>NC_064871.1:74451511-74764725 GCF_943734695.1 Anopheles maculipalpis | reverse complement strand
CGGGGATTCCGAACCGTCTATCAATCGCAAACCTTTCCGCCGCATCAGCTGCCGCTATTACATCCAACTTTAGACCATTCCCTTTTTGTGCGACAGGATTTGCATTAACATCCTTCTTTAGTTCATGTTCTCCACCAATCGCGTTAGTTGGCGCTACCGAGGGACTCGTTGATTCATCCACTGTGTCGCTATCGACCGACATTGGTGAGGCGGGAAAGTTTTCCACACCCGTCGCAATGTTGAACTCCGATTCTAATATTCGCCGGCGATTCCTAGCGCGATCCGAATCGAGATATAGGTACATCGTGGGTTTTTTATTCGGATCGCGGCCTGTTGGTCGGAGCGGAGAAGCGGGAAAGTTTTCCACACCCGTCGCAATATCAAAGTCTGACTCTAATATTCGTCGACGATTCCTGGCGCGATCCGTATCGAGATTTAAGTACATTGTGGGCTTCTGATGCGGATCGCGGCATGTAGTTCCATCCGGTACCGCATCTTCGGTGAGCAAATTGTACTCTTGGCTCATAATCTTTCGCCGATTCTTCTGCAGTTCCGTCAGCTCTTGTCCCGTGGCTTGGCCAAACGTTGGAGCAGTGTTCTCTTGTGCACGATTGGTGTAATCACTTATTAGGATTCGTTCACGATTTTTACGACGCTCTGCCAACCGATTGCAATTAACGTCCATCCCAGTAGCATCTTCTGGTGGTGCGATTTCGAACTCTTGTGATAGTATTTTCAGCTTATTACGCTGCGCTTCTGTTAATTTCCGTAATCCAGCACTTGCCGTTGCCACTACAAGCTGCTCAACATTTGCATTTGCATGATCCTCATTTTGAAATACACCCATAGTAGAACCTAATACTTTGGCTCGATTTCGTTCACCTTCACTCGCTGCAGTGTCTTCCGGCGGGAGATTCGAATTAAGCCGATCACTTTCCAGTACTGCCGGGTCGAGCGTTGGAACTATTGGACCTTCAATTACCGTACAATCAAGATCTTCAGCTCCGGATGTGGAAAGATCACCCTTAGCAGCGGAACTACAGCTACTTGTACTATCGGCACCGTACGGAGAAGAATCGACACTCAGCGAGGGCGACTTCTGAGCATCCTCGTAGAAGGAAACGCTTGTCGTACTGGCCCTACTTTCACGACAGCTCTGAAACGTTGGTTCATCACTCGCTCCATCCGTACCGTCCGCGGTAATCGTAACTATCGGCACGATGCTCAGCTCCGCCGTCGCAGTCTGCAATCCATCCAGCTTGGCATCCATCATAGTGTTTAGTGCCGTGTACTTCTTTACCCGATCCGTAAGCTCAAGATTTTCACGCAACAATTGTCTATTTTCCATCTCGAGACGAACCTGCTCTAGCTGTAGCTCTTCCTGCAATTCTTGCCTCTTAGCCATCAGTTTGTTCTCCCGTATCTCGTTCAACTGATCCAACAAATCTTCCATCTGCTTCTGCTTGCGTCGCTTCTGTTCCTGTGCTTCCGTTTCCTGCTCCACCCGCCATTGGTCCATGTAGGTGCGGAAGTTTTCCTCCACCAGGCGATAAAATTCGATCCGTTCGCTTTGCTTTGTTTCGTACAGTTCACGCACGGAAACGGCCGGTCCACAGAGTTGCCGTGCTTTCGCGACGTAGCGCAACCATTTGGTACGTAGGTTCGAGATTTCATTGAAGGACAAGCAAACGTTTAGCTCCGGATGACGAAGAGTGAATAAAGGATGCTAAAAGAGAAATCAAATATTTTAATTTTGGTCCAAGGTCTCTGGATTCTTTGTCTGGAAGGCATACATTTTTGACAACGCTCATCAATGTTTGTCCATACGCAGTTTGTCCATCAATTATTGACTCAGAGGCAACAATTTTTGTCTCTTAGCCATCAAATTTTAACACATGGAAACTTTTTAGTACATTTTTTTACAATTAATTATAACTGTCCAGTGCCGTATTGTCAACACCGCTTGTGTTGAATAAATTTGACTTTTTAGTATATATTAGGAATATTTTCTTTGGTTTGCATGTGTTAAAATCTGATGGTTAAGAGCAAAAAAATTATTGGCGCTTTAAAAAATTCCTGCCTTAGAGGCAAAATTTAGCGACAAGGAAACAAGTTTATTTCCAATAACACTTACCAACGGTCGGAAAGCTCTCAACAGCATGACGTACTTTCCACACAGCAAAATGTCCTCGTCGTACCCTTTCAAAAATCCTGGCACACTCTTCCTCCGGATAAAATAAGCCTTGTCGAAGAAATGCTTCGTATTTGTGCGATAATGATCGACAAAGAACACAAACAGCTCACCAGACGGGTCGTGCAGCTGGCCCTGAAACAACCACCGTTGGAAGATCGCAAAATACTCCACGCAACAGCGTCTTAGCGTCGAAAGCAGGAACACGCTCACACACGGCTGCGTAACCTGTATCAGCTCACGGTACAAATGATCCAGCAGCATCGAACCAGTCGGAAACTCACGGTCACTCTCATTGCCCGGATGCAAGCTACACAGCTTCGCCATCGAAAGCAACTGTACGTTGGCTGGGGAAAGCAGCTGCAACAGCTGCAGCAACGATTCCCCCGTGTAGCTGTAAACGAGGACCCGATAGCAGCACAGGAAGTTCTCCACACTTTCACAGAACGCCTTAAACACGAACCCCTCCATGATGAGCTCGAGCGTGTAGGGATTTTTGCGTGTCATCATCAGCAACCGCCGGAAGCATGTGCCGATCACCAGCGCTTGATCGATAAACGATTGGATCGATTCAATTTTTACGTCCTCGATGGTAATGTTGGGAAGCGCTCGAAAACGGTTGCTTTCATCAAACTGAAACAGGCTGGAACTGACACCGGCTGTAATCAGAAGAAAGGAGAATTAATTGAAATGTTTGAAAGTCTTTCCCAAACAGTCCCAAATTCACTTACTGATGAGAAATTTTACATCGCGTATAAAACTCATGCGTGACACAATCTTCAGCTCAGGAAGCTTATATTCCAGCATGTTTCCATGAGCAGCAGTGGTGTGAAACAATGCTCCGGGACATTCGGAAGCAAAAGGTTTCTCCCCGGGTATGTAACGCTGACCAAGGTTTTCCCAGTTCATACCAAAAATTAACATTTCTTCGTCGTTCTGTTTCGCGGGCTCATCGGAACGAACAATTTCGAAGCTTGTCAGTAGTTCATACGGCCCGTCGTCGGCCTTTGTTTGCCGGATAGCTCTTAGCAGATTGTACCGAAACGGTCCCTGATAGTGGCCCAAACTAGCCATTTTATCACTAAAATAGGAACACTCAACCGGAAGTGGATCCTGCCGTACAGCTTCGCAGGCAATTATGTTGGCAATGTTGGTGGTAAACACATCGTGCGTAGCACGGAACAGGTACGGATTTGTCTTCTCGTCGTAGCACGCCGAAAGCAATCGCCCGTCCATTCGGAAGTCTTCCGGTCGGAAGATCGGGTAAGGTCCGTACCGTGCGGCCGGCATCTTACTGTGGCCGAAAAAAGGTGTCTGAAAGATACATTACACAGTATTAGTACTGATGGGTTCTCTGAAACGCACCTACGGTTCCGATCCGGTTTCAGTTTCTCTGAAACGCACCCACGGTTTCGATCCGGAATCGTTGAAACAGTTCGGAAGTTCGGGACCGAACGGTTGGAACCGTCCGAAACTGGTTGCATCTACTTACCGGAACTGGTTCCGATGTTTTGTGGAACCATACAGAACCAGTTCCGCCTTTTTGCTATTCTTTCCCATCTCTAATTAGGAGACTTATTTAGGCGATTTTCCGTCCCTTCTTCCTCACTTACCTCTGCAAGGATGTCACTGCAATCGATGGAGGAATTCTTTAGCGTCAGCAAAAACTGAAGCACCGCACGCTCCGTATCCACCAGCACCGCACCGTCTTCGGGTTCGAAACTTCGGATTTGGTCCAACAACCGTTCAAATCGTTCACAGCGCTCTAGTTGATACTTGTACCGTGACGTCATCTGCATCTCAAAGTGATGGCATTCCAGCATTGCCAGCGGATCAGCGGTGCATTCCGGCACGGGTTGACCAGCCCCAGCTTTTCCGAGCAGTATTCCAAATGCTCGTGATTTACATTTTTTCACTGTTTTTACGTCGACCTGCGGGCAGTACTGTTGGCCAATCGATTCGACCAGCTCGTCAACGAGCCGGTAAACACTATCGGAATGCATTTTAGCATCCGCCTTGCTGTGGAAAAATCAATAATCAGAACCGTCTATCGTGCTTTGTTGTTGTTTGCCCTCGGATCTTGGCATCGCGCAAATAAGATGTATTTTCGTTTTCGTTTTTTTTTAATTCGAACAGCTGTCAAGCAGATGGTGTTTGGGATGGATGTTTACAGCGCGCAGTCGAATACTTCGTTTCGAGCATGGTTGGAGACATCGAGTTCGAATATTTGAATTTTGAATATAACGGAAGGTTGCCACGTGTTGAGTGAAGGGATTTAATAAGTAAGATTAGATTCAATTAAAAGAACGCTTTAATGTCAACAGACACTGTTTTCTGTTGAATTGGATAAGTAAGGGCTTAATATTCAAATCAAAACCTATAATTTTCTTGCTTGCTTTCAGAACGTCTGCATGCATGAGTATATTAGGGAAAAAAGAAAAGATTCCTATTTATAAATATAAGTGTTAAATTAGAACTCCTACCCTTAGTTTGCTACCGAATTAAAAAAGCATTCTAATTATTGAATAGTGTTCACTTAAAGTACAGTAGTAGCATGTAGTTTTTCCTTCTTAAAAATAACTTCTCCTTTAAACTATGATTCGGAAGAGACATTTGGATTTAGGGAAATGAACTGATTCTCAAACGATCACGTATTACTTTCAGTAATTGAATGGCCCCCCTTTCGCAACCAATGTCTGGTGTCGGTAATTGTAATCTAATTTGGTACCTGTATTAATTAAATGTTCAAATTAAATTTGTTTTTCTCACAAATCATCAGGTTCACACACCGCTTTCCATACAATGTTGCCTGCATTGCCACCGTTTTCCCTTCCCGCAATGGATGCCGGACGGTCGTTGGTGTAGGATAATTTTATTAACATCCACCGCTGCAACGGACGTATGGCTTCGATTGCGCAAAATTGCCACAGCATTGCAGCAGTAATGGGGTCTCGTGGCCGAGGCCGCCATAGGCATCCCGATGTTGTCCCCTGCTTAACACCGAACAATGCGCTCATGCCAGTATGTCGCCAAGCCCAAACCGTGCCCACTGGCAAGATGGCCAGTGCCATAAATCGCATACCCAGCTCGGGATTCGAAACCTCGGGAAGAAAATTCACTTCCAAGACACGATTGGTTTCCAAGGTTTATCCCGCTTCTCAGGGCTGCCGCCAGGTTAGGGTGACACCGTGGAGCAACGCATGTGGGGCGATTCACCGTTCGAGGTCAGTTCAATTGCGTCGCTTGGTACACGGTGGATCACACGCAGCATAAATGCCGCAACGCGTCTGGACGCCATTCCCACGTTTGGCACGTTGCAGTGGGCACTGGAAAAGTGGCCAACGTGGCAGGGACCGTGCAGAGTGTATGCAGTAGATCCGAGCTCTAGTGCCAGTATTACTTTGTTGAACTCTCACCCTGCCGTCCCGAAGAGTCCAGTACGGTAAAGGACTTCGCTCTTGGTCCAGAATTCTCATTTTCCATTTCTTATGGCATTCTCTCCCACTCTTTAGTATCCTGATTCTCTTTCCGAACATGTACCCATTTTCTCGCACCAGTACCACGTTTTTTTGCAGTTTCGCAATGACGTGCTTTCTTTGCTGATTGGAAACACCGTTTAGCTAACAATCAACAAGTTCTCCTCGGAGAATACGCTCCCCGTAGCACCATGGTGTATACGCGTCGGTGCTGTGGAGCCCTCCCGAAGGCACCCAAAATGCGCATGACGTCGACAGCATAGCGTAGCGCTTTTCGCCACACTACGCCAATGCTTCCGTTAGCGCACCAGAATGCGCACAAAACGGTGGCGCCCTAGCGTCCTAACGCTTTGCTAGTGCTGCTCAGGAAAAACGGAACGGCTCCAGCCACGGGATGATGATGATGATGTTTGTTTTGCTTTGCGTCTTTTCCTGCAGCTCAGCTTTTTCGTTCTTAGTTGCTTCTTACCTTTCGCCATTCTGCTGTAACCCTCAGCTGCGCTAAAAATAGAGCCACGCAAGGCAGCAGCCTCTTCATCGCGTGTCCACACGAATGCTCGAAGTGGTCCTCACAATTGACTTCGTGGTTAGGTAGGAACCCTGCCCAGAAGAAAAAGGGTTTGGGGAGATCCGAAGAATCCATCCCAAGTTGGGCAACGGAGCAGAACCATCATCCATCAAGCAAATTTCCTCGCCCAAACACTGTTTGCCTCATTTCTCACGAGGATTTTCCAGCTGAAGGATCACATCCAACCCACCCAAAACAAAGAAAATGGCAGATAACTCAGCATTACAGCTGCATAGTACTTTTTTTTTGTAAAAAGAAAGCAAAAAGCTAGAAAGACTGGGAGGACATTCCATTTCATAAGCAAACTGCAACATCCAACATTATTTGCCGCAGCATTACGATCTCACTGGCGCGCAAACACACACACACACACTCAGACGGTAGAAAAACACTGCATTGACAACATCTGACGCGCGGGTCCTTCGTCAAAGAATGCATACGCAACCTACCCATGCGGGTCGGGTTTCTTTTGGGTGAGGCGCATTACTAGCGACGACCAGTTTCTACGCGCCTGTCCCAAACCCGGCGTTCCCCCATTCCTTCTCCAAAAACCTGCTCTCCCGCCCCCGGTCCAGTTTGGCGTTCGGTTGCGTCGTCTCCGTCCAGGACCTCTGCATTTTCCGCAAAGTTTCCCGCAATGGTAGCGTCACGTCTGCTGCAATACGGCTGGACGGTGCGCTTAGCAGGGAGGATGGCACACGGTTGCGCCACCGAGCTGTGTCTTGCCGTGTCTTCTAGGACTGGGGATTGTGCTAACGGTGGTGAGTTGTTGATGTTACGTGCTGCCGCTGCTGCAGCCGAAGGGTGTTTGCTGGCAAACTAATCAAATTAAGCCCCGTATGCCTCACGAGGGCTGCACTTGATCCTTGTCAGGCTCAAGGTTAGGGTAGGTGTTTTTGATTTGTTTCACCGTCGGGTGGCCGGCAGTCGGTATACACGTCCATCCGGTCGGTCCTTGAAGGATGGTTCCTGCAGATGATGATGATAATGGTGGTGATGGTTTAACCAGTGTTTTTGACAGTTTCCAGGAATACTTTAGTCGCATCAGTATTCAAGAGGTCTTACGTAAGTAGCCAATAAACAGACATGGCCAGTTATGGTTGTGTTTTGTAACAGTCTTAATTCGTTTTATTGTCCTTCAGTTTAATATTTACCATGCGTTTTATATTCAAGCTTTATTTGTATTGTTTGTGTTTCTCTTTTGTTATCTGTTTATAGTTTTATAGTGTGCTTTTATGTTGAAAATTGAGTACTTCTAAAATCAGTCATAATGTATATATTTTTTGTTTTGTGTTATACTCTCAAGAGGGTTCCAATCCCATTCGAACAGTTCTCCCATACTGAGGCCTAACTCGCCAACGACGTGGTATCAATGGGTCTAGAAATTCATTCGATGACAGACATGACCTAAAAGGTCCTTAACCCAGGAAGAAGAAGAGTTTAAAGGAACTAGTTTCTAATACCGGTGATCTACTCCTTGCTTGTTTTCGCCAGTTTAACAGCGCTGCTAACCTCTTCGATTTCTCTATGTCCTTGTCATCTTTCCGCTTCTGTCTTTCTTCTTATAATACAAACTGATCTGCTGTGCTCTCTGTTTATTGTGTGTTGATCCTCTTTTTTAAAGCCTAGTCCTTCTTTTTGTGTATGTTTTTCCTCTATGTACCTTGGTCTTGAAGCTCTCACTTTTGGGAGGCCTTGAGCTTTCTTGAATTTCTTGAATTCCTTGAATATACTTGTTGGTTAATAGTTAGTCCAATGTTCTCGAGTCTAGGTGAGCATCTTGAAGTGTCAAGTCGATGGTATAATTTTACAAAATATATTCTAGACAGGCTCACGTAAGGGCAGGACATATCTAGACATCCTTCCAATAATAAAAATCAATACAGACTTTGGCGAAATATGAAATAAAGTATAGTAATAAATTAAATATAGAAAAAATATCAAAAAATCCTCAAATGCATCGCTGCTCTACAAGTTTGCAGCTGCATGTGTAATAGGAGGTCCACCAGCCGAGTGTGAGAATTGTTTACATCGAATCCGAAAGCTCCACCGCTGGCACCGGAGGCTCGCTCGCATCATCATTGTTCGCACACTCACACCAGAAGAGAAACCCCCACACGAAGGCAACAACAGTTTTGGTCAACGTTTCTGCCGAGATGCGGAATCTCATTTTCGGGGTTTTTGCCGTTGTGTGTTGTTTTGCGGGATCCTGCCAAGGAGACCAGGTCACACGGATGCGCGGAGGGAAAGGGGATGCGCTAGGGGTATGTGTGAGGAGAAAGGGCGCCCCAGTATTAGTCTCCGATGCTTGTGTGCCGACCTGATGTCGGTACACGGATGCAAACGGCGTGTATGTATATGTATGTCATTGAGCGTGCCTTTCCCTGGAATCTAAAATAAGGTTATCACGCCAACCTTTTTCCCTCCCGGGAGCGAACCGAACCCATTTTGCGTCAGCAATTTGTAAACCTGTAGGCCGCCCCCTCCCCGCGTGTGTTTAGGAACGAGTGGAGCAGGTTGATAATTCATTTGGTGAAGGTGCTTTGCTAGGGAAAGCTGCTCTTTTCCCCTTCTTTCTCTCTCTCTCTCTCTCTCTCTCTCTCTCTCTCTATCTCTCTCTCTCTCACAGTGTACGGCATGTTCGCATGCTCGGTTTGGACCTGTTGCGCGCGTTTACACTGCAGGATCGCAAAGCTGGGCGCCTCCATCGTGGGGAAAATACTCGACCCCTGGGCATCGTTTGATTGATCAATTACAATGGCTGGCAGCGATTCGCGTCGATGCTGATCGATCGCTGCCGGCATGTATCGTTTTGGGACCGATACGACCAGACATTACAGCCCGATAACAAGCAATAGCTGAGACCGCACACCAACGCACACACGGTGCTGATAAGGTGCGGTTGAAACGAATGATACTTGCCGATGATGGTGATGATAGTGTGCACGTTGGGTGGGTGTTGGGACCCAGGTGAAGATGCAAGAAGATGGCCGAACGGGGCACAAATGAAACATTTTTATCGATAGGTAAGGGATGATAAAACCGAACCACCCAATAAAAGGACGGCAAACTTTAGAAGCGTTACGAAAACAAGCGACAATCGTAGCAAGCTTTTTTTGCTTGCAAAACATCCGCTTTGACAGGAGAAATGTTTACTGTCAAAGCTACTGTCATTAGGCGTTTGTCGGGGGGAAAACAAATGCCCCAACACAACTGTCTCGCGTATTTGGCGTATAGGCAGCATCCCTGTATTGCCCGATACTTGCTGTTGTATTGTCTCCACCCCACCCCCTCACAACACCCATCAATTCTCACCCTCTCCTCACACACCCCTAACAAAAAAGAGGGTAAAAACATAAATCATCGCGAAGGCAAGAAAGACAATAAAATTATCACCATTTACCCCGTACACACACACACGCACACACAAAAACACGTGCGTGTGTCACGGCGCAGAGTTATCTGCAGTGAAGGAAAAAGCATCCACCTGTTCCGTAAAACCGGGGAATTCACCATTCTCCCCTTAATTGCGGTGGTGTGTGTAGGCGTTGGCGCCTGCTTTGCTTCGGTTGCCGCGTCAAAAATCGTTCCGCTATTTTGATGAAAGCCTCTCCCAACCACCCGACCACCCCAACTCTCCTTCGCTTAGTGGACGCACACTGCTTCTGGTAGTAAAAGATGATCCCGTCGGCAGCATTCCATATGCGTCTGGGTGTGTGTGTGTGTAACATCACGGTTGGGGCGATTTTTCGCATTGCAGGTACTGCTGCGCCAATCGGAACGCCCGGTTCGGTGCCACCAACACACGTGCACACGCATCGGTTGCGGACGCAGTACAAAAAAAAGCCGGTTGGGTGTCGCGCGCGCGTCCACCAATGTTCGAAACTCGCGCGACGCGACTACGTCGATCCAAGCGAAAAGCCACCCTTCCCCCCACACCGCACACCCCCCACCCCCCACCCCCCATGGGGAGGGATGTAAGATGAGCAATGGAGATATAGCATTGTACACATGGTGCGAGAGCCGAACATTGCGAAGCAAATGTGTGTAAGGGCTATAATCTCCCGTTGGTGTATCCGCAACTCTAGGGCCTTGGGTGTAACAATTACTATAACGCTTTAACGGGGGTGGGGAAATGGGAGTACCGGCGGGGAGTACACTAATTCCATCCGCTCCTCTTTGCCAACGTTTCTTAGCTATAATGGGTGCTAAACGTCAGAGTAGTGAATAGCACCATGGAGAAAGAAAAAAAAGACATTCGCTCTCGAGAATTTCTCATCCACCAAATGCTCCATTTTCCCGTCCCCTTTTCGCACTCTCACACACACAACCACCCACTTCCCCCCCTCCAACTACTGGACTGGTTTGTTGTTGATGGAAGCTGCCTACTGTGGCGAGGGCTAAATACCCGCAGAACTGCTACTGATTTTTCCCCGAGAACCGGAACGAGCCGACAAAGATGACTAAGCGCCACGGAAGCTACTCTCTTAGTAGTCGCGCCCCAAGCCGCACCAAAATCTGGTCTCGCTCGGTTGGTCTGCTGGTCTCTCTTGCTCGGGCTAGCGCTCTTCCCATGCAGCACTGTCTCCGTGCTATGTAAAGATGCTGCGACGATGCTACGCCATGTGTCCCCACCAAGCGCGAGGAGGATTTCCGCACAGTTCGTAGACCCAGCGTGTGTGACACCTCACACTGGCTGGGTCACCCATGCCGGGCAGGAGCGTAGTTGCGGACTTGCGGAGGCTAATAAAAAGAGCGATAAATTGTGAGATTTTACTAGGACAGTGCTGCAACTTCATCTAACGACTGGCAGCAGAAGAAAGGCCGAAAGGCTCGTCACTAAGCACCTACCTTAAGCAAAGCCTGCATGGGCTTAGGGCATCGTTAGCGTATGAAATATGGCTTACCGCTGAGGGGGATTTTTTTTTAAATGATAAAGTTTAAAAACTTCATTGCTTTCACTCAGTTTTTTTCATGATCTTAAACAGTGATCAATTAACGATTCGCATAAACCATTTAACATAACGATCATTCCAATTAGCAAACACTGTGCACCTTTTAAGGATGCAAACTTTTATTTAACGAGGTGGTATCGTACTTCTTCCACAGATGCCTTAAAACAAAATACGCACTGGAAACCCAGATAATGATCTTCCACTAATCAACTCCCTCTCCGGGGGCTCCGCACCGAGGAGGACACACCGGGCTGGATCAAACCCCATATTTCACTCCACCTTGACCGGGGTGTCCTCTCCGAGCCATAAATATTAATATCATCACCCGAATGGACGGTCCCAACTGTAGGCATCAGTTCGGTTCAATTATACTTTAGCCGTTAGAAAAATGGCTGTAATAAAGATAACAGCAATTATGGCCGGGCGAAGGTTTTCTCTTTTTTTTTCGCTTTAAATTAAACTTACCCATTATCAGACGATTGTACGGCGCCCTTGCTCAAAGCTTTGTTTAACAATTATGAACAATACACGCCTTAGGGTGACAGTTTTTGGGAGCTTTTTCCGTGCTTTTAAATTGACTTTCAGTTTTAGAGAAAACCATCAAAACCAATAGCCAATTTTGGGGGATTGAAAAGCAACCATAAAATGGGAAATTGACTGACCCAAGCAGGTTTCGCCCAAGAGAAAAAGTGAGAGAAAGAGGACGAGTGCAAGAAGCATGGGAAACACATTTTTCAATTATAGCGGTCAATCAACAATCAACGGTCGTTGGATGAAATGCACTTCACAGCTTATCAATGGCGAAGTGTGAAGTGTATCATTTTTTTTTTTTTTTGCTGATAAGTGCACTAATCGCGCCAGGAAGGAGATAGCTGACAGCGTGTTGATGAAATAAGAGTGGTAAGGACTCCTCACGGAATGCCAATATTATTTCGAGTTGTTTTCGAAGGTCGTTAATATTTATTTTAAATGGAAATGTTTATTTTAACTATTTGAATGTTGTGTGAGTTGAAGAATCAATTTTAATTTTATTCGTTTGAGTAGTAGAAATGATGCAAAAATATTTTATTGCAGAACATTTTGGCTAAAGAGAACTTAAAAGCTTTAGGCAGTAGTATTGTTTCTGATAACTTTTTCAGGGGTGGTCCGGTGATAGAGGTGACGTCGGAGCGCATCTCCACATGGCAGGACCGGAGTTTAAATCCCATCCAGACCGTTCCCCCCCAGTGGGGACTGACTACGTGGTTTCCAAGAAGTCTAGTAAGCTGTGACGGATCTACCTATGGTCGCAGTTGTGGAGCGCCAGAGTCCTCGGCGAACAGATGGAAGGGGTGGGTGGGTTCCTCATTGGCCATAAATCCCTTAAACACTCTGTTCCAGCTTGTACTTTTTATTTTGATATGCCTCGATATCCATTTCGACAAGGACCTTGATCCCCTACTACTAGAAAGCCAATCGATTGCCGACGGCATGACCTTGTAGGTCGTTAAGCCAAGAAGAAGATAACTTTCTTAGATAAAAATAAATCTAGACTCAATTTGGATCGCGATTAAGGTAATAATAAGAACCAGCCAAATGACCCGTAACTGATTAGTGGGAAATCTGTTGGATCGATGACGGTAAGTTATTTTTCATAAACGGCGTCGTCTGCATGGACATACATGGAGCTCGAGCAACGTATAACAATGTCCAACTTGTGCAGGACTTCCAACTTGTCGTTCGTTTAGTAGTATGCTATGGTCCCTTTAAAGTTTAAGATTTACTAAAATTAGTTCACCAGACAACTTTGCCTTGTCTTCCTAATTTATGATCCATTGATATAGTCATACGCCTTTGAATGGTAGGAATATGTTCCAGGAATGGTAGGAATCTGTGAGTCTATCCAACAAACCACACTAAGACCTTGATCAGCTGCTTAGGGACCTAACTTCCACTTCGCTTAGGGCTTCCGAGAGGCTAAAAATGCCACTAGTTACGGACTATTTTAGTTCTGGCATAGCTGCTCCAAATCTTTTCGAATGTACATTTAAAACAAGATACACAACATTATGGATTTAAGGGTGCATCACTGAGATAAAGGGGATTCTCAGGATTTGTTTTGAGTTTAAATATTATATTTTTTATTTTACAATTAGGCTATCACTATTACAATCTTGGCTTAACGAGCTCCTCTACTAGGTCAGGTCAGGCCGGCCATCGAATGGGTTACTAGACTCTCCGATACCAAGTAGTTGGATAGTCAGTTCCCACCACTTGGGGATTTGGTCTCCGGTCCTGCCGTTTGAATGACCTTCAGGGTTGAGCACGTCGCGTAGACATAGCCAGGTCGCCATTACGTTTCCAGGAAACTCGGTCTAAGGCTGCTGTCCTCTATCCACGGCTCCAATGATGACCTACTCTATATAACCAAGTCATGCCCATATAGTTCCAAAAGTGTGCTAATCTCATCACATTAAAGTGTCACAAATTACCATTTACTTGGTTAAGTTATTGACTGTGGAGGAACACACTCTATACTGCATCATCATTACATCAAATTGCTGAAATAATTTTCCAAATCGCGATAGCCGAAATTACTCCCACAACAATGGCACAGTTGAAAGATCGCTTAAAAAAGATTTTTTTTTTGCAAATTACGTGTAATTTAAAATAAATTACTTCCACTGATACCTTCATCCAAAAGCTAGAAAACAAAAATTAATAATAAAAATAATGTTCCTGTTTAAACTGTTCCGGTTAAATCGATTCCCTAGCACTTACAGTTCCTTTATCTTTGATTGCTACATTGCAAACAACCAAGCACGTAATGGCATTGCTTATCAACATGAGAATCCTTCCATTCCATTCGCAGCACATACATACACAACCAATTCCAATGCTATTAGCTCGCAGAATCCAGATTACTATCCCCTTTTGGTTTATGAAACATGTAATAATTCTCAATTGACAGCTAATTTGCGCGAAATTTGCCCAACAGTTACAGCGCTTGGAGGAATGAACGAAAGATTCCTTTTTTTTTTGCTGCTGTTTTCGCTTCCCGTGGCTGTATTACGTCAGTGCGCGATTCCTGACTCATGTACGGCCCATTATCACCATTAGCTAATTGATTGTAGACTCGACTCGAGTCACTACGGCTGTTAGCGGTCGTTATCGAAGCGTCACGATCCAGCGACACCTGATCTGTCCGATTGGAAATACGAGCGTCCGCATATCAGTAAGTTAGCTTGTGTATATGCTTGGGGATTGATTTGCACCAGGAAGTGGGCACGATTTATGATTTTTATACATAAATTTTAATTTTAAGATATGTAATTATGCTGATGGATTTCAGAGCAAATATCCAACTTTTTTAATACTTGACCCTGATCATAAGATCTTTGGATAGAGCGGTCTGGTGCTCTAGTTGGTATCGAATCCCGTCTGAACCGTCTCTTCGTATGCAGGATATAATCAAGTCACAAAAGAAGTCACAAAAATGGCCGTCCAAAACCCCCTCGAGGTCCTACAGCTAGAAGCAGGTCCTCACCTGCAAAAGCTCATCAATTTGTGACCCGGCCCTTAATGATTCGAGACACACCTTTAACAGGGTTGGACGCGTAGAAGGGCCACGAAGAAATGCACACCAAATTACATTATCGTGGGCCCCACTCCGGTGCATGACCGGAATTTCGCAGTAAATGGGATGAAAGATGGTTTGCGCACCGGTTCAAAGTGTTTCCCCTTCCCAAAGTATTTCCCAAAGTGTTGAACGCGTTGACCATGAACAGAGCGCGGTGCTGCATCCAACCGTGGCCCCAAAAAAGACTTTGGACCGGTAAGGCGAAACACGTGAAACCCCAGAAATGCCCAAACGTCGCAATCTGACACGCACTCATGCACACACACTCACACACACATAAATGCAGTCAACGCACTGTTGGACTGTTCAAATGATGCTATTATAATGGAGAGAAAAGAAATTGAGCCTAGAAGAAGCGAATAGACCGAAGTCGTGAAACACGTGAGTAAGCCCGATGACTACTGCAGAGTCGTTATGGAGGGCCTTAGGTTTTTTTTTTGTTTTTTGGACTTTGCTAACCGGATACGGTGACCGGTGTGAAGCGCACCTGGTGGGAATACCAAATAGGGAGCCACAGCACAGGTCAGGCATGTGCGTGCGCGTAGTGGTGTGCGTAGGTGCACAACTGCACAATTCGCCGCAATAAAACAGAAAACCAAAGGCAAAAAGGAAAGAAAATAATCAAACGGACAACTGCGCCACCACACTGTGGCGCCGTGCGCGAGAAGCAATAGGGAAATGGGGCACAATGTTTATTAGCGGCCGTTTTGGGTGAAAGCTCTAGCGCACCGCTGGCCGGTCCGGCTGGCGCTGGTCCGGGTGTTGACTGGGACAATTTTGCCCCCCGAACACCCCTCTTCGCACACGGCCAGTTGAAATGTGTGGCCTACTGCGAGCTTGTGTACGTGTGTGTTTGTGTGCGCAGGAGTGTACGCAGGGATAGGGATGCGATGGAGGCGCCCAATGGCGAACCGAAGCTAACGAGACGAGCCCCAAAAACGCGTTGTTTTATCGAATATGTAAAGAAGGAAGCGAACTTTTGTGTGCATTGCGACATTTCTGCGCAGTAATACGAAGGCGAAACCTATCGCCATCCTGGAGCGGTACGCATACAGGCGCGTACTAGCAGAGAGAACCTACTGTGTGTCCTCGCGCTTGTCCAACACCGGGAGTTTTGGCATCGTACCAGCGATTTTCCAACAGCTCTTTCTCTCTCGCACTGCTCTCTCCGGCACATTTTGCTTCATGCATGCAAAACCCCGAAAAGGATACATCGTGGTAGGCGAATTTTTGGTGAGCGGTGAGATATCCTGCAGAGTTTGCAGGAAAACTGCGGCGTTCTTCTTTTTGCATACATCGCCATGGCAGCCAACCCCATGTACAGACACACACACACACACGGACAGAACAGCACTGGTTGTTGCTCTGGTGAAAATGGATGAACTAGCAGCCGCAGGAGAACACGACACCGTACACACGCTCGGCATTTATTTCTACCAGCTCCGTATGTTGGGGATAGATCTAGTTCGTGAGGCGTTTGAGCATTCCGAGAGCAGTTGAATTTGAGTCGTCGTGGAAAACGGTTCGAAGGAAAAGTCTCGGTTACACACAGCGTGCTCTACGTGAGTCTTCGAACCCTCTCGTTGTTGACGGAACTTGGCGTATGTTTTGTATCTCCTAAGTGCTGATGTTTGTGAGACATTTGAGGCAATTTAGCGTGTGATTTTCTCTACGAATTCGGCTCCGATTTCTTCATTTAAAAAATTCTATTCTAGCTCTATTTCAGTGTTTCCTCATGCAAACGTGGACCTATTCAAACTTTTGAAAAACGTGACAACACTATTGGAGATACAAAACAGCATCGTCACTTTAGCATTCCCTAAACGTACAAAAAATCATATTTACGAAAATTGTAACGTGTGTGCTTTGTTTTCTTTCTATTTCTCACCCCTTCCTCACCCTATCTGCTTCCAGTTACCCACCCGTCCCGAGTGTTGTAAAGTCGCGAAAATTGTAATCTGCCACCAGTGTTGGTAGTTGTTTTCTCCTCCGTGTGTGCGGTATTTCATTACATCCGTGGTGTTGTGTAAGTGTGTGTCCGGTTTTGCTTTGAGCGCGCGCGTGTATTGTGTAAGTGTGCATTAGTGTTGGTTTGCCTGGCGCCTCGCTATTCAAACCTTCCCGTAGTGCGTGAATTGACCTTCTCTTTCTCACTCTCTCCCTCTTTCTCTCTCTCTCTCTCTCTCTCTCTCGCATCCCATCGAAACATCCTAGTGTGCTTGTGTGCGTATCGCGTCGTCAGCGCAAAGTAACCGCAAAGCGAACAAAAAAAAAAGAACCGCGCTGCATCGGCGAAACACGGGAGCCGTCAAAGGACGCTGAAGAAACGAACCCGCCGTCATCAACCGAAACCCGTCGACCGAGAAGAGAGCGAGAGAGCGTGTGTTCGGGTTTCTTGTGTGCGCGCGTCTTTTGGTGTGCGCGCGTTTTGCAATATACCGGCCGAGAGAGCAGAAGAGCGAGAGTGAGAGAGAGAGCGCCAATTCCGAATAAAAAAAAAATCATTTCTCGCTCACCAGTGCCAGCAGAGGCAGCAGCAGCAGCAGTAAATTGTAAGCCGCAGTAGTTAGCAGTTGTCGCCGAGTTCGCAGCCAGCGTCGCCACACGGAAGAGCCGCAGCAGCAGCAGCAAAAGTGTGCAAAAGCAACCAAGCAGCAGCAGCAGCCAAGCCTGTCTATTGTCAGCTAGTTTTTCGTGCAACCAGACACCAAACACCCTTTTAGCAGCAAAGATGGTAATTATACGCCGTTGCTACAATTCCTCTACATTTTACGGGGTTTTTTTCCATGCTATCTTTCGGTATGTGTGTGCGTGCGTGTGTGTATGCATGCACGCATCTGTTCATCGAATTTTATCAACCTTTGCCGGAATCCGGATGTGTCAAGTGTCATCGCCCGCGTACAGTGGCCCAATATCTCCCCAATGGCGTCTCTTCCCCACGGGTAACACTTTTCATCAGCGGGGCCAGCCATTAAAAGAATGGAGGATCGGATTTTTTTTCTTCTTCAATTTGGCGAAGCAAATGGTGGCGCCTTAGTGAGTGAAAATGACTGGTTGCCTCCTATGATAAAGTGATAGTTGTGCAAAAAACCGCCGCCATCGCGTAATTGGCGAGTTTTCTCCACACTCTGCCTTAACATGAGGGGGAGTGCCTCTTGCAAAAAGACTTTTGCTAATATCTCGCGTCGTCCTGGTGGAACGGTGTGTGTCTCTTCTGCAGCATTGCGAGTACAGGGTTACTGAAAGGCGATAAAAAGGCGTCAGCAAATGACTACGATATTGGACAACCAAGAAAAAGAAATTGGACTATAACGCAGCAAAAGGGGACTTTATAGAAGATGGTGAAAAAGTGCTTTCTTGTGGAAGTAGTAGTAGCTCATTAGTACTAGTAGTAGAAGTGTGGGACAGCTGCCACCGATGGCTCGGGGAACCCTCCTGCTGGAATGGAATCCGATGCGGCCAACTTACGCGCAGTGAAACGATTGTGTGAATGTACGTGCTTGTGTATGTGTGTATACCCCTGTGCATGTGGCATGATGGTGACGTTTTACTTCTCTTACCCGGGAGTCGCCTTGTCACACAATATATATATATGCAAAGAAAATTGAAAAAAAGAAGTATGCTGTGAATCATCATGGTTCCTCTGCCGCTTGAAAGGAGGCTCCCTTTTGCGTGCATATCTAACCTCACTTTTTTGCGCACAATTCAACTCGTGAGTCAATCGAATCCATCCTCCCCCCGCCATTCCGTTTATACTCGTTCGTTAGATGACTGTGTGTGCGAAGTTGCTAATGATACGAGAATAAGATGTGTTTGAAGAGGGGTAGAAAAGGGCGATGGGAGGAGTGAATAATGTCCGGGTGGATTTTATTCGCTTGTTCCGGAAGGTTTCCGTTTTGCTTTTTAAAATCTGGCTCCCATACTCCGACGGGCACTTCTGGTGGTGGAACACCACTTGACAAGTGCTGTCATTTTCGGGAGTTGCCGTTTAGCAGAATCGCGCTCTCGTCGTGTCTATATGGGCGACGACGAGATGTAGAAAAACGGGGGGGTTTTTTTTTTGAGACAAAATTCTCAACTTCACGTTTTCTCACGAACACACACACATATCTCTCTCTTCAGGCTCCACTGAATCTGCTCCCCCCTTGTGGGCGTGTGTGTGTATGTGTGTGTTTGTACGTGCGCAATTTAGAGGTTTCTCTTTTTGGCCTGCACAAACCATGATCCCGTTGCGACATTGAAGCCGAGAAAACACGCAACTCTCAACGCCCCAAGTTTTTGGTGTGTGCCAATAGGGGAGGAGGTTGGGTGTTGGTGGAAACGGAGAAAACGCGATTGGGGGATAGAGCGCGCGCGGTGAGAGCGTGTCCGGATTCGCAGTAGTATTCTCGCTCAGAGGGAACCATTTTACCGCAATGCGGGTTTTTTCTCGCGGCTCTTTTTCCCATTGCTGGTGTGTTCATGTTTGCTCTCGGGCGGCTTGCACTACCACCGAGAAAAGAAGGTGGTTGTGCCCGACCGACCTGCCCGGCAGTAGTAGTTTTTTGCTCAATTGATCATCATCTTGTTTGATTAAAAAGAATAGGAAACAAATATTTAAGAGCAAGGACGTTAGAAAGAGCGAAAGATATTGAGAGAGCGAGAGCGAATAGGGTAGCTAGGGGGATTTATTTGGGAACGTAGCGAAAATGATACCATCATCGCCTTACTGGCGAACCCTGTATGCACTTTGTTTTTAGGGACAAAAATTCAAGCGAACGTGTTGTAGGACATGTCTAAAGTCTGCTCATAGCTCTCTATGGGGAATTGTCCACCTGCCTGCCAAGGTTTGACATTTTGGAAGCATGGTCCTCGAGCAAAGCGTCACCGAGCGCGCGCGATCACAAATACAATAGGAATTCCAGAAATGGAAGAGATGAAATTGCCTACTTTGATACTGCTGTGGTGTGGTGGCTGCTTGGTGGCTGATGCGATGGTCGTATATGGGGCTCGTCTTCTTCCCACCGTAGCAAAAGGGGTAAAAACTCTCGCGTGTTGGGAAGAGCGCAATAAGGGTGAGAATGAGAGAGAAACGCGTTAAAACACACATACACTCGCACCCGCCGGAATGATCTCACAATTCACGTGAAAAAGGGGTTCGTTTGCCGTGGTGTGCCATCACTACATACGTACGGGGACGGTGTAGAAATAAAAAAAAAAACACCCCGCTTCGACCGTTTATGGCCGTTTGAATTAAATTTTCGAAATTACTTCCTTGCGGCTCATAGTTTCACGTGAGAGAGAAGGAGAATAAGTTAAAGAAGGGGTTGCTTAGTGTGAATTCTCTCCCTCTCACCCTTGTGCTCTATTTGCTAGAGACCGGTTGATAATATTGTCCTCCTGGCTGGACGTTGATAGGGGGTGAGTTTTTATCATGCCCGATAAGAAATGGAAATTTATCTATGGAATGATTATGGGTTACATCTATCTTTTACGATTGCTGCGTTTATCGCACAAACGGAACAAAGGTTTATTGAACGACATTTTTTTTTGGCGTTACCAATGTTGGTTGGACACTCTGGAAACACAGAATACAATGAATATAGTGCATCATGTATTGTATTTCAGTGTAACAATGTGTCAACGTATTATGCAATATGAGATTTTTAAATAATTCATCCCCAAAATCCCTCAACCCACAAGCACAGACGAAGGCTCCCCATTTTATGCACCGTCATACCACATCCCTATTGTGTCAAAATGTACGCAAAGAAGCCTTTTCAAATTTTCTACCCCTCAAGCCCTGTTCTTGTTTGGTGAGTCCTGGCAACGGAAGGGTAGGCAAAAAAGGTTTCTGAACAGCGACGGTGGGTCGGTACTGTGTAAACAAGATTACAATTATGCCTCCGTATTTCCTTCTGTGTGCTTCGAATGTTGCCCTATTCTTCGGCAGGGCTCTACACCTTCGCTCAAGCTAACGAAACACATACACACACGCAAGCACATGCATACCCCACCTGTGTGTGACAATTAACAGAATCGGTTTTTGTAGTGCGACGGTTGAACATACCAAACCCAACGTCCCCACCGCCTTGAAGAAACTACCCACGACGACCCTCTTTCCCACCTGCGCCATGTTCAAACCAGCCTTCAAAATCCAATTAGAACCCCCGCTACGAAGAGAAGGATGTTGGATGCGTACTTGTGAAGGCATGCGTCGTTCCCAACACAATTGCCACCAACAAATTTTCCAAAAAACTTCTTCCCTGCTTGACTCCTTATTCCGGCTTGGAATCTTCTACCACTATCCAGCTGGGTTAGTTGGAGCTTCAAACGTTCCAACTTCTAGTCCTGTGTTTTTTTTGTTTGTGGTGGAAGGATCGGAAATTATGGAGCATCAGTAGTAAATGGTGAATCGTCTAATGAACTCCTCTTCCCAACGATGATAATGGGTAGCTGTGGAGCGAGAGTCTTCTTTATGGACAATTTGGAAGGCAAAGTAGGAGTTATGGGCTAGTCCTTGGAATTAGTTCGGGAGATAATCTTGCCTTTTCCAGTCCAGCAATCCTTCGAAGGCCTCACGCCTTTTCCATGGTCAATATTATGTGCCTGTGTTGTATTCAAATGAGCGCGGCGCCCCACTAAGATCGATAAGAGGGTGACCCAATTTTGGAGCGAATGGGTTTTTTTTTCGCCTTGGAAGGGAGGAAGCACAAGTAATCGTCAAATTGTATTAGCTAGATAGATGAAGGAATATTCTAAAGCTTATTATCCTATTCTGACTTCCTTGACTTTTAATTTCTCTGTAATTTCTCAATGTCAATAGATATTCAAAATTACGGGAGTACGATAGGATCAGGTAGGATTCGAAGCTGATACTGTTGTGTGATAAATTGCCACATCTATCTTTCTGCTGTTTATGGATTTCTTGATTTGATTTTACCCGAGGCTAGAATAGATAGTTCTGCGACTAAGGATAACAGTAGGCTTAAGAGTTGATATCCGATGTGATTTATAAGTTGGGTTGGGCCTGGTGGTAAGGCGACAACGACGCCGGTCTTCAGATGGCTGCTGGACCGGAGTTCAAATCCCGTCCGGACCGTTCTCCCGTGTTGAGGATTGACTATTCAACAACGTGGTATCAGCAGGTCGTCGTAAGCCCCAAGAACAAGAAGAACAATCCGCTAGACCGGTGTCTCTTCCTCACATAGTCATATCCCAACTTCCAATAAACTAAATAAACCTATTCAGAGGTCAAATCGGTGCGGTTACACAAATCATTCCATAATATAATTATCAAACGGCGCCATTAAACCGTCCAATAATCCCGCTTATAATCATCAAAAGACATGCCGCTGCAGCGGTGATATTTTCCGCACCAGAACATAACACTGATTTGCCCTGCGCGCGTGTAAGATTCGGCTTTCCCGCAACGTGGCGGCACTCCCACTAATGCTTTTGGGGTTCCGAACCTCGTGAGGGGACGGGTGGTGTTCGCTACTTGTCGATTGCCACTGCTGTGCTTAGTCCCTGCCCTCTGCACGGGTATAGCCGCAAACTTTACCAGGGTTTTTTGATTCATCCATTCGGCGGGTGTTGCAGTTGCAGATGCGTTTTTTTTTCTTCTCTCTGTTGTTGGTGTGCCGTTGCGGAGATGTGTTTTTGTTGCATTCGTGGTGCTATGCGAACAGCAACACTGCCGCCACCCGCGCGCACCCTAGTAGCAACAAAACAGCGCAACGCACCGGTCCCGGTGTGCGCGATGTGTTGGAATGTTATTTTTGGGACACCTTCTGGCCCGTCTGTACGATCGGTGGTTTTTTTTTTTTTGCGTATAACGGTGTACAACCCGGCTCTTCCTCCGGAGCGGAGTTAGGAGAGTATGCCACCATTCGGGCAGACCCCAGGTTCCGTTGGTTGGAGGAGTGTTCCCTGGGTAGGGTGGCCCCGTTTACACCCATGTTTTCAGTGTCCGTGTTTTGGGAAAATGTATTTTCGATTTTCACGCGGCTCTCTCGGACCGGCACGGTTGTGTTGTCTCTTTCCTTCTCCTGGTCGTTTGTGTGAAAACCTCCCCCCTCCCCTCGGTTGCACCGTTCTTCGCTGACTCAGGCCGGTTTTTACGCGCATTTTGATGTTGCGGTTCGGTGCTATCCATGCATTTTGTTTGTTGGCCGATTTTTTGACTTGCTAGAAAAAGCAAACAGAAGAGGTGGTTTTTCTTGGCACAAGTGTGTGTATGCAGTGTTGCTTTTGTTCCATCCAAGGTTTTTGAATTGTTTTCAGCAAAATGTGGTTCCAGGCTTAAGGAGAGACAAAAAAAGGAAGGAAAAAATTGAAAAAGACATGCCATACCATTCTTAAATTGAAATTGATTGCTGCCTATGGATAATGCATTTTAGCTTAGAGTTGCATCAAATGCAACAGATCCGGTATTTGCAGAAGCAAGAAGATATATGGGGTCGTCTGGTACAATCGGTCGGTTATGGTTTGTGTGCTGGTGTGTTATTGAAGTGTCAAAATAACATCACATGGAAGCGTAAAAGCTTTGTGTGGTTCGTGTTTGGTTAGTAGCACGCTAATGAGCGCCATATTTTGACATCTAATGTCTAGCTTTGGCACCGTAGGGAAAAGTGCAAACAAGAAGTAGAACAGCCCGCTAGACAATTGTTGCATCGTTATAGTCTCATAATAGATGGACGATGCTTATCACCGTCTTTTTTATTGCAAAATAGTTGCAGTTTAAATAATGTTCCTCCAGTTTCAGGTTGTGCTGTTAGGACAGATGAGCTCCACTCCGTTTCAAGCCCTCGAATCATTGTATATATGTCAGGTCTCAAGGAATTGTCTCCAAGCATCCAGAGAGCAAGAAACCAAAGAAATTCAGTATTAAAATTACTAAGTATGGTCGAGGGACGGCGCTTGTCTTCATCCAACCTGCGTGGCATATCAGCAAGTCTAGTAATGGCACTACAGTTGATAGCCGGCGTGACCTAGAAATTCGTTAAGTCATGGAGAAGAAGAACTCTAGTCGATAAACTACCCTGATCAGGAATCAAGATATCCGCGGGCGTACTTGAGACACCCAATGATGTATTATAAGTAAATGAGTCACAATTGATGCGCCGAGAAATCTTGTCCAAGTACATTTCGCGAAGATGTGTCGATCTCTATGCTCTTGTCTATTGATACAGGTAAAGCAGTATTAGTGGCAGCAGTAGTAGCAAACGGCACAAACCACGCATTGACCGGTTTCTTGCCGGTGTCTGTTGCGTGTTTAAGGTGTGCAGAGAGAGAGAGAGTATCCAACCGAGAGACTAATCTATGTTTGTTTGCGTTAAATCAGCACACTGCACATGTCTCACGAAACCGGTGTAGATCAAAAGATCCATACTTTGCCCGGTGTAAGACACAACTTTTGTAATATTTTGAATAAGTCTGTTGAAACTCTGTTGGAACTGCAAACTGTGTAAGCTTCATTTTTCGTGATAAAATTTTTATAACAACATCATGTGTGTTGGGGCGGTGTCTCAAAACACTCAAATGCACTCTCTCCTCTTGGGGTAAGCACTCGAGCACACATACGGTGCGATAACTCGCGCATCGCGCGCATCATGAGGCACGTCAGAAGGGCCTCAAGCCACGAACGGGGTGTGCACATCGATTCGCGCGAAGGTACGACATGCATATAAATAATGTTTAATGATTCTCGAATAACTTGTCAGCATATATAACGGTACAAACATCACCCTACCTTCCCAGCACGCACGTAGCAGCACGCTGGTCATTGGCATTTTGCATCTCCGTGGCATCAGGTTCCAAGTGTCACGTGGTTTCGGTTTTCTCTTTTCTCTTTTTTTATGTTACAGATACTAAATTGATCCACTGTTGGGGAAGGTTTATAGCACCTTTGATTTCTTTTTTTCTCCAATTCTGGAGATTTGTAGAGCTTTAGACACAGGGTTCGCCTCTGCACACGCGCTATAAAGAAAATGAAACGACTCTGTTGAGGGTGGTGTGTTGCTTGATTGATGATATCGTTTGTTTGGAGCTTGTTTTGGAAGAGATGCATGATTATTTTATGATCCCACTGCAACTACCGGTGTTGAATATTCCAACCCACCCCACAATACCACCGGAGAGATTTACGAAACGGAAGGAATTATCGGTCAAAGTCCAACACCGCCCAAAGGTGACTTCCGAGCGGGGTGGTGGGAACTTAATGGTCGTAGTTGTGAAAGGCTTCCGCCGTTTGAAATTAATCTTATTCTCACGCTCTTGCAAGCGTGAGACAGTTACGATTCCGTTCACGTCCAGATCGACGATAATCGCATTTTTCATGCTTCGTTTTAATAATATTTTGTTTGCCGGCCAGCTTTTTCATACGACCAGCCAACCGCGGGGTCAATACGTTATGCTGTGGTTGTATAGCTTTTTACGACCCTAACAGCGTTTCCATTAGTCGAAAGAGAGATTAAAACATATCTCTAAAACATGCGTGCGTGCTGTAAAACAGCGAAGAAGGAGGGGGGGGGGGGGGGAAAGAAATTGCTCTTCGTACAAAAGTTATAAATTTGCTCCAATCAATCAATCTCCACAGGTAATATGGAGAGGGTTGAAGCAAAACCTATCAATATTTTCTTTCGAGATGTGTATGGGAGCGTGTGTATGGACATGTCGGTGATTGGTTTTGAACTTTCTACAGCTATTTAAAAAAAAAAAAACAGATTGAATGCAATCATTCGGCACGTACCAGGGCAAGCGTGTATCCGTTGATAAATAATGGTTCTGAAAGAGGAAATATTTACATCCAACAGTTGACAGGTGGGATACGGGACGTGTCGTCTGCTGCTCGGTTTTAATTTCATACTATTGTACACATTGTTCAATTGTTTTTAACAACATTTCCATCTACTTTCCCTCTTCCCATTACAGGCCGATCAACTTACGGAAGAACAGATCGCTGAATTCAAAGAAGCGTTCTCGCTGTTCGACAAGGACGGTGATGGCACAATCACGACCAAGGAATTAGGCACCGTTATGCGATCGCTAGGTCAGAACCCCACAGAAGCAGAACTGCAAGACATGATCAACGAAGTCGACGCGGACGGTAAGTGTTGAATGTTGATATTTAATTGGACATTCGTTAGAATTCCATTCTCAAATTTAATGGCCACTTGCATAACTGTTTATGCGTGCATCACCATTTAAGCGTCCATTGAAAAAGTAATGGGAAGACAGCAGTCGCATATGGTTCTCCTCTCCACGCTTCACTGATGCATGTGATATGGTGGTTTTGACTGAAGAGAAAGCGAAATGGGAGGATATGATATTTATTGGAAGACGTCCACTAATCATTGACATACTCCTCCGGGTCAGGAACAGCTGACCACACCGAACACATGCTCTACTGCTCTCTACATGTGTTGAGAGAGAGATTAATACTTCCTTGACTTGAAATGATTTGAAAACTTTTTTTCGGGGATTGTAACGAAAATCTTGATAGAGGAAGGACTTGTAATCTACTTTGTACTGGTGCAACTATCACATTAAGAAAGCCACTATGCTAATCCGTTTTTTCTTCTACCATTTCATTTTGTAAAGCACCTGCAAGCGAAACGGTGCACCCCACCGTACATGACGCCTGTGTTCGATTCAAGGACTGAAAGTTGGATAGCTCATTAGTCTATGAGTTCTTTCGGTTGGCTTGGGCAGGGATTTCGTTGCATCAATGGCGGCCTCGCTGTTTGTTGTGTGTCGGGCGGCATCTCTCGAGTCTTTATTGGAAAACTTACGGTGATGATTGGAGCCGCGCTCGGTAAAAAAAAACTGGCACGCGATCGGCGCATTAATCAACCCCACTCAGAAAGGTTTCGCAATCAGATTCGAATTATTTTCCAGGACTTAGCTTGGCCGGTTGAAGACGAATTGGAGAGCTTTGGTTTGCACATACGGTGTTTGGTGGTCGTCTCTGTACTAATGGCCTTGTGTACGATGACTATGATGATGTTGATTTTGATTGTGACCTTCGATAATTCTTAGTACTGAAGATTGATGAAGGACATTGAGTTGTTTGTGGAGGTGTGTGAGAGGTGGTACTATTTGGGAACAAATTTGGGTGAGGCTTTTAGGGCCAAAGGTCACATGTAAGGTTTCCGATTAGTAAAAATGCCTTCCCCGAGTGGGTGGTGGGTGGCCTGACATCATAAGGGTTCCATGTGCGTTACGAAAAAGGGGTGGGAATTGCACAATTTCTAATCAAGTTTGCTGTGGACGAGCGGGCGAACACCATTATTACTTCGTCACATTGCTTGGTGAGGCCGACTCGCGCGGCACACTCTATTTTGTGTGTGTGTATTTGCTTGGAGTTTGTCCTTTTATGGAGCATAATGGAGAGAAAATGAGTTTCGGAAACTATCGATCCGTTTCGGGAGCGTTTGGGCGCGAAGGAAGTTGAGCAGTGCCAGCCAGCCAGCCAGCCAGCCACATTATTGGAAGCAAGCTCATTTGCAGCAGGACAAAACTGGAGAAGCATAAAACCGGTCATTAATTGGATTTCCACCAAATGCTCTCTTCGTATGGAATGTCCGTCATGTTCTACACAAATCCACTGGTTTCTCTTGGAGCGGGGTGGTACACGAAACGGTTATATACGAAACATCAAATATATGTAGCAGGAAATGAGATCATCCGTACCGCTGCACCACCAGCAGGAACGCCAGGACTCTTTATAAACTGGTGTACTGGTTGGGACACCAAGTACATGCACACGATGTCCTCGAAGGGGAGCCTTCATATCCTGATTGAAATTATTCCGAAGCCCCGTTTCATTGGGTATGAGCTAAATGGATTTGAATAAAAAAGAAGGTCACCACATTCCTTCACCCTTAGACTGGCAACTTTCCCGGGATGAAAAAAAGTTCTAGTGCGGAACATAATCGTGTGAAGCAGAGGACTGTTTGATGATGAGGCTAAGGCGAAGGAAAAAGGAAATAAGTTGTTTTTTCTAGCGAAATGAATTATTCATCTGCCTTCTTCCTAAGAACTTTTTTCCTTATTAAAAATGTTTTTGAGTTCAGTCACATGTTGGGGATTTTATTACTTTCATTCGTGGTAACAAAAATGGGGATTGTATTTGTGGCTAAGGACGTAAGGATTTAAGGACTTTTTTGTGATGCATTAGATATCTAAAAACAAATTTCAACAACTTATTGATAACCATCAGTATTGATTTGTTGTGTGGAGTTAATGGAGGAGTTGTGGAGTGGAGGAGTTAAATTAATGAAGAAGCCATTTTTTAGGCAACTGGTTTTCTCCCGCTTAGTACCCTCCTAATGAGAATATCATTATTCATTGTAAACGTTTGAAAATGGCTCCAAACCAAAGCGGGGGGACGGAGGAGTTTTTTTTGTTGTTGCTTTGTACATAGGCGGGTTCCGTGATATTTGATCCCTTAATACAAATACTCTTTCATAATGAGTATTTCTCTTTTTCACTGTGGGCCTTCTCCTCCTTTTGCAACAGATTGTTTGCAAGCGATATCAATAATTATCAATTCCTCTACAATATGTCGGTTTTGCGCCCGATCTTTTGCCTCATTAGTATCAGGCGCCTTTTACGGATCGACCAAAATTAATTGAGCAGCAACTTAAAAATAGCTTCCGCACGTGGTGGGAGCTACAGTCATTTTAACTGAATTATTTTTTAAAATTTGTGGTTATAATAAAATGAAATAAAATGTAAATGGATAATCATGCATTTTGTTTTCTATTCTGCTAGATAATGATTGTCTCAGTCGGTGTAGGCTGTAGTACACCATCGAGCAGTGCGGTTGTGTAATAGTAATTGCAAACTCGGGAGGAAAACCCTAGCTTAATGTGTGCATGTGTGTGCTAGCCATTGGCATAATTGAAATATGGGGATGCTAATGGAAAACGGGTTAAAGCCACCGCCCTTGTTTATTGCGAAGCGTATATGGGTATGCAAATCCAACACTGTTCCATCAACAGTGTAGCAGCTCGCCTGCGCGCGCTCTTGACGGTCGTAGGTATGTGTTGTTTTGTTTCAATTTTCCGTAATAGGTAGAGAAGAGACCCTTCCAGTGTTGCGGTACAGCACCCAATTCCCTTGGCTAGGTGTGTACGACAGACAGGAGCACTCTATACGCCCTGGTACGCCCGTGTATCGTAAATATGAAAAGAATTCCAACAAGGAATCTGCTTTTCTATGTGTTGTCCACGTTTTGGAGCACGCTCGGACTGTGAAGGGGACCGCGTGTTCTACCCAAAAGTTATCAAATGACAGCGGGTGGTGGCTTTGAACCAAACTGTTCTACTGTGAAGCAACAGTGTGCTATCGTGCGGCAGCGCGCGCGCCCGCGGAAGAATCGGCCAGCAGAGGAAGGTTGGGAGGCCAGATATCGATCGTTTTCCTCTCCAGCGTTAGTAGTAGCTTCGTAGAAACAACAGCCACAGTAGCCAGCCAGAGCACGACCAGTAGCAGTTCCCCGTATAAAGCAGTACGACTTGCTGCACACACAGAGCCCACCAAACGGAAGAGCGCTTGTGCGCACGCCCATCTGCTATTAACACACATAAAAAAACGCTAACGCTAACACAACAGCCAGAGCAAAGATTTCCAGAAAGATACCGCAACCACCAAAGCCCAAACCAATGCCGGTGCCGGGGAGAAACCGTCCCGGGGAAAGAGAGAAAGAGTAAGCGTTGCAGGAAAAAGCTTTTCCATCCAACTCACTACTACTACTACTACTACTACCACTGTTGAGTATCAAAAGTTATTATGTATGTGTGTGTTTGTGTATAAAGGTAGAGAGCATTGGCTTTTCCCATGGCCGAAGAAAATCAACACACACTCTACCGAACCACTCGTCCATATCACTGTATATGGTTTGTATACAGGGCGCTTTTTACCGTTGGAGTGTACTTTCGGCACGCCGAAAGCCGTTCGTCTTCGTACGAGCGCAGAGCCCCCGATAATACGGTGTGAGTGTGTGTAATCTCTTTGAAAGGCGCACCACCGCATTTCCTAGGTAAAGCTCCATTGCTGCAACCCCAAACCGGGGGGGTCTCTGCATTGCATGTGGCGAGCATTATACACCTGGAAATTCTTAAACCCGCTTCCAGGATTGCGTTAAAACCCATCGCCGCCCTACACCCATCAATGCTATCCTGACCCCAAATGTGGGAAGAATGAGAAATTGGTTCTGCGCATAGAAGGTACCCATAGTGGAGAAGCGGTATTTTGTGAAATCCTCTAGTGCTGTTTCTCTGATGCATGCAGGAACTGCTGGAAAAATAAATAGAACCTGGAACTTTTAACTCTTGCGGGCAGAAGCTGAAGGAAAGAGCAAAAGCTTTTGTAAAACAGGGGAACAGGAAATGACACGTCCGTTTGATTAATAAAGGAGACGCGTAAAGGGATAACTAATGTGATAAAACTAGGCAAGACTTGTCACTCTTTGGATGTGTGTTACGGATGAGGAATTGTAACAAGGAGTTCTTCATAAAAAATATATTTGCGGCATGTTAACACGTTACAGCGCACTGCGAGAAATGGTTAAGCCTATTGAATTGCACCTAGACAGTTTGGATCGCCAACAAATGTAAGCACAAATCCTTCTAAAATAAAACAAGAAATTCATAAAGTACGGGGCGCCTCCATCGCCTTCGGAGAAAATACAAATTCTTAAAAAAGTAGCCATAAATACGAAGTAAAACATTAAAATACTTGTTATGTTTCAAACACGTGCAGAAAACAGGAGGACAAAAATGTAATTAAAATAGAAATGTATTACCATCTGGGAATTGGGGCCATGTTCTTCCCCCTTTTGGCTTTCCAATTCAGCCATCAGCCTTAGACTTCATTTTCTACTGGTGTCCTGACAGTGATGATGGAGTGTTGGTGACGTCATGCATTTTTTTTCCCCGTTGTTGGTGTTGTTGTTGCCACCCTGCACTCCATATCTAATCCCTGGTGGCCTTATTCGTGGCGTCAAATTCCGGTTTTCTGTTCCATTTTGGTTTGTGGATGATGGCGAATGAGGAATATTGGGCGTCGTTGCCTTGATATGTATCGCGTTGGCGTCTATCCATCGTCGTCGTCGTCGTCGTTCCATTAAAATCGTCCATTCCCAAGAAGAAGTACGCTTGTTTGGGTCGATAAAAAAAGGGGAAGGAGTACGAGTGAGAACCTCGTTCCAGCAGCAGCAGTAGGTAGGTGGCTTTGCCGTCCCATTTTGGTTCGATAAATTTAGCATCCTTCGTAGGGGAAAGCTTTCAAGGAGTTGTCATTCTTCGAATTTTGTGTCAACAATCTCGTTGTGTTTTTGGAATCGTACCAAATTTTCAACTCACACATACAGGCAGAGAGGCAGGCAGAAGGGAAGAAGGTTAGAGGAGCATGATGGTGTGTGTATGTGGCGTAATGAGTTTTGAGACAAACACAGTGCCCAATGGTTGGATGTGTTCCATTTTTCTTCAAATTTTCATCAACCACTATGTAGTATGCTACTGAAAGCTAGCAAATCGAGCTTCATGGTAATCTGCGCGTGTTCTTATGCCGGGTGCTTATCGATAGGTTAGCATGAAAAATGGTAGCTATTGATTTTCCAGCTCTTTCTAGGAGTTTCCCGGCTGTGTCTAGCATCAGGCACACAAAGCATAAAGCTCCGTTGTCTTAATGATTTAAGGCGGGGGAGGTCCTCAAACTCCTCCCCTCCCCGGGCAGTTGTGTTTTGTTTTTTTGAGTGTCAATTTTCGAAAGCCGATTTATTATGGCTCCTCGTCTTTGCAGCCGGGTGCGGTTTGGCATAGGCCTGTCAATGTTGTTGTGGTGAAGGATGAAAATGGCTTCATGATGTTTCGTATAAATCATCCAGTGTAAATAGTTGTTTGCGATTTTGAAAACAAGATGTTGCGGAAAGAAGTATTGGGCGATTGTTTTGTTTTGTTTGGAAGTATCTTCCATCGAGAAGAAGGGTAGTTTTTGTTGTTTGTTTTGCAGTTGTTTCATCACCGATAGATGGAAGTCAATAGGTTAGTTTTTTTGGGAACGAAGGAAAAGACAAACCGCTGTCGATGTGACGCAGTTGTTTTTCCCATCTTGCTCTGCTGTGTGTGTACGTCAATTTATTATGGATCAACCTTTCTTTTTTTTTCTTATCAATTCCCTTTGCAGGAGTATTTTATCAAGATGGGTTCTTTGTGGTTGAAGTAGAACGCAAAAAAATGATGTTACCCAGCGTCGTCCGAGAACGCGCTTGCTTGTGTAACAAATTGTCGACTGGAGTAATTTACAACTTGTGTGATAAGAAGCGGGAAAAACGAGCTCCCATTTGTAAGAAGCTTTTATAAGTAGGGCAGCAACAGTAACAAAAATGGGATAAAAAACCTTTTTTCTGATGAGCAATTACGAATGCAAAGTGTACACTCTCCCGCAACCGGATGTGGTTTGAAATAATAGTCAACAAGGAGCGCACGGTATGCAAGATGTTGTAAAGAAAAAAAAACATAGTTTTCTTTTTTCATTGTAAACCTTTTGTATTTTTACCACCACCACCGGGTGAAAGGGAGGGTTTGAAGATCTTGACGTCACCCATGAGTCGACAAAACCGCATGCTAAATTGCACTAAACCATCGTCATCTGAGTTGCGTTGTGTTGTTTTATTACGGCTTACAATAATTATCCAGCAGCAATCTCTCGAGTCCCCCCGGCCCGGCCGTCGTACGAAGTACTGGGCGGCTCCATGGTGGTGTAGCTGTGTGGGTATCATGTTTCTGTTCGGTGTGCAGCATTGGAACGTAGCCACAGGAGGAGGAAGAGAACAATTAATTTAAAATGTAAATTATGATTTGCCATAACGGAGCGAGACCCCGGGACTGTGTTATCTGATTATTACGGGCTGCTGATACAGGATATCCAAAGCTCCGGCCGTATTCGCAATGATGAGCACTGGGGGAGCGGTATGTGTAGTAGGAGGTACATGATGAAATGGATACGTTTTATACGGGTTGTTTTGAAATAGGCAGAAAAGCTTCTCTTAAGCTAATAAATAGCTCGGGCAAACAATAACAAATACGTAACCCGCGTGCTTTCCCGTCGCATATGGTATTCCTTTCCGGCCTGCGTGTGTGCCTAATATCGCGACGATTAACTGGTAACGTACCTTTTGCACTCCAGGGAAAATGATACCCATTACGAAAGGCAACCACAACTATACACGCAATAGCAAAAGCAGGTTATCCGGAACGTGTTCACGATAGGAGAATGTATGCGTTCAGCCTCTGTCCCTGTACCGTGTATCCTAGGCGGCTCATAAAAGCCCCTGTGGAAGGGATTGACTATGGCGTGTCCTTTGCCGTGTTCCGGCTTTCCACCATTATCCGAACAGAACCAGGCTGACCAGTCTGAGGATGTAAATACATATGTGCGTGTGTGGTGTACGTAGAAAGGTGCACAGGTCACGTACTATAATCATCTGATAGTGAACCCCCTTCACGTCTGGAGGCAATAGGGCCTCTCTTTCGCTGTGTGTTCTTAAGCTCCCAGCTAACATGTTTCCTTCGTTTTTTTTATCTGTAAATCTTTGGAATGTGTTGCACGTAATATTCGTATTTCATGATCTTTTCACATAACGATCATGTACATCGTTGTGAAGTAGACTTGATAATCTGTTTTATATTATTTAAGACCACAATTTAAGATTGCTGTTTTTACTATCTAAAATTAATGTGTATAAGTCTAATCATATACTACTGTGCCCGAAAAATAAAGTGATTTTGAGTTCATTTTCTTAACGCGGATGCTGGGATGTCCTTTAGTTCCGCCGTCGCTGAGGCTTCTATCTCCTCGATAGTGTCAAAACGGTGACCCCGAAGCGACCGTTTTTGCTCGTTAAACAGCCAGAAGTCGGCTGGTGCCAAATCTGGCGAATACGGTGGTTGCGGAACAATATGGGTGCGAGTTGTTGCGGAAAACTCCCTCAAAATGATGGCACCAGGCGAGACTTCAACCCTAAAACATTTTTCAGGATGGTGTTGACCGATGCTTTGGAAATCTCAACACTATCCGAAAGGTCTCGTATCGCCAACTGACGATTGTTGACCACTAAATCCTTGATTTGGACGACGTGGGCGTCGTTGATCGAGGTTGATGATCTCCCCGGGCGGTTCACGTCTTCGACGATCTTACGGCCATTCTTCACCAAAGGCTTTTTGTAACATCCGCAATGTTTCCGCAGCGTTTATTTCATTGCGCAAAACAAAATTTGACACGATCACTATGGGTGAAACATGGCAGAACTGTCAAAAACATACTTATTGACAAAGGAAAAATAAAAACAGGGGGCTTCTTTTGGCGCGTGAAATTTGACATCCAATGTCACCTTACTTTTCGGACACAGTAGTATGACTGTGTCGCGTGTGTCCACCGTACTGTCGTCCATTTTTTAACAATTCGTGGTACTATCATTAGGAGAAGTCTGGAATGATTGCAATGGTAACATGTACGCACTTCTGCTTCACACCTCGTCAAATTGCGTCAATGTAACGTGGCCGAAACGTGGTCTGATGATAGCATCGTTTTGCACCATCCAGTCCACCACCCCACCATGTGTTGGTGTATGATGTTACTGTTTGCAGTTATCTTTTGCGTGTGCGATTAAGATCCACCTGCCCGGGGTATGGTTGCCGTTTTTTTGGTTATCAGTTTTAGCTTGTCTTATCTAATAATATGTTCATTGTTTTTTTTTTTTGGGTATTTAGTTTGTCTTCATGCATGCTTTCACAGAGTGTATGATGCATGGGCAAAGAATATGAATTTTTTATAAATACGAATATGAAACTACACTGCGTGCATTTTTTATGTGATAATTACCATGATTTCTACAAAATTACGTAAAAATTTAAATTTGAAATAAAGACACGTTTGCACATACAATTGTTTGTGGTACGAAATAGCGTACCAAATGGTACGACAGAATGACTTAACCGAAAAGGACATGTTCTTGTGCTTTTATGACAAGATATGCGCCCTTTTGTGTCGTCGTCCTGGTCGACTGGTCCTGTGGACATCAAAGAAAATGCCACCAGCACAGTTGTGGATAGTTGAACTTTAGGAAATTCTTATCGGTTAAACGCGTACACAGCGTGAAAGCGCAGAAAGCTTTCCAAATAGCTTGCCTCTGATGTTACTTGTCCTTGATTGCGTTTGGTATGCGCAATTCGGAGTTTTGACTTTTGGCCTTTGCCGTTGCTTTGAAGCTATTTTGCAACGGGGGGGAGCATTCAATGGAGAAAATTGAACTGTCTCGCTTCTTTCAGTTGATGTCTTGTTCTTTCTAGTGCGGACGCATTTAACTGTACAGCGCATTGGGAGATATGCAAACCGTCGCTGTTCAGGATTCAGAACAACGCAGACCAGCTTTGATTTGAGGAATTTCATTTTCATTGCATACATCAACATTATGGTTAGAATTCAGAAATAGAATAAGAAATTGATTTAAGAAAAAAATCCTTTACTTGAAGGTATTTCTTGTTGCATCACATTCCTCGTATATTCTACTTCTATAAACCCATTATTAGATCGATGGTAATACACGTGAAAAGAAGGCAATTACCATTACGCTTAACCACGGCGACGGATGAGGTAAGCGCCCAACCGGATACACACGCAAGAAGAAGTATTGCGAGGACACCAGTCAAAATGGGAGCCATAAATAATCGAAAAAAAAGGGCAGTAAATATGAAGAAAGGGATAACAATGAAATTTATTGTGGTATTATACATTTTCGTCTACCCCTGGTGGTGGTAGCCTTGCCAAAAAAGGGTATTAGGAAAGGACATGGAAAAGCTTACGCTGAAAGAAAAATCTGCCACCACCATCAAGGATCAACAGCGAAAGGTACTCTCTCTATCCTTTGGCTCTAGATAATGTATTTGAACATTTGTTTTTTTTTTGTTTCGTTTGCTGTTGCTGCCTTGTTTATCAAAGTGGCGCTGTCGTGAATAGTTTTACCGTCCTCCCCCGGTTCATGACACGTTCGTAAATCGTTCAAGTTTGTTTGGGATTTACGCGTGTGATGTATGTATAGAGCATTCTAGACTTTCGTTGGAGGATTCCCTTTGTTGTGCGGTCGGTTAATCTCCGAAGTTCGGGTGGGTATCGTTTGCGATGTCTTGTCGCTGTCCGATTACCATACAGAATACAATGAATACTATTTATTGGTCTCCACAGTAGACAACGGACACACGGAGTTGAGGAGTTTTTCTTTATCGTGTGTGTCCTTCCTCTTAGGGAAACTATTTTATGGAGCGAGTTCTAGCGCGCACAAGTTTTCCGTTTTGTGAATCCGTGCAAGTGGAAAAGCGAATCGAATTTGTCACGATAGGCAACAGCAGAGAATGTTGCGTGTCTTGGGTAATATTTTTTTTTTTTGAACTGTCAGCAGCGTTAGTTTATGGCCCGTTGAGATCAATAGAAATATGCCAACCGAAGGCGCATTATTCTACCTCAAAAGAAGCTTCGCAGTAAACAAAATTCTACAGCGGTGTTGTAGCTTCCACACCATGCTTGACACGTGGATTTTATTCTTTTCCGTTATCGAACACAGCTTTTGTGACAGGCGGCAGTGTTTGTGTGTGTTGCTGGAGTTACCGTCACCTTAAATAAGTTTAGTTTTGTGTGTCTCCTCTATCAATCTGTCGAATCAGCACACCCCGAGATAGGAAATGAACAAGCATAACAGACGGCATATATAGAAAAGCACCCGGAACACGCACAAAAACAACACCCTGGTGTGTGTTTGTGTCCGAGGACGACATATAATAGCGAGGCACACACTGTCCTTCCATAGCTGTTACCGAAAGCTCGTTCGTTATCACGCTAGTTTGACATAAAAGTTTTGTACCACCCACCAATATCCATGGCCGGCCGTGCCATGGTGTACGATACAAAACACATTATAATAAATTTCCGTTCCCTTGTATTGGCCTTACCACATTCCGGTGGTGGCGATGACGACGACGACCACTACTCCATATTCTAGCGCAAGCTTCGTGTTGGGCAAGTCATTATGATATCGCCCCCGTCCCCCCCCCCCCCCCCCCCCGGCCATGGGTAAAACCAGTGCCCTTTCGGACTTCGGAGCTAGCGAATCAATTCATCCCTTTGCACTCGCTGGTACTCCTCCTGTAATGATGCTCCATGACGCCTTTCCTTCTGCTGCAATCGTGCTTTTGGATTTTATGGTTAATGGGAAAGTTTGGGGTAAAAGCGAGAGAGCTTCACTATTTTAGGGAGGCAACCTGTGTTTCACTCTGCTCTGCAAGATTGTCCCACAGCTCCAGCAGCAGTCCCTTCCTTAGCTATGACCTCTATTGCCAATCATGTCGTCGTCGTCAATGGGTTGAGTACTCCATTGAAAAGGTTCTTGGTGCTCTGCTGTGTTGTGTCGCTATGCTTTTGGGTTGTTGTCCGCTTGGGAGGTCCCCAGGTCTCTGTGAAGGCTGGCGGCAACCTATTTCGTGGCGTGATTGTGGTCGGCTATTACGACCAAGGGTACGAAATAGTGGAAATAGCAGCGTTTTCCGAGATTAGAAATCAAATTGGATCCTATTCAATCCGATGACTTCTACTTGTATTGTCATTTTTTGCCCCTTTTAGGAGAAGGATTTTTTTTTTTAAAAGACATCTCTGGAAAGTAATTGAGTGAAAGCAAATTTATAATAGGCAATAACCCTGTCCAGCAAAGGGGCGCTAGGAGAGACGCGTATAACGTTTTAATTTCACAAATTAAGGTTCACCATTCTTTCCTCTCCCCGACTGTTAGGGTGGCATTGTTTTCAATTTAATCTTTTTAACGATTTACTGAAACTGTCCTCTGCCCTCTGGACTAAATAATTGAAACTGTCGACGTTATTGTTTGTGGAAAGGTAACGTCACGTCCCCCTGCACCTTCCCAAAACAACCCAAGTCCAACACGGTAATGCCTCGTTTCCCGGACACAAGGACATCGTTGTCGTACCTTTTTCCTGCTGGGGCAGGAATAAAATATTGTAGGGGATGGTTCAATCAGTTTTACCGTTCGCTCATTAATATTTCAAACCGAAAACACCTTTTTCCGACGCCCGAAATTGATCGTATGCTTGGCGTGGCTAGCACACCCCCTCCCTGCCGAGCAGTAATATGTAACGGTTTTGTTTTTTTGGTGCCAAGGGAATTGTGATTTAGTCTCACTTTATTGTGAAACTATGCTATGCGGGTGTGTGAGTGTGCGTGTGTCAGGGGGGCAAAAGAATGTAATACTTTCAAGAAGTAAGGTCTAAAAATCGATAACGAAAGAGCGTATATTATGGAAGAAAAAGACCGTTTCTCGCTTCCTTACCTGTGTTGAATCCGGGGGAAGTCCAACATAAGGACTCTTTGAATACAGCTTTTTTTTGTTATTGTTGGGAAGCGTGTCTTTGGCTTTCTCTTGAGGAGTTATAATATATTTATACACTACTCCGTTGCGGCATGTGGTATCTGGTGGGCCTCACGAGGCTTTCATATCTTTAATAAATGTATGTGCGTACTAGGAAAACGTAGTGGAGACTTTAATATTCCCCACGTTGCTTGGAAAGTAATGCATGAGCATATATAATAGATCCGGAATACATCGTCTAAATAGTTAATATCCTCACCGGTGCGAAACTTGTGGATTGCTTTAGGGAAAACTCTTACGAACGATAAAAGGTATTCAAAAAACGATTTTGTATTAAAACGGCCGTCAACTATGTAGAATAAGCTCTCTATACGTGTGATGATTAATTTATTTTCTTACATCTCTCCTTCCCTTCACCTCCAGGTAACGGCACGATCGATTTCCCCGAGTTTCTAACAATGATGGCTCGTAAAATGAAGGACACGGACAGTGAAGAGGAAATCCGGGAGGCATTCCGAGTCTTCGACAAGGATGGCAACGGTTTTATTTCGGCAGCTGAGCTGCGCCACGTCATGACTAATCTGGGCGAGAAGCTAACAGACGAGGAAGTCGATGAGATGATCCGTGAAGCCGATATAGATGGCGATGGCCAGGTTAATTATGAAGGTACGTATCAAAACAATGAAAAAGTAGAGTTTTACGATGGGTACATAAATCACAAGATTTGCTGGGAAAAGTAAAATCATATATACATATTCAAATTTTGAAACAAATGCGTGTTAACAACAGGAGGGAGGGCAATAGAATTCTTGCTGCATTTTGTAAAGGTGTGTGTGTGTGTGTGTGTGTGTGGGGTGAAAATCAATCGAACTCGTTTGATCGATAGGACGGGGTTAATGTTGGTGGCAAGTAGCAAGCACCAGCGCAGTACGTCCTACACACCTCTCTGCCCAATGGAAACATTAGGCTGGCAGAAGGGATTGGAGGAGCAGCGGGTGACAAAAGAATAATACTGCGCCATCAGAGGGGATTGTCAGGGTCATGATTTGAACATTTTTGTTTGTTTTTTTTTGCATTTGCCCAGGAACGTCCTCCCGTGTTTACTTCTCACGGGGCTTGTCAAACCGCCGGATGTGCTTGTATTTTCGTGAACATTTTAAATGCTTTTAAAGTGGAAGAGTAGTGGAAATACACCTTTATTTTGGCCCTGTTTGTTTTTTTCTGCTCCACGATTGGTTTTCTATTTTATTCCATTTTCTTGGCTCGCGTTTATCGTGCCCCGTTCTCTTCCATCGGAAAACCGATGGTTTGAAAGTTGCATTTCAATCATTTGTTGACTTTGCCATTCACTTGCGTTTTAGAGGTCTCTCCCGGCGACGTTGCTCTGGGAGAGATGATGGTGAAACAAAGCCGCCTTCTGCTTGTTTGTCCTCGAGTTTGCCCACCTACACAGAAGCCAAATGTCTTTGAAGTACACGATTGTTCGTCACGAACCTCCTCTCGCTCTGGTTTTCTGTTGGCAGTGTGGCATCTTACAATTTTTTTGCTGCTTCTTGTTGAAGAATTTAGTCAAGAGCGAGCAAAGGGGCTTTGGATATGGAATGGTGTATGTAGTATATAAAGCAAGAGGCTTTTTGGTGTAACTTTGAAGATATCTTCAAAGCGGCTGCTACGGCTGAAAGAAAGATTATGTGTTTGACCTTTTTGTTTTTGGTTTGTGTGTAATCTTTACTGAGGGGGGGTAATCCAAAAGCGGGAGAACCCTAAATGACGAAGCGGAGGCGCCCCTTCATATGGGGAAAATTTTTTTGTTTGTTTGTTTGTTTGTGTGGAAATACCTTCGAGGGGGAACACGGTTTTTTGAAGTCCAACGAGTGCAGTTTCGTATGCATTTTTACTCCTTTCGCATGTGTGGCAAAACGTCGTACCTTTTACCTCGGATTTTGCAATTGAACAAACCGCAACATTGTGTACCCTAGTCACGTCTTGCTGGGGCATGTTGCAAGAAGCTGATCCACAAAAACATCACACACATGCACCAGTAATGTGTTGATATTGGAATTGATGCAATGCACCATAGCACCATAGCACACTGTGTACAAAAAATTGTCCGTACGCAGATTTTTTTTCCGATCCAAGCGATTGTTTGGATTGCGCCAGAATCTCACGAGTGCCACGAAAGTATTGAATTGGTTTTCCTCCATCATTATTATGACTATCTGCCAAAAGTCATCCAGTTTGACCAAGTAGTTTTGGGCATGTTTTACCCTCTTTCACATTTGCGGTAGATATAACCGGTGTTTGTCTGAATATTAGATAGACTTTATGTCATTACAATCATTCATTTACAAATAGGAATAATTTTAGCACCGAATACATGAAGTGTGAAAAACAATCTTAAAACGTTTTTCAAAAGATAAATTTCTACAATGCAAAATACGTTCGAATGTGATCCCGAATAGCGTGTTATCTTAGAAGTTTTAATATTTTATAGATTCTTCACACCATCAGTGTTTATTATACGGGTAAAAGCTGATGGGGATGGGGCGTGTTTCAGCCTGGTGGACGGTTATAGTGTGAATGTAATAAAACTGCAGGCACGAAAGTTGTTTCAAAACACGTAAACTCGATAAAAAACTTTAATCCTTTTGTTATTTTTTATTCTGCGCCCACTTACGTCATTCAAAAGTAATTGTACCGGCAGAAAAAGGCCATTTTGGGAATGGTACAGATCGGTTGGAATGCTATTTTTGTAACATATATATATATAGTATTGTTTGGTAGCTCGCTTGTTTTCTTAATAGCATTTTTATTTTAATAACAGAATCTTTGAAATATTTTTTTTACAAATAAAAAATATGCCTCATGTTTTCAATGGTCATAAATATTTAAACTGCTTCCACCAGCTGCTCGAACTGATTGATTCCGCGGCTGATGATGATGAGTGTCTCTGAATAGTCAAATTACACTTAACCGATCCCGCAAGCTGGATGGGATCGTGAAGGGGTGATGCTTCCCTGCATCGGTTCTTGTTTTCTTTGCGCTCAAAAACGTCGTCACTGGTCGGTTCGTGAGTGGAGAAGAACGCATTACTCACAGTTTAGCATCGCTTACTCATCGAAAGCAGTTACTACTACTGCATGACTCGCGTGGCACGAGAATACATCCATCCAACATGTGACGTAAGCACAAGACCTTGCTACAACAATGAAAACATGAGTAAAACGATCGTTGATCTTTTGGCGAATCCGATTCGATCTTGTTATCCGAGCTTCTGCCTGTGTTGACGTTTGACCTTGTTCGGTATAAACTGCGGCGGCACACAGTAAAAGAAAGTAAAGATTGTTTCCGCTTCTTGTGTCCCTCGCGCCGCCCCTTTTGATGTGTGTATGTGTTTTCTTTGAACAGATCGAACAACAAACAGTACATATGCGCCTCCCTGATCAAGCTGGTAGCTAGATCGGGGAAGGGTGATGTTCACAGAGATCTTTTTATAACTGAAATCACGGGATCTCCCATCGGGTTTAAACGATGGGATCCTGTTTATTGAGAATGGTCAGGATTTGCTGAGTGTGTCGATCGTGTGACATGATAATTGGTCGTGTGACACCCCAAATAGAAAACTACACTTTCATTAGTTTTCTGCAACATATGGAAGACAATTGTGTGCATTTTGCTGGGCAATATGGGATCCCCGTACGTACGTAAGCACCTAAAGAGATTTATGGCAACCTGTACTTTGCGCACTTCCGTCTTACGATTGGTTTATGACCCCAAATGTTGGTTGTACAAATAGTCTTGCTAATACAACACTCTCTACCATCACACCGCCCATGTACAGCAGCCAAGAGCAACGTCATTTGTCGAATCCGTGCTCTCGGATAATTTCATCCGGATGGCTGTGCACTGTTTCGTTTTTGCTGAAGCAGCCGACGCAATGGACAGTATGTGACACTGGAGGAAGGTTGTTCAGTAGCGTAATATGGATTTTGTTTTGTTTACACGGTGTATGTGTGTGTGTGTGTGGAGATTTATCTTCCATGTGTGGTCTCTTTACCCTCAAAAGTACACACAGAAGAAAAGGCAGCACACGGACAACGAGAAGGGTGTTGTCTTGCTTTGTAAGTCGTAATGAGAATGCTCTCTCATAGGCCCTACCACCTACCTACGTCACAGGTGTGTATGTGCGCGGTGCAATGCATTGCAAATTCACTACAAAGGTGACGGAACCGCTTAGCGAAAAACGATACACCAACGTCCCCCCCCCCCCCCCCCCCCCGGATATGAGGAGGAGGACGCGATGAGAGAGAGGCCTCAGGAAGATCCAGACAGTTCCGTCCCAGGCGCTTGATTATAACCAGAACCACATTCAAAAGCTGTAAATAATCATCTAAACCATGGCGAAAAGAACGAACCAGCATGCTGGGGGGGGATGTGTGTATGGAAGCAGGGTGTGCTGGTTGGCGCGCAACAGCACAACAAAAAGAAACTAGTGTAACAGTCATTTTTGTGTGCTCGAGTTTTTAATACTTCTAACGAGAAACCAGCGTGCAGCAGCAGGCGCTACTACCCCTATCATAAAGATAATAATGCGGTTATTTGGCGCTGAGGTAGTAGTAGAAGTAGTACACTGTGTTGTTGTTATCTTGTACGAGATGCGAGCGATTGTATTTGCTTTTAGCTAGTTTCGTGGATGGAAGTTGACGTTAAAATTTTTCCCCTCAAATGGATGATCTCTGTCGCTCGATTGTTGCTCATTTTCAAAACGTTCAGCAATCATTTTCATCCGGTTTTTGTACGTTGAGTAGTTTATATCCTTTTTTGCGATTTCTTGTGGTGTATTTATATGTTGATTGGTTTTTTTTTACAAAGTGCTATACTCGCTACAGGTTAAGTCGTTTAATTAATTTTATTTTATGTTGAGGTAATTAACAAAATACGTTAATTTTTTTTGTTCAAATAATACGACTCTGTGCCGTATTCGCAGCTTTTCTTAAGTTGATTTTGTATAAATTTCCTGAGGCAATTCTTTCCGGTCATGTTCGGTTCGATAAATGAAACTAGTTGCACCACAAAACATGTACACTAGCCGGGGTTAGAATGTATTTGACGAAGCAGCGAAGGGCTTTTGCTTATACGATAGCTTGTTTCTGTCCACATCACCCACATATTGCACATATGTTTGAAGTTGAAGTACGAGAACATGTTAATATATGCATCCAAGTGTAGCGCAAACAATTTCAGCCAACAAAGCGTATGCTTGTGTCTTTGTATAAGATCTCTCTTTATCCGCAAAACGTACGTCGCATTTAAAACACGGATGTTAAACACTTACGGGGTTTCTACATTGTGCAATTGTGCTTACATGAAATTTACTTATGGTTTAAAAAGGTCCTAGAATAGATAATAAAAATCCCCATTCAAAATCTAGCCCCTGTTGAGCAAAATTATGTTTTACTTTGCCCACCCGCTTCGCTGGACTTAACTAACTGGTTTTCCTTTTGTTTTACCCATTCCAGAATTCGTAACAATGATGACATCGAAGTGAGCTACTGGTCGAAACATTGCGCCTTTCTATTTGTTTATTAAGAAGACTGTAGCCACGCGCAACAACAGCTGCGCAACGCTATCGATTTGGATTTAAAACGGGAAGAAAATGAAGATACAGCGTGGGATATTGGAGTGTGGAGACAAGCAAGATGATGATGATGATGATGCGAAGAAGGAAAAGATACAAAAAGGAGTAAAGCAACACACAGCAAGATAAAAAAAAAAGTACAGCAAGTAAAGCAAACGAGATAAACATTAAATTAAACTTGAAAGCATTAAGACAGAGCAAACAAAAATACCAAAACAAAAGTGCAACGTGCAGAACAAAACAAAAAACAAAAACAGCAGTAAAATCATGATGGAAAAATGGAAAAAAGCATAGCATATACAGCAACAGCTTAAAGAGCATCAACAAACTAAAGAAAATAATACCACAAGCAAAACAGCAAACAACAACAACAGCTATTTTAAAACAACTATAACCGAAACGAAGCACGGAACAACAACAGCCACAACTATCTAACAACAACAGCAGAAAAAAACATCTTCATCACCACTACTACCATCACAAGAGAACACAACACACCCTCTCTCTCCCACGCAGATGAAAGAAAGAGATAAAGGTAAAAAAAATTCTCATTTCCAAAACGAAAATCCTTATTGCAAAATAAAAACAAAGTAAACAATGGAACGGAACAAAACGGTCGGCAGAGGGAAAAAAAAGGCAAAACATATAACTTAAAAAATTTTAATTGTAACAACCACAATTATAAATAAGAAGATAAATAAAAATGGTAAAAGAAAGAAAAAAAACAAAAAGGGCATACAATCAACTCCTAATTGTAATAATGCAAGGGTGTGAAACACATGAGATGAACCCTCCCCCTTGCCCCCCCCCCCCCTCCCCTATATATATATAAATAACAGCTATTTAACAAAAAGAAGAAAACCACCATCACCACCACCACAACAACACCCGTGCAATTCCACTGAAAAATTCTAGCGTGTCCACCTATACTCTATTACTACTGCTATTACTACAGCTACTACTTCTATTACTACACACACCACAACACTCTACTTCTACCTACACAAACACACACGTTTAACTCTTCTGCATCACCAATCAACAACCTTTCTCTTCGTGCAGCTTACAAGTTTTCATTATTCAGCCTATAGACAGAAGGCAGCAACAGAGAGAAAGTGAGCGAGAGAGAGAGAGAGAGAGAGAGAGAGAGAGAGCTAGGGAATGGGCAAGGCCAATTAGGAAGGCACCGGAGCTCTAGAACAGGCAGGAAAGGATAGAGCAAGAGGAATAGAAAGGAAACCCCGGAAAAAAAACAAGTTAAATTAAATTAAATTTAAACACTATCCTTAAATCTATTTGTGTACATTTTTTTGTAAAAATAAAAACCAACTAAAATCTATGAAAATTGTTACGTTTTTTATAGGGCAGTTTGAAGAAAAACAAGCAAGCAATCGTTCGTTCGCAAGTATAAGAAAGAAAATGTGCAAGCATATGTTAGGAGCTTTTTTGATTTTGGCACAGGACAAGATAGTGCAGGGTGTAGTAGAAATGAAGTGTGAGGATGCAGTTGCTTTTGGTAATTAGTAGTACATCTAGGCTCTATAAAACAACAGTTGTTGGTAGCAGTATGCTTCTGCAGTTCCAGAGCTTTATATTGATTGTTGTCCGAGAGCAGAAAATTTTCTGTTCATATTGGAAAGATTCTCTACCACCTCCGACCATATATGCTGCAGGTAACAACACTTCCATCACACAATGTACTGACTCCTATTCCTAACATAGAAAATACTATTCACAAAACATAAAAAAGTTGGACACGTTGGCGCGGAATTCAATCTGGTGTGCGGATTTGAATTTGATCAAATTTTTACTGCAAGTGGTTGGAAAACGATTGTGAAACAAAAGGTTTTGTTTTTGAATCCTACAGTACCATATATGGTTCATTCGGCTTCATGGGAGAAGTATATGAGGATTGTTTGTATAGCATTATAATTTCTGTTTTTTTGAAAATGTTGTAAATAATGTTATTTCCCAATTCTAACATATAACCCCCCATTCCGATTATTTTAGTGTGTGTCGGCATTGCTAATGTGTGTGCGTGTAACACAAGCACGAATTTGTCCAACAGTCAGTCGCAGTATCAGCAGCAGCAACGCATGCAGCAGCAGCAACAGCAGCAGCAGAAACAGCAGCGGCAAAAGCAGCAGCAGCAGCGGCAGTGTGCGCAGACAGCAGCTTTAGCGTTAGCCAAACATCGCGCAGAATTTGGGTCGATTGATATCTCTCTCTCCATTAAAATGGCACACATTTGGCAAACAAATATCTTGCGTGTAAAACCATCGAATGCACCTAATTCCTAACCGGGCCAGTACGGTTACAAAGTATGCTTGCAAAGGAATTATGTATAAGAACGAGCACAGACTTTATCTTGCCACGGTGTTGCGATGAACGTCTGTCTCACACACCTGGTCTGGTTTAGGGCATTTAAGATTTGCAAACTCTCCCATTCACAATGATAACAACGATAAGCGGCTTACACTAGCAAAAGTTAAGCGAAACTTGACGCGAAACATGTGTTTGAGGAACAGGCTTAAGAGAAGGAAGATGTCAGTTAACACCGATTTGAAACAAAACAAAACAAAAAAGAAGGAAAAAGAGATAAATACTGTGTCAGTATGCAGCACAATTGGAATGCAAAAATGTGTAGCTGTAGAACAAATGCAAAGGAAACAACAAAAAAAAACAGAAAACAAATCACAAGAAGATAGTAAAAGCAGTAAAAAAACCATTATTGATAAAAATAAGAGCTTTTCACACTAAGAACTACTACCGGCAGAGTAAAGAGAGATAAAGAAAATGTATTTAATGAAAAAAAAACAAGCAAACAAACAAACAAAAAACACACGTACATAAATGCAACACGAACAACTACACAATCAAAACACACACACACACATGTGTATGTGTGTACATAGTTCCATTGCGAACGAAAACGAACACACTCACACACACACACACACACACACGTAAAACGAAATCCAAATGAAAGATATTTTCTTCCTTTTCTTCCTTTCTTTCTTTCGTCGTCGTTGTCGTCGTCGTTGTCGCCGTTTGTTAGAGTTGAGGTCAAGTATTTGAAATGCTAGAAAGCAACCAACCAAAAAAAAAAAGAGAACAAAAAATCCAAAAAAAGAAAACCTTACGAATAAAAGCAAATAACACACAGAAGAAAAAAAAACAGCTATAACTAAGCAAAAGAGGAGGAAAAAAACAACTAAAAAGCACACAAACAAACCATACACAAACAACATGCACACATAAGGACACAAGATAAGGAAGCGTATTTGATAGTATAGAGGGAATCGCAGGAGACACAATGATATGAAAAGAAAACACACAAATCCACAGAGAAATAAGTTAGTAGAGCAGCAGCAGGATTGCAGCGAACGAGTAAGCATATTGTAAGAATTGTTGTGTTTGATGAATATTTGCACGATAGCAAAACGCAAAAAAGAGCAGAGCGCGGCAGCAGCAGCAGCGAGCTAAAGCAAGCATGAGTGTGTGTGTGGGTGAACAAAAGAAGAAAAAGCACTATCCCGAAGTAAGAAGCAAACAAAGTAAGTTAAAACAAACACACTAATAGATTAATACACAAGAAAAGCAAGCAAGCAAAGGCAAAAGAGCGCGTGTGCGTAAAACAAAGCAAAGATAACGAAGATATATTAAATACATATATATACCTTATATATATACACACACACACACAACACACTTAGAAACTCCCATTTGACTCCTGTAATTCCAACTCCACAAGGCGTGTAACTCCACCACTACCATCCCACAACCGCTCACCGTTATGCGTACGTGTGTGTGTGTGTGCGTGTTTGTGTATGTGTGAGTTTGCATTAGTGTGTTTGTGTGCTTGTGTGTGGGTGGGCGCGTGTGTGAGTGTGTGTGTTTGTGCATCCTTGAACGTAAGTGCTTCAGAGACGCATAGCGCGCGAACAATGGCGCCCGAGCACAACCACGTGTTAAGACGGAAGTGAACGCAAAAATCACTCTCTATATTCTAAGAAACATTACACACAGATACTCACACACACACAGTCACCGGAAACAAACGGAAGGGTTTAGGATGGGATTGGTAGCGGGCAGGAAGGGAAAGCTTTGCGTGTTTGGCAGAGGAAGGAAGGAAGGCAGGAAGGTGTGTTGAAACGAATGGAAGAGATGAGTAACAATATAATAATTAATAAACAGCTGAAGAGCACTCTCTACTACTACTCTTTCGTAGTTTAATTTTTACATTATCCTTTTCTTTCCTATTTTATTGCATTCTTCTTTATCTACTTGGCTTAAGGACCTTCCAGGTTATGTCGGTCATATAAAGTGGCTTGCTAGACTTATTCATCCTACGTAGCTGGATAGTGAGTCCTTGCTCCGAGGTGTCCCAATTTTAAGACGAACTCTTATCCACATCCTTTGGCCTTCTCTAGCACTCCGCCTATTCTTTGTTCTTTTCTCTGTCGAAGGTTTGAAGCTCTCTGATTCCACAGATGTGGATTCGCCGCTTACTAGCTCTGCAAATTCTTAAAATATACTTAAGACACACAACTATACAAACACATACCTACACACCACTATTCCAGTCCTTTTTCTATCTATAAGAAAAGAGTTTGTCCTTGTAGAAGAAATCGAAACTGTTGTAACAGCTGCTCTGCAAGTGCTAGTTCAAACAATAATCTGATACACTTTATTCACATGGAGAGCGAGAACCTAATGTTGTTAATAAAGTAAAAAAAAAAACGAAAGTATTAACTAACAAACTACCAAACACACTACTTCCGGAACGTACGAATTCAAAACTCCAACAAAAGCGAAGCGATACACAGTTTGACGAAATAAAAAAAAAAGCGAAAGCCTCGAGCTACACAGTTGGTAACTATATTTTAGAAAATAGTAAGCAAGTAACCACTTTCCGCCCTTGTGACGGTTTTGTGAAAGCATTTGGATAAAGAAAGAAAAACAAACACAAACAGAGAAACACAAAAAAACACACACCATTATCACTTGGATGAACGTTTAGCAGGATAATACTACCAGTGACTTGTACGAATACGAAAACTATACTTGAAGAGAGCGAGAAGCAAAAAAGTAAACGTAAAGAAAAAAGTAACTCAAAATACAAAAAAAAAACCAGCTCCCTGTGTTCGGTTTTTTTTTGTGCTATTGATAGTAGGATTTATATTTTTAAGTAAAAAACCCCACAGATACAGATCAAGATGTCAGGATGACGGTATGTGAAAACCACACTAGAAAAATGTATGTTTTTTTAAAGTCGTTTAGTTTTGATAGTGTGATAGACAGACAAAAACAAGGCGTACAAAAGTACTAGAGAAAAGACAAAAGATGGCGTGATCCGCGCCATCGAAACCATGTGTTTTGATTGGTTAAAAAAACTGTATTTTGTGTTTTATCCTTGGGAGTAAAGTTTTTTCTTTTGGTGAACACTATGTATGGTATTTGTAGTGTTTTTACTTAATTTTTACGGTTGTGTTCTGAGGTAAGTTAGTTAGGTTGTGTTCTGAGGTAAGTCTATTGGTAATAAATCGATTTAAGTCCATTGTTATATGTAATGTTCGTAAGTTTTTTGGAGGATTTCTTTCAGATTTGGGAGAAGTTTTGCCTTTGCCTTCCCTACGGATATCGGTCCTGCACTGCAGTAGTGCTTCTCCGCTTCGTCGAAAGAATTAAGAGAAATTGTCACTGACTTACTCAGTTCGCAGCTAAATATTCCTTCTGTCCGACCGGAGCAAAGCTGGGAACACCCTACCTTCTCTGAGAATCTTAATTCGAGATTCTACTTCCGCACCTCATTAGTGCTTCACAACTCCGTTGGAAATATTAGGGGGAATTGAGGCTCTGTTTCGCGGTTAAATACTTCTACCAGCTAGCCCAGGATAAAGAGGTGGCCCGTCTGATCTTAGCGGAACTGGTAACGCTGGTCGTTCCCGTTTAGAGCTTAGTTAAGAATCAGGGTATCAGCTGAAGACGATGACCATTAGCGGAGTTCTGTTACTTTGATATGATCGTTTCTGCGGATATTCGGACTTGAATATTGAATTGGCTATACGAATTACTAGGTCATGTAGTTGGATAGTAGGTCTTCAGCTGCGGTGGAATGATCCTAATGAAATTTGAACCCCAGTCTTAACCTTGTAAACCTTTGTTTCTTCGACTATCGGACCTTATTCCTTCTGTGGGATTCACAAACCCATAAAATGTAGAAGACTCTTATCCACGAGGAGAAGGGTGAAGGGCGTGTAGAGAAGAATCATAAGCTATCTAAGCAGTTTAGTGATGCTAATATCCTGCCGATAGATATACCGGCCGGCAGGATACGATAATTGCGGCAAATTTTCAGGATACCGGACTAACCCCTCACCAGGAAAGTGGTCGTCCAGGACTCAACTAGTACGAGGTGTAGAGGAGTCGAACCAGTCGAAGATAATCTAATAGAAGCTATCTCTTTTATTTTACCAACAAATATGATAATGAAATTTTGATAATAATTAGAAGTATTTTGAATTAAATTCAAAATTATCATAGCGACAAAATATTTTACCGGTTTTTAATATATAAAATTTGAAAATTTTCACATAATTGAATGTCCATCGCCCACTGTTCCGTACGCGCAAAACTGTCATACGCCATTTCTGTCCTACTGGCTTATCATGGAACTGTCAAGTCTGTTTGGCTGAAAAGCTAGCAAACAATTAGACGCAGAGACGCAATCTGGCAAACACAAGTGTTTTGTACAATATTTTGTTGTGTTTAGTGGTTTAGTTATTGTATTTTACATCTATACGCGTAACAAAACACTGTAGTGTTAAGTACGCACGCGAAAGAACTTACAGTGACGGGAGCCATATCGAAGCACTAGTGTTATTTCCATTTGCCGCGCGTACTAGTCCAGTTACAAACATGGATCAGATGCTTCCGAGTCCGGGATTTTCGATCCCTAGCATCGGTACGCCGTTGCATCAGCCGGAAGAAGATCAGCAGATTCTACCGCATGCCTATCAGCAGCAACAGTCCATGCCGCACATGACGCCGATGGGTGGCCTTAGCTCTAGCAACTACACAATGCCGGCAATCGGTTCGTCGTCCGGCAAGAGCATGCACACGTACGCTCCCAGCTTTTCCACCCCACAGAATATGATCCAGCCACAGACACCGGTAAGCACAAATGGGAAAGGATCATTTAAAAAGGATTTTTTCCTACAAATATCCATTGGTGTTTCGTTTCCACAGCAAAGCTTGATGTCACCGATGGTTCCAATGACGGAATCGAAGGCAGCGGCAACACCGAGCCAAACGCAGGGCAGTGGTGGCAGTGTCCGAGATCCGGAAAACATTGGCAGCGTTAACATCCATCAAACCATGGGCCCCGCTACACCGATGACGCCGATGACACCGAGCGAACCGGCCATCCTACCACAGCTGCAAAACATCGTCTCGACGGTGAACCTGAGCTGCAAGCTCGATCTCAAGAAAATTGCCCTGCACGCACGTAATGCCGAGTACAACCCGAAACGTTTTGCTGCGGTCATTATGCGCATTCGGGAACCGCGTACCACCGCACTGATTTTCTCCTCCGGCAAGATGGTGTGCACCGGAGCGAAAAGTGAGGACGACTCTCGGCTGGCAGCTCGCAAGTACGCTCGTATCATACAGAAGCTGGGCTTTACGGTATGTAAACCATAAGAAGAGGGTTAGGAAGGTGGTTTTACTATTTCGACTAACGAACAATTAATTCTTTGCAGGCCAAATTTCTTGACTTCAAAGTACAAAACATGGTCGGTAGCTGCGACGTGCGGTTTCCGATTCGGCTCGAAGGTTTGGTGCTGACTCACGGCCGGTTCAGCTCGTACGAGCCGGAACTATTCCCTGGTCTGATCTACCGTATGGTGAAGCCACGTATCGTACTTTTGATTTTCGTGTCCGGCAAGGTTGTGCTAACGGGAGCCAAAGTGCGGCAAGAGATTTATGATGCATTTGAGAACATCTACCCGATTTTGAAGAGCTTCAAGAAACAGTAACCGTTATGTGTACAATCGTTGTTTTTTTGTATTATTATTAAGTGCTCCTGCGTAACAGCAGCTTAACGTGTAAGGAATCTACCAGCAGGAAAAATTTTTCCAATAAAAAAGACAAAGTTACAAGCCATCCCCATTCGGCTCAACGGTTGTGTGCTTGTTGGCAACCATAACTAAGCTGCATGTAGTTAGCATTTTTTTTTAGTAAAAATTGTAAGGAAGAACTTTTGCGTGAAGCGTGAAAGAAAACATTTAAAAGACTGTTTTCGCAACTTGCAGCAAACGGGAACGGTCGAAGATCGAAGATGAGAGATTTTTTTTTTATAACGAAACAATTCAGCTTTTGTTTGATGTTTTAGCATGCAACAATTAAATAAGAGATTTCGCATTCGCAATAAAATAAGATGTTACTTTTGCCATAGACAGAGGCGGATCTTCCTATATGCGGAGTGAGCGGCTCGAAAGGCAGCCCGGAATGAATTGGCTGTTGTCAATACTGACGGATCTGATAGACCCGATCGCTGATCGGATCGGATCGCACGGGGCCTCGCTGCTGTTTGTCAATTCGTCCATATCTCATATTTAATTCATATTCCAGTTGGAGGCTAATAACTTTTTTGCATTCCATATCAATAGAATATTGTGATAAAAGTTAACTCTTCTTTTGTAGATTAAATTTGATATGCTGCCTCAATTCTAAATAATTTTCAAGATATGAATCTTCAAAGTCCTCCATCCACGGCTACATCCGATCTCCGACATGTTCTCCACTTGATCCAGCCAACGAGCTCGCTGTGCTCCTCTACGCCTCGTGCCGAACGGGTCGCTGACGAGCACCTTCTTGGTGGGGCATGACGCATATTGTTATGTACTTTAGCTAAATTTTACAACCAAATGACTCTTATAGTTTATAGAACTGTAAATCAGAAATATAATACGATTTTTTCAGAATTTTACAGCAAGTAGGAAATAACTTAACGTTGTTTTTATTTGAATAAAAACCGTTACACTAGACCTCGTTCTTAATAGCAAGCAAAAATACGATTTTTCGCGATTGAACACGAAAAATTGTTTACAAAATTAATAAAACTGATTGATTTGAACAGTCTAAATACAATTTAACTGCGAGAGAACCAAACGTTGGTTCTTTTAGGGTTTTTAAAAATATAACTTTTATTTTCTACTAATCCTTCGACCGCTCCGCGATGTGTTGGCTGCTACGGTCAAACTGACGTTTGTTACCTCTTGGTGGGCCAATCGCTCCGATACCGCTGGCTGGGCCAATTATTCCGATAACGCTGGCGATCCGTTCCGTCGATGGGGGTTGGCTGACTCCGGTTCTGCTGACTTGTTGCTTTCCGGTACACGCGTTGTCGTCAGGTATCTTCGGGTTGAGGCGTGGTGCTGTTCTGCTGACGCGGTAACTTGCAAAGTAAACGTTGACGGTTGTTTATCTCGGTTTTTAATGAAACAAAAATACTTATAACTTCCTATTTACTACTAGTGAATTAATGAAAATTGCACACTAGACATGTGATATAATTGTTTATAATTGAAGCTGCAAGAAGCGTTTTAATGTGAAATTTGTGCAAAAAATGTGTCATCTTTGATTATTCATAACTTGTAAACGACTAAGAGTAGAGACGTCGTATGCATATCAATAAAAAGAAAAAAAAGTTGATTTAAATTCCATTAAAAAAAGTAAATAAGTTAAATAAGCCTTCCAATTTGATGGCTCCCCGGGCATCCCGGATTGTCCGCAATAGGGTTAAGAAAGTCGCAATACGAAATTATTAATTTTAATTGAATTTATTCTCTTTTAATGTAGCATACAATTGAATATTCTAGATTGATCGTAAAACTATTTATCCTTCCCACTTAACCTATCTTTTCACGCGCACACAAACACACCTATTTGCTGGGAATAAAACAGTACGGTCGGTTTAAACATGCTTCTCTCGTCGGATGGCCTTCTCTTATGCTGCACAAAAAGGACTAATCAACTATCACTATAATATTATCGTTTTGTTTGCTTTCTTTGTCCCTGTAGCAGCAGTAGCACCATTGCGGTAGAGACAAGTATTCGCATGGTGCTACTGCTTCCCCCTTTACAAATGTCTCTGCCAAGTGCAAGAACGGAACTAACCGTGAATGCCGCACAGCACATTCACAATCAATTGTGGAATGATGATCAACAACTCGCATCGATTGTGGTCGATTGCCCCAATCCAACACGTCATGGACCAGCCTTTTTTTTTGTACGGTCCCACACTACGACAAATACTGCTAGAAGCGGAACAAAGCTACAAAGCTGGCCTTGTTTGGGTTTACTTTAGTGTCTGCAGGAATAATTTTTGTAAGGGAGAGAGAGAGAGAGAGAGTGTGGGAATTTCGGATTCCACTTGATGGATTCCGTGACTTTTACTCTACGCACTAACACAGCTCGCTTGTGGGTAACACCCGGACACACACCCTCCCGGAAAGTGAAAGGGATGGTGGTGGGGGAAAAGGCGTCCAAGAACGCATAAAGCTGGAATTATCCGGTCCATTACTACCGAACCACACAAAGCACGGGTTTACACGAAAGGAGCCCGCCAAGTCAATTGTCCGCCTGTGTCTCCTTTCCGCCACCTTCCTAGCCCTTGACGGATAGATTTTGTACCAGGTGTTCCGCCTGCGCTTTCATGTGGTCGGACGCATGCTTTGCCGCTTCCCGTAGCTTCTGTGCCTTGGAACCTTGGAGGTCCTTGTTGGCTGCGGCGGCCGCCGCCAACGCAACCGGATTGTTCGGGAACATGTGCTGCAGGACGTAGTTGAAGCCGTTGACCGTTTTGGCGCAATTTTTCTTAAATCGCTCCAACCCGAACGCACGTATGGCGGTACCGAATCCGTACACGGATGAATCGATCCAGGCCGATCGGATTGCGATGGTTTTGCCCGGCTGGTCGGGAAGTGATTTGTAGACAACCTTTTCCACCACACTCTATGATGGGACATCAAGGGAAGAGTAATTTAAAGGAATGCTCTACGTGTATTGGGGGGAACATACGGTTCTTACCATTATCTTGTTGAAGCCAATGTTCCGCGTGTACGTCACGAGTGTTCGTTCGTTCGGATCGACCACCGATTCCTCGACAATATTGACCGACTTAGCCTTGAAGAACCGTTCGCCCCACTTTGGCACGTGGTTGGTCTTGGTCAGCAGCCGCTTGCTGTGCAGTTTCCCGTTCCGCACCTCCCGGCTGACGGTGTCTTCCGAGAGTACGTGCGCGCTGTAGCGTCGCGATGATTGATGCGTATGTGTGCGACAGACGGATGCATCAGCGTCGCCGGCATTACATGGTGGTCGGGTGGTGTTGATGATGCACAAAAATAGAACAAAACGAGAGGAATTAAAACGTGTTGAACCGGCAAACACACACAGACACAAGCACAAGGCAAGGGAAGGCAACATGATGTGTAGCGAATAACTCGCGCTTTCCGTGCGCGCTATACGCATTACATAATGGTGTGGGATGGTGCTTTGTGTGTGTATCAAAGGGAAACATACAGCATGCAACATGCTGTGTGCGGATCGCAGTTGGCTACAGTGCGAGTGCCTGCCGCAACCTAAAATTGCAGCTATTTTTTGACCACGACCAGGCACGTTCTTGAACTAACGAAACCGTGACGGTGTGTGATGAAATGGGCCCACATCTGAAGGGCTCTCTTACCTGTACGGGTTTGGGTAGCGGTTCCAGAAGCCTTGCGTTACTTGATCCCAGGAATAGTTGTAGATGGTGGCATTTTCATAATATTTTGCCATTTTGTGTGCTGATTCGTTGCTGTGTGATGATCGGACTTTGGATCGCTTACTCTTAGGCAGCTGTCTTATGTAAAAATTGCACCAGAACCACACTATTCAGCTTTTTCACTGGTTCGATTCAACACACTCAATTAATCGCATGTGTGGCGGCTATGTGCAGTCAGCTAAATTTTTATCAATTTTTCAACCATACCACTATCTCATCACCATTCCTCAGCTTCGCGTACACCACACGCCGTTTTCTTATCACTTTCGATAGCAACCAGCAGCGGCCGCCAGTGTTTGATTGATTAGAATTCCCCACGCCAAGTGAGAGAGCGAAATTAAGCGCGGCTAATGGTCGGGATGCAGTTGTGTGCGGCACACACTCATCGGCTATTTATTGCACGCCAATTCACACCAATTCAAAACATTTGCCATCGGCTGTCGGATTGCGGATCGATTTTCGATGCGGTTTTGCAAAAAGGAAAACACGCACTGAAAACACAAGTTGGAGGGGATGGGGGTTGATTTTGACAGTTCGTAATTTCTGGAATGTAGCACAGTGTCAAACTGAGCGCAGTGTTGATGTAGAACAGTCGGTGGATTTTATTTTCTTGAACAAAATTTCTTTGTTAATAATGTTATTAAAACAATTTAACTACATTTTGCATCCATTTAAGCATGTGGAAACCTGTTTTGTATGCAAAAAATCAATTTCAACTCTAGTGTTCACGTCCCCTTCACAAGCGACAAAAACCGCTTCAAAACCAATGTCGTATACTGCAAAGGAACTACGTCGACGTGGAAGTGCTTGGACGAAAAACTTTCGAGTTTATAAAAATAAAATAAGAATCGATTAAAAAATTCTTAAAGCCAAGTGGAAACTCTAAAAGTTGCAGCACATGTCGTCAAGGATGCATAGAATTATTTGTATCTGTAAAAATATGAATCTTAAATTTGAATTTTGCTTTCTTTTAAGCTCAGAATGTTTCCATGCATCTTCCGTCGACCGAAAGTAAATTATAATGGCCAATATGCAGCCCTTTGCCCTTGTAACATATTCATAGGAAACTTAGTTCCGAGCATAAAAAATCGGTACTTTTAATAAAAACTTAACATTTTTGAGGTTGAAGTATTTAATTAAATGCATGTTTTGTTTCACTTTTCATATTCTTATTTTTGTGTACGAATCATTTTAACACGTTCGATACCATGTAATGTAATGTTCGATCACATTTGGGTGACACTCTCACATTTAGAGAGTCTCTCTCATATGAATATTTGCCCTCTGTTAGATGCCATTAGAAACCTCGTTAGTGCGAATGAGATGCACTATCACGTTTATTTTTCGACGTTTTAGTATTCAACGATCAAACTTTGATCTCGCCAAAAATACACTGTCCAACATAATTGACACAGTGTAGTGTTGCACAAAAATTGTTCTAGGAGGACCTTTTCGAGGTTTATCGTGTAAACTATTTGATTATTGGTCAAATTTTCAGTTTATGCTCAAGTTTGCAAGGTGTTTGCGTACACGTGTTCGCAACCTATAGGAAATGATCATTTTGACTCTGCGTATAACATCGTAGCTCTGTTGATTGAGCTGTTTTTTGCTCAGTTTTTTTGACAGCTGCCGGTTTCCTTTTTGTTTTGTTTACATCTCTGCATAAAAAAACCCAATACGCAATCGCATGGCTTCCGCAAGTGATTTCCACAAGTTCCAAAAGGAATTATGACGAGCTCCGAAATTGAGTTAAACCGTGTCGAAAACAGCGAAGAAGTGGACGACATAAACGATGCGTTTGAAGACATCTTTCTAACCGAGGAACGCATAATCGGTGAATACTTCCACCAAGGCTTGGAAGACGGCCGGCTAGAAGAATCTGTGCAGGAGGCAGAAGATTACGGTTACAAGAAAGGAGCAGAAATTGGACGTGAAATTGGTTTTTACCACACTATTGTGACGACGATTATATTCCAACCAGAGTCAGCACCCAACGAGAAAGCGCAATCCATTCGGCAGGAACTGCTAACTGCACTGGAAAAGTATCCCCGCGAGAACGATCCGGCCGTTGATTTGTTGCACAATTTGCAACAGATACGGAACAAATTTCGACGGCTCTGTGCACTGCTTAAACTTCCCTACAAATACACACACCCGAATGATCTTTCGTTTTAAGCCACACGCGATGGACCGGATCAGGCAACAGGTGGATACGATCGTACGCTTCCTAGCATCGAACATGGAATTTATCAACTGCCATATGGTGGATTATCTCACCGAACAGCACTGGCAACGGTTTGTACCGGTAGCGATACAGCAAGAGTTACGAACGGCTAAAGATTATCTGGAGGCGAAGGAAGTATTCTGGGGTCAGTTCGAGCCAGGGTTGCAGAATGAGAGTCGTTTTCCGAGCGTAAATGCATTTATCGCTAACACACGCCGCTATCGATTGGGAGGAAGCGCGGTGCTAGGCACGGCACTTACACTGGACGAGTTTAAAGATGCGCTTTCGGATCATCGCAAGGAAACGAGGTTGAATATGACTGAATTGATGAATGTTAAAAAGCGCCACGAGGTGGAGGTAGCAGCTGCTGCCGTTGCTTCCCTCTGCACGGCTATGGCAGCGGGCAGTTCCACTACCAAGCTGGAAGACATTTTGGTTATTGATGCGGGCGATGGGAAAGGCTATTTGTCGTCTAGGATTGCTTTGGAACACGGCATCAAAGTGCTTGGCGTGGATTGTAATGAAGAAAATACAAGCAATGCAGAGAAGCGTCTTGAACGTCTGAAGGTAAGAAAGAGCGTTACATTGTAACGCCCTTGTGTAACTAATTGTAACGCTAGAGAAACCAATCCTACTTCAAGCGTTACGTAATTTATGAACGCTCCCTTTATTGAAACTTTCATTTACAGAACAAAATTCCGAAAGCGGTTCGGAAGTCGAACCTGGAGGAGGATGAATATTTCAACAACTTAGTAAAGAAGGATTCACTAAACACACTCTACCGGACGGCCACCCAGCTGATCGATTTCAACACAAACTTGATCGAGTTGGCCACCGTCTACTTTCCCGAGGGTAATCACAGCACGTTCTGTCTGTGCGGCTTGCACACGTGTGGTAATTTGGGGCCCAACTGCCTACGTTTGTTTCACCAGAATCCCACCATTAAGGGTATCTGTAACGTTGGCTGCTGTTACCATCTGATGCAGGAACAGTTCATTGTGGATGAGTTTTACAACCCGACGAAAGTTTCCGACAATCCTGGATATGGGTTCCCGATGAGCAGCTATCTACAGGGTCGTTCCTTTTCCCTTGGACGTAATGCGCGCAACTTAGCAGCAGAATCGATCGAACGGGCATGTACGAATCGTGAAAATCCTAGCGACAAGCTGGGCTATCGAGCCTTGCTGCAGGTAGTGTTTCTAGAGCGTGGTGAGAAAAAATCCCACCAAGTCGGAAGGCTCAAGTGTTATGGGTTTGTGGACTACGTAAGAAAATCCATTCGACGGTTAGGGCTGACGGAAAGCGTGACGGTAACGGACGACTGTTTGTTGGAGCTGGTAGGCCGGTTCAGCGTCGAATTGGAACAGTTGAAAGTGTTTTACCTTGTAAGGCAACAGTTTGCACCGGTAATTGAAACGTTAATCCTATTGGATCGCCTGCTGTACCTGAGGGAGTGTGGATATGATCGTAGCTTTTTGGTGCAATTGTTCGAACCGGTCGTGTCTCCACGTTGTTACGCTTTAATAGCACTGAAATAGAAACCGAAAACCGTACCGAAAAATAGAAACTGATCTAGCTTTCTGCGTGGTTCCTGTACTTCGATGTAAGTGGTTTGGATGTTTTTTTTTTCTCAAAGTTAATTCTTTGCGTTGGTTTAAAAACGTTTGTTAGCAATTTTATTAGTTCCGTATGTGTTTCTACAGGTTTTAATTCAACGTGTGTGTTCTGTGTACGGTGATGTATTGCGTATGCTACATTGGTGTTGAAAGGGAGATAAAGAAAGATTTTGTTAGTGGTTTACCTTAGCCGTTTGATTTATATATGTTATATGCCGTTTCACTGATTTATTCCTCTATCCCAAAACATCCTCCACCAGATCGGCGTACAATCCTTCGTTGGAATTCAGTGTGAAAGCATTCTTCCGGTAAGTTAACACTTCCGGTGTGGACGATGAACGATCGATACGATACTTTGAGAGCAGCTTCAAGAGTGCTATCTTAATTTGCAACGTTCCAAAATGTGATCCAAGGCAGGTGCGTGGTCCTACGCCGAACGGCATGTACGTGCAGGGCTGTATTTGGTCCAAGTTCTCTTTGGCAAATCGTTCCGGATTGAAGCGTATCGGGTCGGGGAAAAACTGATCGATTGGAAGATTAGAAATTTAAATAGAGTTCCTAAAGGACTGTAGTGTATTACCTTTGGATCTCGATGTATTGCGTAGATGGGAATCAGCACTGGCATATGATTGGGGATGACGTAGTCGTGGAGCGGTTCTAGCTTGTACCCCGTACTACCTTTCGGTAGGTTACACTGTCGCTCGATGAATGGTAGAACTGGATAAAGGCGAGCCGTTTCGGAAATGACCATGCCTAGATAGGGCATCTCGTTGGCATACGCTTCGTAAGGGATGTCTTGTCCATATTTACGTACAATAAGACGGATTTCTTCCCTGAGTTTAGCTTGTATTTGTTGCTGAAGTCGTTGTAAAAAATATTTTTAACACAAATATTTTTAAAATACGAAACCATTTTTGTAACTTACATTTTTTGTCAACTCGTAAAGAGCAAACGATAGTACAGAGGAGGTCGTTTCAAAGCTGGCCATATAGAAGGTGCCCGCCTGCGCAACAAGTATGTCACCTTTCAGTGCTACAAAGAAAGCAAAAAAAGGAGGAACATCAAGAAATTTTAATCATTGTAGCTCAATAACAATCAAGACTTGTACAATACTAACGTATTTTCTTCTCCACACCTATCGTAGCATTGTTATTTTTGAGCGCAATCATAGAATCGATGAAATCACCTCGACTTTCGCCCGTCTTTTCGCGCCTTGCAATTTCCTGCTCAATAATACTCCTCAGGAAAGCTTCCGTATCGCGAGGGAACAGTTTCAAGCGCAGATAGGGTACGAGATCGGGAATAAAGAAGAACGATGCCATCGTCATACCGCGCACTGGACCATATTCGAAGATCTTGCGCCCATAGTAACGAAATTCGGACTGCTCATCCTTCAGACAGTTGGCCTGCATGCCGAAGAAGGTGCTCGCAATGACGTCGGTGGTGAAGCGTGCGCAAAGTTCTTTAAATTCCGTTTCACGAACGTTCGCCCGTTTCTCCGGCAGCGCATCGAGTGATGCCACCATTTCTGCACCAACCTGAAATGATACGGATTGGTAAGATTTGGAATTGAACACTGTGAGTTGAAAAAACCAAAAAGGAAAACTCTCTTGCGACACCTGCTCGATAAGTGGCTGCATTCGCTTTAACTTGGCACTCGTGACGGATGGCGAGAGGTAACTGCGCAGCTGCTTCCAAAGCGGTTCCCGGATCATGATCAGATTATAGTACCCGATCGGATCGTGGAATCGATCCGCACACATCTGCCGATTGATGAAGCGGATCGCATCGGTACAGGTAAGCCGTTTGATGAGCTCCGGACTTCGTAACACCAGTGCCGGCCGGGTAAAAATGTTTACACCGAAAAAATCACTTGTCCTCGTACGGGGATGATGGTAAATATGCTCAATGTACTCAAAGTTTGAGTGTCGCTGAAGGAAGATCGTGCTGAAGTTACCGATCACCGGAATTTCCGGTATGTACGGTACGCCGACCCGATTCCAGTAGTTGTGCTTACGCCAACCGAGAAAAATGGTCAGTAGTATGACGAGTATGTACAAGATATCACCCACTTCAAGCTGCATGATTGTCGTGACACTAAAGCCTGCACGTTGTTGAACCGGTCGGCACAATAAAATGCTGCAACGGTTTGGGACCCGATTAGGAACCTTACGCAGATATGTCGAATTGGTCGATTGGTCCTGATAACGTTAAGCCGTGGCCTCTGAAATCCGCTAACAACACCATTGTATGCATGTCTCTGAGACAAAAAAGGGGGCCCATTTTGGTGCATTCAAGTACACGTGGGAAGTTATCGAGGTCTGATTCTTTGATTGCTTATCGCTCTAATCAAATCCACCATTGTCGATATGACATCATCTTCTCAGCTGGCTGTAGGGTTGCAGAGTAAACTTTACCGACTTCAAATCGTGATTAGCGACGGATGAGTAGGAAGTAATTTATCGGAACACTTTCGAAGGGATTAGTGGTCGCTTGTTGAAGGAAGCTCTATATTTGCTCAGCGATGCACGTTTTTGGTTTTATAGAGCGTAGTGCGCTTTAACTGAACAATTGGAGATCAAATTAATCGTTCAAAAGTGAATGACCATCCATGATAACAATAAATTACAATTTATGCCATCTTTGATGGCTCTTCTACTATTTCTTTGTTGTTGAATAGAACACTTACAACGATATTTTGCTGAATCATGCCTCACATTTTTCACACATAAAATTGTTTAAGTGCCAATCTAATGCCGGACAGCGCCAGGCGCCGGTTTTCACGCGGCAGTAAGGACTGACTATTCAACTATATGGAGTCAAAAAGTCTCATAACCAAAAGGCCGCCATGATTTAGCATGAAGTCATTTCTAAATATCAATGGACGAGAAAAAATTGTATTAAATGTTTGATGCTAGATTTAATTTACAAGACTGATTAGAGTCAAATCATAGAGCCTTCGGTAAAATGTCATACTGCATACGGACACTAATCATCTAAGTTTCTATCACAAGTTGTCTAAATCGGTGAAGAATTAGAGATTGTATATGTACATGATCATTCAGTAGACGAGCAATGAGCGGAAATTAATTGCAAGATCATCATCTTACAAACTACTTTTTTGACCTCCCCTCAATTGCGCCAAATGATGTAACGGCAGGGCCGTGGTTAGCATCCCATCCGGACCGTCCCCCCGTAGTGAGGACTGACTATCCAACTCCAACAAAAACGTGGTATCGGAGAGCCTAGTAAGCTATGTCCTGCTATACAGATCATCATTTTAGTGAACTGGAATGAATGCAACATTTCAAGACAAGAAAGAAAGGTCTTGAATAAGCAAAGAATAAATAGTAAACCATCGATCAGCTAAAAACAACTCTGCTAACCAAACATATTCAGACTGCACTTCAAATTGTACTTGAATACTACATTCTTCTACTTGGTTTGAGGACGTTCTAGGTCAAGCCGGTCATCTAATGGCGTATTACTAAACTTGCTGATGTCACGAATAGTTGGATAGTCGGTCCTCTCTACGTGGCATAAATCCGGTCCCTTTTTCGCCTCCACACCATCGGGCCACTCTACTACATTGTTTAGCTGGGTTTGTAAGTCAGTTAAAGAAGAAACACTACAGAATAGAATTTAAGTAAACAAGCACCAGGTGTCCAGGTGTAGATTAAATCTACGACTATTGCACTGATGTAGTTCAACAATATAATCCCAAAATCGATAATCCCGCCTCTAACGAGCCTACCTGATCGAGCAGCCGGTACATTTGCTTGATTTTGCTCAAGCTAAGCGACGGCGTAAGGTAGGACCGTAGCTGCTTCCAAGCTGGATTTTTAATCATCAACAAGTTGTAGTACCCGATCAGATCACCATGTGGATCGGTGCAAGTGGTGCTGCAAATAACGTCGAACCGCCGGTGTGAGAGTTAATCGAACAATCATATTTTCACCCTTCCCACTTCGCCCGCCAGCTTACCGATTGCAAAAGAACGCTGCATCTTTAATTAGTATCTGTTTGATGAGTTCCGGATCGCGCAGTACGAGGGTGGGGGTGGTCAGCTTGCTGATGCCAAACAGCGCACTGTCCCGGACGCGCTCGTGCACGTACAGTTCGTCCATCAGGTCGAACATTGATTTTCGCATCAGCACCGCTTCGTAGAAGTTGCCCACCAGTGGACGGCCCTCGATGTATGGCACCCGGACACGCCGCCAGTATCGTGTTCCGTTGGTCGTTAAGAACCAGAATAGGTATAGCACGGCACACAGTAACATTAGCCAGAGATAGCTCTGGCCGGAATCCATGCTGGGGTAGATCATGCTGATGACGGGTGCGTCTTTTGAATGTCACCACTTGTCACTGCAGTGCACTGGCTGTAAATGGAAACCCAAGGTGTAGGTGCTCGCGATCTGCACAAGCGCGTTACGGTTCGCTGGAGAAGCATACGCTAAAGGCAAACTACATATGTATGTTAACGGTCCCGAGCAAAGATGACGCACCACCACTATGCGAAGCACAAACGAACGAACGCCTATCACGGTTTAGTGCGCGACTCGTACTAAATGTGCTGGCACTTTAGCATCGAATACGGGTCGACTGCTAGTTAGCAGTGCTGTTCGCGAATCGGTGGACACTGGAATGAAGAATTGGTATTGTTCACTCGCACCAAGCAGTAAGTAATATGAAAGCTACCATGTAACATGATCATTAGCCATTGGTTTACATTGTGATTGTCACTGAAAGGTTTGTTAGTTTTATTCGTTTTCTTTTTTTTTTTGTATTAAACGTTCAAACTCAAAAGTGCCGGTCGTTTTTTTTTCCTCTCACTATCTCTCTGGGAGGTTATGTATCGGAGGCGTGTTTTTGTTTTTGTGTGTGTAAATGCATTTTTTTATGATCGGTTAAATTACGCCTCATTTGTAAGGCTTCGCGGGCGGTGATGGCGGAGAGAACGTGTAAGCAGATTAATTTCTGAGTTTGAAGCATACGCATTTGTAAGTATGTGTAACTTTAATTCTGATGAATAAATTTCGCCACTCATCGGACATCGTTGTAAGGTGAAGATCAGTTTTAAACTGCGCAATGCATGGGAAAATACGGTAGTTCGTTTAAATTGATGATGATGAATGCTGGAGTAGTAGCGGTCATCACATAAGATTCATTAAATGATTTGAATAAGACGCACATTCGTATTTTTTCTTTTTTCTTACTCTATTTGCCCGCTTCAATTAACCAGTGAGCGTCAAATGCACTCTAAACCTTCTTCTTCTTTTTCTTCTTGGCTTAACGACATCTAAGCCCATGCCGGCCATCAGATGGCTTGATAGACTCTTCCCGATACCACTTAGTTGGATAGTCAGTCCTCACTACGGGGTCCGGATAGGATTTGAACCCCGGTCCTGCCGTTTGAAGACCGGCGCCGCTGTCGCCTGTACCACCGGGCCGCACCCTAACTATAAAACAGTTTTAATTAATTTTAAGAATCTCAATGGTCAGGATTGGGGTTCAAATCCAATCCCGACCGTTCTCCTGTAGTGCGCTTTGACTATTCAACTGCGTGGCATCAGTAAGTCTGGAGAGACAAATGCTGCGGACACAAGAGGAAATAGTAGGTTTTGATTGCTTCTAGTCAGTACCATGTAATGCCACCTCTTTCCGATTTCTTTTCATTCCTCATGATTAGACTTTAAAATACCTATGAAGATAATTTCCGTCCATCTCAAACCGTTGATGGGATATGATGAGGAACTTATCACCATGATCATCATCTTAAGCGATCGGGATCTCTAACTGATCTTCCTAAGAAACCTAACGTTCCATATGGGGTGTTGAGTCTTTGCAACATCGTTATGCACGCTTCATTTAATGTTTATTTTAAATCCATCCGGTATTTTGGTTCGTCATCAAGTGTTCGCTTTATTGCTACTTTGAATGCAATTTCTATAGAAGCATAATGTCCACATCAATCGCAATGTTTAGATTTCTCGTGACGACAGAGTTCCAAATACGGCAACAATGGAACCAAGGAGTCAGACCTGACCAGGGTCAATTGTTTGCTTACGAATGACCACGTTTTGCTGATAACTTTCATTTCTTAATAGCCATATTGAAAGTTTACAAGTGCTCCGGAGCTCATTTGTGCTCTTTTACGATGAAGATTTGTCTACGAGGTGGTCTTTTGAATGTTTATATGAAGCAATTGAATGCATACTTTGTCATGCTGAAGCAAGCGATAGTGACAGAATATAACTAACAGTTATATAGTACTATCTTGCTAATTAAATTCTAAAAGCCGCCTCATTCGGAAGCATGTCTGTCTCTTGTTTTGTTTTTACCGAGTCTCAAAGAGAACCTTTTTAAAAAAGCGTTAAACTACCATTCGGTTGCTCAACGTTGCAACGATGGTAGGATTTGGCCACATTTCCGAACACAACATTCTGAAATGCAAGCACCTCTCACACATATTGCACGCTGGCTGTTGGCAAACGACGACGTAATCGACGTGAATACGAACACGCATATAAGACCTGCGAAAACGACGAAACCACCACCACCGATAACCGTGGCCAGTGGTCAACGTTGCGGATATGCTTAAAAACTATAATTGCATCTGGTGTCGTGCGATACACGACCAATGTAACGCTCAAAGGAATAGTAGTGCGAACGAGTTCCATCGAAGGCTGGAGGAGGAGAAACTGACGCCAGTGACAATTAAAAACACAAGCGCTACGAGGAACGTGCTGCGTACTTGCTACATTTCGACAAAGGAACGGTCGAGCTTAAAGTGACGATAACTGCACTTGATCATCAGAAAGTGAGTTGGAAATATTACTCCAATAGAAGCGTTGTAATGCAGTGCAAAAATTGCAAGAGTTTCGGCCACGGCGGTGATAATTGATTTAGGCAGAAAAAAGGCATCAAATGCGGTGATAGTCACACTTCTACACCATGCTCATTAGCCCATGCCCAAGACCAACGCACATGTTAAAGTGTGCGAACTGTGAAGGTAACCACGCAGCCAACTACAAACTCTGTCCTAATCGATAAAAGTTAGAAGCAGCAAAGGGAAGTCAACGAACCTGAAAAACGCAAACTAGACAGGTAACGTTCTCAAACAGTAACTTTCCTCTCCTCAGGAACCCAAACGCTTCCCAGTTCCAGAACCATAGAACGAATAACACTCGTATTCCTCACCCACAAACACACATTCCTCAATCGGCATCGTACGCAGATGTCACAAATGCTGGCTCGAAAGATCTCTTTGGACCGGACGAACTCGGGATAATAATAACCGAAACTTTTGCTAACGTTCGTAGATGTTTAAAAAATCAGTTTCCCTTAAAATGGATAATACAGCAAATATCAATTTTTCATACTGGAATTCAAAAACGCCCGGGTGGAAATTCCAATATACTTCAAGCTAGCTTCAAGAAAGACTTAAAAAAATTAACTAACACAACTAGTAATTATTATATTTGCGGAGACCTTAACGCACGGCATAGATTTTGGAACTGCGTATCTGCTAATCAAGCAGGAAAATCCTTTTTTGAGGAAATCCAAAAAGGTCATTTTTCAATATACTTTTCGGACTCAGCTACGTATATTCCGCCAAAGACGAAATGCTCACCATCGACGATTGATGTAGTTTTAACCAAATAACAATTTTGATATTTCCAACCCGGCTACTCTCACAGAGCTAACTTCCGATCATCTACCAGTCTCTTTTCATATCAGAAACACAGCCCGCATTAACAAACCTGACAGACAAGTATTTTACTGTTCCAAAGCTAACTGGCAGTTATTCAAAAGCTTATTAAAAACTAGATTCAACACAACTGATTTGAATTTAAGTTACTTACTTTACTTATCAGGCGTTACAACCGCTTTACGGTCTCGGCCTGCCGCAGCAGCATCCGGAACCGCTCACGGTCCCGCGCCGTTGTCCACCAATCCGTTATCCCGACCTAGATGGTGGATGGATCCATGCCATCCTCCCACCTCAATCTGGGTCTACCACGCCTCCTCTGTCCGTCTGGACGGCCTAAAAGGACTTTCTAAACTGGCACGACGGTGATGTCGCTGTACAGTTCGTACAGCTCCTCGCTGTAGCGGCTCCTCCATTGTCCTTCGACACATACGGGGCCAACGATCCTTCTGAGCATCTTCCTCTCGAACGCGACTAAGAGGGCTTCATTGGTTTTGGATGAAGTCACGGATGATTTTTGGATGATTTTGGGTCCATGCCTCAGAGGGCGTATGTGAGTACTGGGACTGAAAAGGTACGATACAGTCCCAGCTTCGACCGTCGCGACAGGTTTTTTTTTTAGGTGAGATGTTTGTTGAGATGTTTGCCGTATTCCTACCATTGAAGAATTCTTAAGAAAACTAACATCATAACTACAACATAAGATGCAGAAATAATGATAAAAACGTACAACTAATGTAAAATAAAATAAATAAATTTCCTGGATCCCACACAATGCTTATGTTCCTAAGACCCAACATCCTAAAAGTTATTGAGAATGTCAAAGCAGAATGTTACAAATTTAGACCATATAATTTAGATTAAAGAATTAGTCTGTTGCATTTAAATACGATTATCTGTTAACCCACCCATTACGATTGCAAAAAAAGTACCATGAAATATACAAACACTTCTTCTACTACTGCTGCTGTTGGCAAACGCTGTGCGAAATGACTGTTTATTGACGTTATAACTTTCAACACGTCATATCGCAGGAATGTGCCAATGATGATGTTGAGGTAGAGGAAAATCTTTTTTTTTTCTTCTTTTCGCACACCGGTGGTGGCGATGAGTACGAGCTTGTCTCGGCTTGCTGTGTGTGTAGGTCGGATGTGTGTTTAGGAACACGAAAAATAGAGAGAACAAATTTTCTGGCTTTGTATGAAGTTTGAGTGAACATTCTTGTCGAAAAAAGAGCTCTACATATCTTTTCTCTAGCGAAAAGAGTTTTTTAATATTAATAAATGGACGTTTAGCCGTGTACTAGCTGACATGATTTGTTTTGGTTTGGGTGTTTGGTGAAGGCCACGCTCACCACCAACTCACCACATCTGTTACCACACAATGACGCAAACCCAGGGTTTTAACTGATCAATTTATTTGTCAAACCCGGTTCCCCTAAAACTATGCTATCATTTACACCATCAAAAAACGGCAAACCCGCCCCCCCTCCCTCCCCCAATATCCAAGGTCATTATGATACCCTGCAGCTCGCTAAATGCTTTTGGTTTTGGAGTTTTACTTTTATCGATCACGTCACCATGGACCACAGCAGCCCGTGTGCCGGCGCTATCCGGACGGTCGATCGCGTTTAGTCGTTCTAAAAATGAATACTTATGCTTCACGTGGTTGCAAAACATCGTTGGAGAACGTTTTTTTGCGTGTGCGCGCGTGTGTCTAAGATCGTCAAAACAGGGAAACATCACGGCCCTCGACTTTTGGCCCGATTTTTGTGAGCAACAGCTTTTCAGATTTTCCGATTAGAAGGGCTTCACGTGATATGCGAACAGACACACACACACACACACACGAATACGATCGCGCACGCTACCATCTGCCATTGACTTTGACATTGGAGGAATTCAAGGGAGAACCGGAATTCCTCGTTCCCCTCGTTTTGCTGTCCTTGTCGTCGAAGGGAATGCCAAACGGGTTTGCCGATATTGTCGGGATGAATTTTTATTTTGAGACATCAGACACACACACACACACGAGGTACCAGGCTGCTCCATGGGTACCTTGGCCACCGTGTTTTTGGGCGACGATGGAACGACGGGTATTTTGACACGGATTTTTTTTTGGCACTCCGACAACAGAGAAAAACGCCGAGCCGAGTGATGGTGCCTCTAGCTGTGAGAGAAATGGTAGCTGATCTCATCGTTTTTAATGTGAGAATGTGTTCGCTGTTGTCGCTTATTCCTGTGGAACATGGCTCGAGTTTGCCTTGGTTCTATTCCTAGGGCCATATATTTCTTCTTGCCCTGCTTTGGCGGCGTTTCATGCGATGTGATGTCACCGGGGCGAAGTGATTTTCTGCTTTCGAATGGTAGTGGATGCTGTGTTTGCTGTAAGCCATTCGTTAAAGGTAATATCAGACTTTATTTAATGCTGTAAACCAAAGGACGATGGGTGTCACCGATGAGGTGGATCGCTGACTTTAATTAGCCTTGTTAGCCTTATTTTATTGAACGAATAGTAAAATGGGATTCCACTTTAAATTAGCGTCAGATCTTTAAGTATTAGCGTCAGATCTTTAACAATACAAACCTGTTTTGTAAAAATTCATAACATCTTCATCTTCTGTCGATTGCATCATGCGCTATGCGTTTGGTGAGGCCACCTTTCACCGTGGTCGCTGTAAATTGCCGCCTGCACTCATCGACGCGGTCCTGAATCACACTGATGGAAATCTCGTGGAACCCACCGTGTAGCTGAAGTCCGTTGTGGGTTCAGTCTCCTGCAGCCTGTATCCACACCTCACATTCCACGTCCTGATCTGCAGCCTGCCCCGGGCAGTAAACGTAGGCACGTTTTCAGCGGAGTTTTCTTCGCCGGACGCCACCTATAAAAATGTAAACAATCATGACGATCATTTTTGGCTGCTTAGTGCCGTGGTTCCTGAGCCGCGTGTAGATAGAATTTGGATCAGACTGTCCCATCTTTCCACTACCGTCACCGTGGACCAAGTGGTAGCCTCTGTGAAGCGTCGTTTGGCCACCGATGACGTAACTGCATACTGATTGTTGAGAAGGGGAGCCAACGTTGACACCATGAGCTGGTTGTCATTTAAAGTGAGAGTCCCTGCGATCCTCCGGGACATGGCTCTCACTCCAGCCACTTGGCCCATTGTTGGTGTTGGTGTCCGAGTGTTCTTTCCGTCTCAATTACGTGATCATCGCCACTCATCATCACCTGTTACTACTAGTCACCACTTCAAGTCACGCACACGATACACTAACAACACATGGGGTCCGGGATCACATTTTTGAATTGAGGACCAGGTGTTTGATTCTCGGGCTGCTACTTAGGATGTTGTATGTATGTGCGTGGCAATGTTGGCAATTACCGCACCACGGACACCCGTGATCCTTTGATACATGTTTTTTTAAATTTCATCATGACCACCAGGCCGTATTCCTTAAAATCTAATCTTATGTATAGCTTCACAAATATTTCAAATTTCTTATATGCAAAAAAAGGCAATAAGTCGTCAGTCGGTAATTACCGATGCATTTCCATACTATGTGCAATAGCCAAAGTGTTTGAAACAATTCTCCATTCCTATCTTCTGTATGTTACTCGTTCATCCATCATTCCTCAACTTCCACTAACCTAATGTGTTTTACCTCTTACCTTTCGTCTCAACTGGATACGGTTTCTCAGGTTGAAGTCGTTTACACCGTTTTCAAATCTGCCTTTGATCGTATCCCCCATTCACTCCTCATTTCCAAATTATCCTGTCTTGGCATCCATACCTCCTTTCTTGTATGGTTTCTTTCTTTCCTGTGTAATCGTAGTTATCGAGTCTCCTTGAAAGGTTCCTTATCTTCTCCCTTTTCTTCAGATGCAGGCGCTCCTCAAGGAAGTGTCTTAAGTCCATTGTTATTTGTTTTGGATATCAATGATGTCAGTACTGTCCGGGTGGAAGGATTATTTCCTCTGTTTTGCTGACTACTTAAAAATCTTCTATCCAAAATTCACTCCTTCTGACTGTGTTGTTTCTCAATCTATCCTTGACCGTTTTTGTACTTGGTGTAAGCACAACCGTCCCGCACCCATTTTGTACAACCTTATTCCCTTGACTAGGTTCTGGTAGAGCGTGTTTCTTTCATTAAGGACTTGGGCATCTTGCTCGCTCACTTTCTCACACAAGATTGACTCCATGGTCAGTAAGTCGAGGAGGACTCTTAGTGTACTTCAACGTGTGGCCCGTCACTTCTCCGATGCTTGTTGTTTGAAGTATTTGTTCTGCTCACTGGTCAGATCGATGCTGGAGTATGGCTCGGTTATTCGGTCCCCGTCAGCAAGAATCCACATTGATCGAATAGAGCAGTTGCCTGGGTAATTCGCCAGGTTTGATCTCCGGAAAATTCTTGGCGATCGATCCTCTGCTCTGCCCTGTTACAAGGACAGATGCCGATTGCATGGTGTTTCGTCGCTTGAATTTCGCCGTTCTATTTCCCAATCCTCACTTGTTGCCGCACTTCTGCTTGATTGCATCGATGCATCAGCTTTGCTCATGCAAATCCCTCTATATGTTCCTTCCCGCTCCCTTTGAAATCGTCCCCCAATTTTTGTTGCCTTACGTCGCACTGCGGTGGGCCGTAAAGATCCCGTCCGTAGTGCTAACAAAATGTTCAACTGCTCGTCCCATTTATTTTGGTTTTTATAAATTTCATCCACCTCCGAATTTTTCCTGCATTCTTCCTCCTCTTTTCCTGTTTGCTGCATTCTTTGTTAATCTATTGTTCCTTTTAGGTTAAGGTTAGTTTAAATTTAGCTAAGTATTGTCAAGATTCTTCTTCTTCTTGGCTTTACGACCTATAAAAGGTCATGCCGGTCATCGAAATGGCTTACTGGACTGCCGATGTCACGTTGTTGGATAGTCAATCCTCACTACGGGGGAATGGTCCGGATGGGATTTGAACCCCGGTCCTGCCGTTTGAAGACCGGCGGCGCTGTTTCCTACACCACCGGGCCGACCAATTGTCGAGATTAGTAATAAGATATCCAGTGTAGCCAAGGGCAAACTGATGAAATATATATGAAATGAAATGAGACTATATTCCATGTCAACAGATTTTTTTTTTGGGGTTCGAACTATAGACTATGACTTCACGTCCAGACGTGAAGCCTCAGGTGTGTCCTCGATTCACAGCAAACTCTCTACAATGCAAAGAAGATTGATCTTTCTAAATATTTCAATTTTTAATAGGCCAATGTATTTTACGTCAGAAGTAAGTCTTGGCTGGGATTGTCACTGAAAGCTTGTTAGGTCTTGCAATTTTATTTCTATTTTTCTATAATACTTGGCATCCAAAAGTGTTTGCTTGAGAGAAAGTTCTGTTGGAATTACTCGTTTGTTAATTATTTAAAGATTCTCCATCCATCCATAGTTGATGAGGGTTTCAACATCCATAAGTAATTTTTATTCTATTGCCTTTCTCTCTTATAGACTAACTTGTTCGGCTGCAAAGTTGGCTATCATCTGTCTTCTGATGTAGAATTACTCTCAGATTTCTGCCAATACTTTTATCCAATCAATCTCAATTTGTATCTGCCCATGGGTTTCACCTGAAATCTATCAGAAATCTAGTATTATTGTGTTACAACATCAGCCTTAATTTATTTTTAATACTATTCTTTGTCGCGAAACGACACCAGACAAGAGCTTCCCGCTTTTCCATGCATTTCGTTACTGTAAAATTAAAAAAATCTATCAATATGAATAGCAGCAATTTTTTAATGAAAAATGTTTCTTAGTAAACTGAGTAAAGTAAATGTTTTTAACTTAGTTTCTTAGGAAATTAATTTATTGATTACTCTTAGAGCAAGCATTCAAACATCAAACCATGGAAAAACTCTAGAGAAATCGTATCTTTAAATTCCTATTGCCGAATATATTTCATCAAACATTTCTATAAACTCCACAATAAAATGACGAAACACAGACATCGATCACTCCTCTCCGGACATGCGGTTTGTTTATTTGACGTGCCGCCGTCGTGTATGAAGGTTTCATCACGCATCATCACAAATAAATGCAATGATTTTCGTGCCTGATTCGTCCGAACGCGCAGTCAATGTTTGTTGCCAGTGATGAAATCATTTCCATTTCATCACTCTTGCTTCCCAAAAAAAAAAAAAACCGCTTCGCTAGCTTCCTGGTTTAGTATAGTTTTTGCTGGTGTGGGGTGACTTTTGTTTGCCATTCAAATCTGTATGCCCAGTGAGTTTGTAAAGCAAATGCGATGGAATCGATCGATTGCAGTGTGTGGTGGAATGTGCGTTTCCATAATGCTCACAGAAAAATATGAATACCTAAAGCGATGACTCTCTTGCTTTGGGTATGAATTAATTATGAGGACAGATGGCATCCGTTTATTTGCATGGTCTAAAGCAAAGAATGACCAACGCACTGCTGACCACAGGCCACCAACGGTAGAAGGTGACATAATTTAAACACCTTTTAAAAAAGGCAGACTACACCACAGCTCTTCGTGTCCCATCGGACACAGTCGGTTTTTAACACCCTTGAAATCAATTCTCTACTTCGCGAGCTCATTACACAGTAATGACGTCACACGAAGTAGTGATCTCTTAACCACTTTACGCCTATGATAGTTGGGACGTATTTGCTTACCAATTGTTTCCTTAATGCGCACGTACCCTCGACCAGAAGTCGCGTGTTCTCGCGGAAATGTGATGCTTCCGCGAGTGTGTAAACTACGAATCGCCAACACTACTCTGGGAGCCGCTCATTCAAGGGAGTCTTCGCCGGTTGGAGCAGTGTTTGGAGCAGGGAAAAGTGATCGGCCGGATGAGGGTTGAAGCGTTGGACAGTGAGCGGCAAGAAGTTCATGTCCAGCTAAGGCGACGGCGCGTATCGTTCAGCCTTAGTTTATAGGGTTACGGGTTTCAGCGTACGGATCGAATGCATCACTGATTTCAAAAGACTTTGCCTCCCCTCATGTAAGAGAGTAGATCACCCATCATCGTCCTACCCGCTTTGTTTTTCCTTTCCTCTTGCATGAGCAACAGGTTTCGTTTTTCGGAATAATTTATCTCGTGCTTTTCTTTTATGTTTCCCTTCTGGGGTAAGATTAAATGGACGTGTTTGTGTATGAAGAATAATACAAATATGTTGGAATTTTTGGAGATTTGATAGAAGAATTTAACTTCGAGAGGAATTTGCAGGGCAGAGCTGAAATGCAGAACAGTTTTTTTAACTTTTGAGCGCAACTTTAAAAATAGTTTTTCAATCAGTAAGACTTTCTTATTGTTTGCTAAGATTTTTGAGTATTTTATCTTTAGTATTTATCTTTGAACGATGTCTTACAAATGTTTTATTTTGAATTATTTTTTGCTTTATTGTTTTTTGTATTTGTTTTCTTTTCTTTCACTTTTGCCTTTTATTTTCATGTTACTTATCACCTGTTTGTGCGTTTTTATTACTGTTTTGTCGGAATATTTTCATTCTAATTTCGTTTTGATTCATTTTATTTATATTAAATTTTTTTTTCGATTAGATTTTGGCTCGTTTTATTTATTTTTATTTATTTTTGTATACATTATTTGTAATAAATCAAATCTCATTTTCTTTGATGTGAGATAAATAAAAAATTGTTTTAAAATATTAAACATAAAAAAATATAAATCATTATGGAAGCTTGTTGAAGCAAAGGAACATTTAATTTTTTTAAACAATTTAAAATATTTCGAAAACTCCTCCCCAACACTCATATCGCTTCTCATACCTCCGCTGGACATGAACATTCATATATAGCGATAGCCCATCTCGTCACGGTTCGATCATGTGCTGTCGAATGTCTGCCGGTTGCAATCGTGCCTTACGTGCCGTACCCTTCGTCGGGGCAGGGAGGATCATTGGGGTTTGTTTTCATTGCCTTTAACTTCGCGGGTGTTGTTTTAGTAATAGTCCGAAATGTAAAGCGAACCTCCAGAATACAACGGCCAACGATTAATTCTTCCCTGCCGAAAATTACATTCTCAAACGATGGCACGTGCTCGTACGTGCCATCGACGGCCGAAAAACACACAACGGCCCCATTCAATCTCGGCAACAAGTGGCTCCACAGTTTGTTGTGTTTGTGCTGGTGCCTTGTTGGGTTAGCGTCAAGTGTGCGACGGTTATCAGACCGTATCGGGCTGGCTAATCGAAATATTTCGAGACTACCGTAATGGATGCACTGCTGACGCAGGGAAGTCGAGATGAGCGTTTTGATGGCGTAAAAACATCTCCACGGGGAAGGTACATAGAAACATGCACAGTAGAAGTGAGGAAATGATGGCCATGCGTTTCATCTATACAAATCTCAATTATTGAACAGGCTGATTGTTATATAAAATTTAAGTTATTGCCGACTAACGCGTAAATTATCATCAGAAGCTTCCTTACAGTGGTGAACAAAACAATGATACCAGTCTAAAAAAAATCAGTGGACATTTGTGGTCCAAGAGACAAAATTGAGACTAAGTAGTTGGAGGTTGTGTTCTAGAACAACAACGAAAAACAGTCTTATTTAACAACATTGAAGAACAGATTTTTTTATATATTTTATAAGTACTGAACATGTATTACGTAATATGATGTTGTCTTCACGAAATTTCAAGTATGTATTTTAATTGAATATGAATGCTTAAAAGCCTCGTAAATAATAAGCACAACATTAACAACAACTCTACTAATTATTTTGTTTATCTACTGATTTTGCAATCTTTAAAATGTATAACCAATTCAAAAAAAAAAGGTGGAAACATCGCTAACATCAATATAACAACCAACAATGCGAAAAAGCTAACTCCAACTTAAAAAATTTGCTGCATAAAAATGATCTTGTCCTTGTCAAAGTGTGCACTGAAATATGTCCATTACAACAAATCAAACATTTGTATGAATTTTAATTTTTATCACAAAAAGGCCGCATTTCTACCTTTATTTTGGCTACCTTTCCTTAAGAAAAGTAAACAGTGAATCATACAGAATTTACTCATTCATGCAAAGACACACTCGTGTTATCAAGATTTTCATCAAAATTTGCAACAAAATTTCAACACTAAAGGAGGAAAAAAAATCGAATCGAAAATTGAACATCAACACCAAAACATTTATTTTCACAAACTTCGATGGGCTTATTTATTTATCAATCACTGTTTAATTACTCGAGAAATTTTCTTACATTCGCTGCTATATAAATTTGGGTTTTTAGTGGTTTTTTGTTATGTGTTTTTATTCAATTTAATAATGCTTTCAACTCTTAATTTAAAAACAGTAAACAACAGAATTATTTTCCTAGCAAAACTGTTACGGAATTAGTGTTTAATTATTTATAATTAAATATGACGGTAAAATGCTGTATTGTCAACACCGCCTGTGATGGATAAATTGTATAAACATAATGAAAAGGCATTTCCTAGTCATTTTTTTACTTATCAAGGGTAAAAACTATTAAGCACCACAAGTAGCATAAAAGCTAGTTTGATTTATTTATTTTTTTACAAAAAACACATGATTTTTAAAATAATTTTACACATTTTCATTGACACCTTCACTTTTCCACTTTCGAATTAAACTATTGAATGTTTAGAATTTTTTTAGCAATTTTAAAACTTACGTCAACTGATCCCAAAATGGTGGAACTTACATATATTACGTGCAAGTGTAAATAGTGCAGAAGAAACAAATAAATAAACATTATTCCACAAAGAAAATAAATAAAACGGAGCAAAAATGTTGCCATTCTGGGGCACTCCACCGTATGAAAAGAGAAGAAAAAAGAACCGATTTCGAAAAAAAAGTGATTAAAATATATTTTATTTGAATTACCGAGGTGTCTCTCTCCCAGTCTCTTGGTTCGCTCATTCTCTCTAAAAATATCCTTTTCGCCATTCCGCCTCCGTTACTTGCCGCCATCTCCGATTCGCCCGTTTTCGATTGGATATGTGTCATCTTTAATTTGCTGATTTTCCGTAAGTTTTTCCCGCCTTTCTGTTCGTCGCTCTTGCTACCTCGAGTCTATCGACCCGTTGTTCGCTAACAGCAGGTGTCTGTGATGATGTGAGTTGTGGGGGGGAAATTTTTTACATCCCCTCTTTCAATCCTCCGTTTCTCCTTTTCTCCTAGAAACGAGAAAAATCGCTTTAGGCAAGATAGTACGCACACACTATCAAATAAAGCGTCCTACGACTAGGCCCAGCCAGTAAGCGAAAGAAAAATCAAGCAACAAATAGAGATAAAGCGAGAAGGAAAGCATATTGTGTACAATTTTTGCTGTGAAGCAAAGTAAAAAAAAAAAATATAAAGGAAAATAAAGAAAAGCTGAACATCCACCGCACGGCTGCCGTATATATGATTAGTGGGACCATCGTCGTCATCCACCGTAACCGTTTGGAAGGGTGCAGCAAGAGGCGGTAGCAAAGCGGAAGGCGATCTCCCGGAAGGAAGTGAAGGAGAGGGAAGAAGAGCAGGAGAGCGAGAGCGGGAAGAAGCTCAAGTGGTGTGGTGCGCTACCGGTGCCGTCTTTATCTGTCTTTCCGTGGACTTCGGTTCAGCGCGTGGCAGAGGCTGGCGTTGAGGATGAGGATGGCTGCCTTCACGGCTGAGCTCGTACGGTCGTCGGTTTGCTGGGTGGTTTGATTTCCTCGCGGTGGCCGTGGAACGGCAGAAGCGAGTACGGCGAAACCCATATACTTCTTCACCCGCTCGACTGCTGTTGCGAGCTGGTGAGCGAGCGAAAACCAAAGAGGAAACTCTCCGGGCGCGACGTTCAGCGGCTGGTTCCTGCGCCAGCCGACAGTTTCTTGGCGGAGTTCAAACGGATCGGATCAACCGTTAACCGTGCGTGTTTATGTGGGTGCTTGGGTGTGTGTGGGTGCAATTTTAGGGGGTTGATCGTGTTGTAGTTTTGAACTTATCGAGATTCAAAGTGCTCCAAACATCCGTCAGCTCGAGGTGTCCGCAAGCGTTGGAAGATCCTCTTGAAGGATATCTCCGATCACGATCACGATCCTCAAATTCTAACCGACACGAGACATCGAATTTTTCGAAATCTCCTCGTGCGATATTTCTTCACACGGGGTGATCGCCATCGCCGTTGCAGTTGCAGGAAGAAAATTTTGCAACCGTTTGCGAATTTTTCCCCAATTTTATGTTCAACAAGTGGTAGTGGCCGCCTGGTTTGCGAATACAGGCCAAGTGTGCGTGTTCGTTGTGACGATTGACTGCGTGCGTGTGTGTGTGTGCCGATGATTTTCCGAGTTGTGTACTAAAAATATCGGACAGCCCGATGTGCCAGCCATGGGCGAACCATTAAAACGTTGCACTCGGGGACCTTTATTATCATCTAGCGCCGTGATTTCATCGTCTCGACTGGCCGTACATGCAGATTGTACATTGGCGGTTGGTTAGGAGTTTGTTTTTGTGGCGGAGATAGTGCCAGGGAGTTAAGTCAAGTTTTAACAAGCTTGTAGGGAAGAATTCTATATTGATTGTCCATTTTTTCTGCCTGTTTTGCCTTCCAAATCCGTCCTTCTTTTGGCTTCCACTTGAGACGAAATGAAGTCTTCGAGTGGTCCTAACTTCTTTCCTTATTTTGTTGCGGTTTTACAAGGGGAAAATTTCTGTATTCTCATCACAGATCAGTTTTTCGTGACCTTGATTCCTATATCTCAGTGTGTGCTTATTTGCAGTGGCAAAAAGAAAACAGTGAAACCTCCCCCAGGCAATCGTGGGCCCTCGGATGGTACACAGAATCTATTGAGTGTTGCTCTATCGTTGCAAAGTAAACTCGGGACGAAGATTGAACGGATAGCAAATAACCGTTTCACATTACACCCTGCCACACGAGGCACGCAGTGGCAGTGGGAGGACGTAAAGGACGACCCAAAATTCCGGATCCATCGCCGATCATAATGCCAAGCTGCATGATGTTTTATTGATGTGTGTTATTTTCGGCACATGACGCCCGGCACCGGCGGACGTGAATTCAATAAACCCTGTTGTGCTCATCACCTCGCGGTGGAAAGTCGAAGAAAAGCCCCAACGACAAAACATTGGTGGACGGCACACATGCACACGGGCACATAGTAATTGGCCTTCGATGAGATCACAACGGTGACACAAGAAGCAGCCTAGTAGTAGATCTATCCCGCGCTTTGGGGCAAGCGAAAACAATAAACCCATCAACCGTCAAAGCCTCGAGTGTAAACACACGCGCCGTAGTCGTGTCCCCAACGGCGTGGGTACGTGAAGCGTGCGATGCGTCTAATTGAGTAAACAAATGCATAAAAAAAAAAATATTGAAAAGCAAACGAGTGAAATAGTTGTGCGTTATCTTCCCTAGCGTGTCCCGACAACAAGTGAAAACAGCTTACCTCGGATTAACCGTGTCCGTTGAATTCTATTAGTGTACGCGTGTGAACGCGCTGTGACGTTTGCGACAGCTGCCCCGCAGAGGGCCCTCAACTCAATATTATCAGTGGAAAGCCAGAATAGCAAAGTGTAACAACGTCTAGTCGTCTACTAGGACGTCGGCTAATCGTTTGCAAGCAACCGAAACTCCCGCATCGGACATCGAGAATGGATAAGCAGCGGGGACTTATTTTTAAAACCGGATTAATACTCCTTTTGCTGCTGCAAGGTAATGGGAATAGTTTTTTTCAGCATCACAGGCTCGTCGCTATTACTATTAGCTGGTGTTACGTTACGGTTTTCCTCGAACTTTGGTCAGTTTTGTAGGGAGGGAGCTAATCTTTCGACGGGATTCGTGTACGAAACTGATGGTCGGTGGGGGTGGGAAAACCTTCGTAATTTTTTCAAGTTCGTCGAACTATTTTTTTTTTTTTGGGAGGAAGAAAGGTTAATGTGCTAGTGTGGATTGGAAGAAGGACACATTTTTTTAATTTAGAGTGTTTTGAGTGTTTTAAGGTTCAAAAATATTGAAATATTTCACATTAATCCTCTCAAGGTCATTTGGAAGCGATGTGCACATAGCGTTTGAATTTATTAAGCTATTAAATTTTGTTTTGGGTCCTTGAGTTGAGATGATACATTTTGAACCAGGTTTTATATCGTTATTTTCAATTAATTAGTTTATTTTTGAAGTTTGGAGTTAATGGATTTTCTTCCATTTTTGGTCTTATTAAATTTTTCATAGTTAATTCGTCCTATGCACAGTCTATCAGGGGTTGCCATCAGTTCGTCCAACAAATTCCATGTATTGCGTGAAGTTTACAGTAATTTACGTGGAGACGTTAGATTAATAAAAAACAATATAAGTATTGTCATTCGGGGCAGTCCAGTGGCAGAGTGGTAGAAAGCGATGTCGATCTTCATACAGCAGGCCCGGGGTTCAAACCCTCTCCGACACTCGTTCCCTCGTAGTGAGGACTGACTATCCAACTATGTGGCGTACAAAATTTTAAAAAGCTTTTTGATGGCCAGTGTGACCATGTTCAAGGTCCAGGGTCGTCAAGCAAAGAAGAACCAGCAAACCAAAATTTCCCATTAAGTCAATAGAGATAAACCATCGAGGAACGGTCCGGTGGTGTAGGCGACAGCTGCACCCGTCTTCAAACGGCTGGACCGGAGTTCAAATCCCATCCGGACCGACCCCGGGTAGTGAGGACTGACTATCCAACTACGAATTACGACGATGTCCACCGTGACCTAGAAGTTGGTAAAGCCAAGAAGAAGAAAAAAAAAACAACGATCCGCTGACATTCTTTTGGTCTGCATTTGGTGCTTGTCAAAAGTAACTAACGTTGAAACACAGGCCACATTTTGGATTAAAAAACGCTTGGAAATAGCAGCTAGAGAGAATTTCGCTACATGCACGGATGCTGTAACCTCATCAGTAGGAAGTGCCGTATTCTGGAGAATATTGGTGGGTTGTAGGAACTTTAAATTCAATATTCTGGAATTTTTTTGTAATATAACAGATGTATAGTAGGAAAAGATAGTTACGCCATCAAATGTTGATATAATATTAGAGTATAACTAGTTGCAGAATATTTATTTTCTAATCCTGGTCACTTTGACGCCATGCTATCGACATTGATACGCAGGATCGTCACTAATTTCGGTTTAAGAGTTGATTGCCAAACTACCAAGTTTGATTTCTGTCGCCATTTTCAAATCATCTGACATATGCAACAAGCCACATAGTGAGGATTGACTATATAAACTGGTACGTGGCATCAATAAGTCTAGCGTAGTCATTCGATAGCCGGCGTGAGTAGGTTGTTAAGCCAAGGATACAATTTGATTCCTCAGGCTCCCGAAATTGCCTTTCTAAGGCTGTAAGATCTTCCTTGTCCACCAACATAATCTTTCTAAAATAATAATCAGTATCTAGCGTAGTAATGGTAATGGTAGACGTGACAGCGGCGTCGATCCTTACGCAACAAGAATGAGGCTTCACTGACGTCTGTACGCTTTGCGTCCCGTAGTGATGTCTTCCTAAAGCGAGGCTTCATCCGCTGGGGTAAGAGACCGCCTGCTCTTGGTGTTAGCTTGAGAATACTCGCGGACTACATGCGTTTCTTAAACTCTCTGATTTCTCCCCTTTTCTCGAGCATTGGCCCTACGATTCCTCCTGGAGCGAATTAAATCCGCCGCTGATAGAGGCTCTCGACGGCGGCGTCTCCTTCCGGGAGGAACAGGTGGTAGTGTTCCCTCGCTGATCCATGCTCTCCATACCGTCTGCATGTAGATTCGGCGCTCATGTCTAAGCCGTAACGTTTCGGGGGAAGGTGTTCTTCGTCCCACGGCAACGACTGGGAATGCATGCTCTGCCTCCGCTGCAGCCCGCAGAATATCATCTTCCCTGGCCGAAGATGCTGCTGTGACATCAGCTGCTAGCCGTGCTGCTCGTGCCTCGTTGACCCGTCTTGTGATGTCTAGCAAGACCTCCTCTTCGATCTCCTCGGCGAAGAGAGCAGCCACACTGTCCAGCCCAACCTCGTCGTTCTCTAGACTCTCAAGCAATTTCATTGATAAATTGACTGGATCGCTCATCTCCCAGCCCAACAATTCTTGCCGGATGTCGTTGTCCGTTCCCCCGCAGTGAGGATCTGTCTATCCAACTACGAGGAACCAACAAGCCTCGTAAAGTGAGCTTAGATGGCTGGCATGACCAGTAAGTCGTTAAGCATAGAAATGAGGTAGAAGAATTCTTATCAACAGCTCTGTTTGAATATTGCCTTGCATAGTGTTGATGGATTATTTACATAGTTATATGTTTGGTTAAGAAATTAAATTATTTTCAAGAACTTTTTATTGCATCCCTCTTATTTGCTCGTATTGATGCTCTGTCGCTATTGTTCTTGATTCCGTTTTATGTTCTCAACCGAACCCTTTGCATCCGTTCAATTTGAATCATTCCTAGACGTCCTAACTCAGTTTGTTGCAATGATCCTCTGCTGCGTGGATTATCCTCCTTCAACTCTTTGTCTGATTTCTGACTTGGTGACTTGTTTGATTTCCACCCTAATGATCCTTTCCACCACCATATAATGATCAATATCTTTAATCCCTAGCTCCTTCATGAACCATTTTTGAAAAGCTCTTTTTTGAATATTGAGTTAGAATGAAAACTGTTGAGTCATTAGGAAAATATTCATAAATAAATGAAATGAAATCGAAGATAGCTTACGGCAAACACATTTCGACCTCAACATAAGCTTGCATAGATCCCAGAAATAAGCTTGTTTTTATGTAGTATTTTAAAGTATGTTTTTCTTTAAACCTTCGAACACATTGAAGAGTTAAGCAAGAGAGTTGTATAATTATTGCGTGTTGGACAGCAACGAAATGATGCTTTGCTCGCTTAGCAACATACCTTTCTGGAGAAAAGCTAATAATAAGCTTGTTTTTACTGATTATTTCATAGTTTTAGTCCATCCAGACCGTTTTATTCTGTCCAATATGGTTTTGCTTGCGCATCAACATTTATAGAATTTTCTTTCCTCTGAAGCTTGGAATGATTATTCTTCAACTTGGCTATTGTGAAAATATATAGAAGTATATCGAAGCCCAATAGGTCACAGCGAAGCAGAGTAGTAGAGGCCATGACTATTGCTCTTTTTATGTTGAATGCAATTCTTCGATTAAATCCTATAAAGCACTCAGAATGTTTAAATAAATGTCCTTTTTTTTACAAAAATTGTATGTTATAAATATTACAGAAAAAACATTATTACAAATAACAATTCAATATATTTACATCAATCACAGCATCGTTGTTTCCAGCGATGTGGACGATATAATGTGCAAAAATCTTTAAAACTATTGTTCTTTGCGCTGGTCTTATTCCGTCTAGAACAGGAACATGCAAATCGTTGAAGCTAAGTATCGCATTGGGAATTACAGTTTTTATTGCTTGCTGCATCATCATCCATGCCGGAGCGACTCTAGGACATGAGGCGAATTTATGCTCCAAAGTCTCATCCAAAGAACAGTACGCGCACTTCGGAGACGGTATTCTTTGCGTGTTGTATAAGTGAACTGCATGTGTTATCTTTTTGTTTATGAGCAGGAACAGGCATGATCTTTGTTCGGAAGAAAGCCTTCTGCAACTGATGTTTTTCCAAACCTTTTTCCACGGTTTGGAAGTTGCTTCAGCTATTAGAGCTTTGGATGATGTTGCTGTTCGATATTTGGTTGGAAGAGTTGTCAGGTGTTGGGCCACAATTTTTAAACATGGGTAGTTTGATGGTAAGGGAGATTGACTTTGGTCCATGATGAATTTTGCTCCAAAACACAAGCTTTCCCTGTGTGTCATGTAGCGATTGCATAGAAGGGCAGGTGCTTTAAGAGACGGAATTTGAAAATTCAACCCACCACGGTCTCGCGGAAGAGCCAGCTCTTGTAGGGGTACTCTTATTCCTCCACTTCCATCCCTGCCGATGAGTGAGGTGATTGTAGCGATAGCCATCGAGCGAGCACCACAGATCGACGCAATGTACCATACTTTGTGTAACAGGAACGTGCTTAAAAGGGTTATTTTTTGGCACAGGTTTAGGTTTCTAATCCTGTGGTAGCGTATCAGCTGCCGAAACATTTGGATAACTATATCCCAATTGCTGTTCATAGCTTTGCGTACATCGTTGGAAAACAAAATTCCCAGCAGTCGAAGACGTTCTTCGGTACGAAGCCAAGGAATTTGCATCAGGTTGGCTGGCGTTGTGTGTCCTACGTCCAGTGCTATTGTTTTGTCGAGGTTGAGCAGAGCCCCCGAGCAGATACCGAATTATTCGATCGCTTCGATGCATTGACAAGGGATCGCCTTGTCTTACCGAACGTTGGATGGGAAAGGCATTGGATAGTTGTCAATCAATCGAAGCAGCTCAACTAATCCTGGATTAAATTTTAATGAACTCATTGTTTGCTGTATTGAGTGATTTGCGCATTTTTGCATTATTCTGACTTAATTTTCAAGCATTTTCCATTGAAATTTTAGCAAATACATCATATTTTTCACAGCAAACATGCTGATAATACGAAAAACAAGTCCAGATTTCTCACGACTCGATAACAAACAATTCTGACGACCTTGTGATATCCTCTGAATTTATCACAGAGGTGTCAGAGTAAAGATTCATACTCAATCGCTAATTACTGTCGATACAAAGTAAACATGAAGCCGTTCTAACTACTAAATAGTCTACAGGTAAATAGTGGAAACATGTGACAAAAAAGATCAAATATGATTGAAATTGATGTTGTTGATTTGGCACACTGTTCAAGTAAAACCAGGGTACTAATATGTAACACCTACATAACATCATCCAGTGTGTACGTGTGCTTAGCAGTGCAGCAAGTTGAGATCATGTGGTAGTCCTTGCAAAACACAGCCCAAAGCAAAATACAGGAGTGGTTTTGTTTTTCAAAAAAATGTTAAACAATATCTTAAAATGATCACACACGTTCCTTTTCTTTATAAGCTTTACCTCCGATATGTGTGGTGCACTATTTTTAAATATCAGTCCCGTTTGCAGAAGGAGTGCTGTCCAAGAGGTTTATTTCCATTGCCATTCAGAAACTACCGCCCTCCACCCACTGGTAGGAAAATAAACGACCCGAGTGCGCAAATATGTGGTCTGGAACAGTAGCGGGTTGTCGGTGGTATGCTGAATTTTGGCACACATTTACAGTTCTCGCGTCGCGTTGGGTCACGCGTGGCGTCCCGCGCATCTTCGGCAGCGACAGTCGTTCGAGTGTCTTTGACCGGAAGATGGTTTGGAACGACTGGCCACTGTCATTTGTGGGTGAATATTTTTAGAAACGCGACGCACAGCGAACCACAGTTTAGTGCGCTAGGACGAGTGAATTGTAAAGAACTCACATTCGGAAGGGAACACTTTATTCAACAAAATGGATGAAGATATCGAAACGAATTTTGCATAATCTTTCATCGCGTGCGATCGCGGTTTGCCGTTCGGTAGATGCAGATCGTGGCGCATCATTTAAAGCTGTGGCCTCCAAAAGCATGCCATTGTGCACGTGAGAAGTGCATCGAAGTGCAACGAAATTGGACGTTGGCGAAAAATAGGCAAATTGAGATGATAAATGGCTAGGCACACGGCATTGCACGGTTGGTCGATCCATCAACGTAGTTCCTTGGTGGTGAAGTTATGGCGATCTAATTGCAGTGGCCAATCCCTCTTTTTTCAGTGCGCTGCTCGGCGAAACACATCTTCACATTGAAATCGATTACTGCAAACTCAGCAGCAACAGTTTTCCCGCCAAACAAACGAGCTAACGAGCGGGAAATGTCGAACTCACTCCTTGAACCGAGCTTCGCTTCTACGCTTCGCACTTCATTTCGTCCTGTCCGGAACCGTTGCGCATCGCGTCAATCATTTTTGAAATTAGATTTATGACGCCTCTCGGCCAGCTGTTTTACCCAACGCGCAAACTAGGTAGAACTGTTTCAGAATCGATGAAAGCAAATGCCGTGTCTGCGTTTGGTGCGCGTTTGCGTGACCTTAATTTATTGCGGTTTGCCTCACCCATGTGGCTGTTAAGGAAGGAGACGCTTCCGGGAGCTAGCTGTGTGTGTGTGTGGGTTGAGAATTTCCTTTAAAAAGGGTTGGTGTGTATGTGTGTCCTTTTCCTAGGGCTAGTCTTTCCTACTGAGCTCTGGTTGGCGATAGTGGAGTCTTCTCTTCCCACTGACGCCTTTAAAGCCTCGAACTGGGTAGAAGGATGTTCTATTTTTGATTCCTACAATTGAAGCTCTATGATTGTTGGATAGTGCGGGAAAATTTATTATTGCCGACTTAGATATGGCTTTACTGTCGCTGATGGTTTAACTTATTACTGTGCAAAACCGTCAAGGGATGATTTGCGATGGAGTCGCCTGGTGTTTCATGCGAGGTCCTGAAAATATTATTTCACTGTTTGCTAGCTTACATGACTTGTTGATAACATGCAGTTAGATAGTTTGTTCACACTTCGGTGGAACGGTCTGGATGGCATTTAGCCTCGATCCAGCCGTGTGAAGACTCACGTATTGGGCTTCGTTATTATTAATTTTGTTTTGTTAATATTGTTTTATTTTTAATAAATGTGGAAATAATAACAATATGTTTTGGTACAAATTTCTCAAAGCTATTTTTGCTTGGATGTTGCCTTATCCATACTCGGTTGAAGAAATCATCGAAATAGTTAATAAATCATTAAATGGAACCAGAGTTAATTTTGAGAATTACACAGTGGTGGTTATAATAATATAACTTTTCTTATTTTTTGTAACCCCTGTTTACTATACTGTTTCAGTAATTTTGATCAATAATTTTTTTTCTCTAGAGCTAGATGGCTTGATAAATAGAAGAAAGGAAGTAAAAAATGTTAACGCTTGATAATAATTATCTTTGACATAATCGATCTTAGGCTATTCAATTTTAAATTCATTCCTTCACTTTTTAAAGCGCAATTTCAATCAAGTTGACACTAAGAACGACCAAGAAATATTTACAATAATATGCTGCAAATGGTGCAACATGTTCTAGCCGTAAACGCTAAATTCCCGTTCATTTATTTTTTTGTTTAATTCCATTTTGGTGGCTCTCTGCCGTATGGTCCATTTGGTTTTATTTCTTGAGTACATTTTTGATTGAGTTTCAGCTGTTCTTAAACCCAACAAAGCCGCTGATAATTTAGAGATCATACGATCTTTATCTGGAGTTAAGGTTAATGATCAGAAATATCGAATTCCTGGATTAAATTAGAGATCCTTTATCCAAAAGAAAGGATTAAAAATCAGAGATTCCAGTATCCAAAATCAGAGATCTTGGGATCCGGAACTAGGAATTCGGAAAGTCGTGGCGTTTGGATATGCGGGAGCAAAAATTAGATATTTGAGATAAAAAATCAGGCATTAGAGAATAGAGAACAGGGTTCAAGGATCGTAGATATGGATTCCTGATGATTCAATATCATGGATGATCTCAACTAAGAGATCTGCAACAGGAAAGAAGAAGAATTCCAAATCAGTAACAAAAATTTGGAGTCTTTGAAGGCTGCAAAGAGTGGTCCCGAGAACCATACGGCAGGTCTGTGAATCATATCTTAGCTAGATCGCTCTCAGTTAGTGAGGACTGATAGTCCAATTACATGTTAACAGTAGGTCTGATAAGCCACAAGATGGCTGGCATGATGAAGCAGGAAGTTTTATCAACCAAGAAGAAGAGAGGCGAGAGAAAGAGCTCTAAACATTTACCGACAGACATATGTAAAAATTTGGAAAGGACTCGTCCCTAAAAACATCACAAACATGTGAAATACGTGTTTATTTTTTAGTTTAACTAATATAACTAATGCAAATATTTTATGTGAAAAACTGCCGCTAGTAGTAAGCAAATGCTTTTATCACTCTCTATCCTTCCCATTCCCCTTCGCAAGTACTAAACGCGCCCCCCCCCCCCCTCCCCTTGCCTGGTTGACGTCTGACGACGTTTGATTTATGCCCCTGCTGCAGGCGTTTTACCCAAAAGCTATTTGCCCATCCATTAGCAACCATTCCCGTCCCGGATGTTGTTGGACCGATAAATGTTACTACTTTGAATACTCAACTGTTCGGTTTCTTGGCACGGTGCGTGCAGAGTAGCAGCGAAAGCAGTGGTTGGCAGGGGGTTCTTGTTTTGTTTCTGCAACGTTTCACCGCGAACACTTACTGGTGTGTGAGTGAACCTGGGCGTCGTACCGGGCAGGGGCTGGTTAGTATATTATCAAAATATCCAGTGACGTTTGCGCTTGGAGCGTTGGACAGTTTATTTTCCAAACGCAGCAGCTAACTGGTTCAATTTTCATGCACCTTCTCGCCGGCCTCAAGTGCGGATGGGTGCGTTGGTGGTTAGTGAAAATAGAGCAGTAAAAAGGGAATGTTGGTTGGTAGGTTGGCCCAAAACTGACCGTGGTTGGAAATTGCTTTCAAGATAGTGTTATGATGGTGTTGGTGTGCGCAAAACGGTCCGTTGATTGTTGGCACGAATTTCAAACGTTTTGTTGTGCGAAACTATTCTGTAGCGAACCTACCAAAGGTGGTGGATGAAGACGTTTTTGGTTAAACGAATTCGAAGCTGAAGGTGCATAAAGCCAGTGAGCGTGCATGGCTCAGAATGTTCTCAACTGTGTGTCAACGGTTGGGTGATGATTTGTATGCTTGTTGATTTAAAGATGTTGGCAATAGTTCAAAGTTGAGTTTTTTGAGTCTTTCGACCCAAAGTAAGTAAACTCTCTGGTACAATGTGGTAAGTAAAATGTACTGTGGGTCCTACTTCATACCGAATACAACAATGAAGTATTTTAAACTGTTTTAATTTACTACAAGTATCACCTGCTTCAGGGTACTACTGTATGGGGTCTGTTCTACCTTCTTCTTTTGCTTATTGGCTGGCTTAACGACCTCTAAGGTGACGCCGGCCATCGAAATGGCTTACTAGACTCTCCGATACCACGTAGTTGAATAGTCAGTCCTCACTACGGGAGCACGATCCAGATGGGATTTGAACCCTGATGCTGCCGTATGAAAACCAGTGCGATCGCCGTATTCTCTACCACAGGACCGCCTTCTTAAGTATTTTATTTATCATTATAATTGAACTAGACATATGATGTTATATATTTGGTAATATTGATATTATATGGACCTTTACGAGCAAAAGGTATAAGGAAAAAGGCACCAAAAATCAAACGAGGTTAAAATATTTTGTTTGTTTTTATTATTCGAGCGTTTGCTTATTTTGATGTAACTATCATCAAAAAAGGTATTTAAATTTTACAATTAGCCACGATTTTTAATGAAATCAGTAGTGACTGCACATTTTTATACACACTTGCGATCCGAGTGTTGTCACGATTCAACAAAAACAGAACCTTGACGTAAGTGAGACTTCTCCATAATCGAAACTGTTGCTGACGGGACCGCGCAGGAATGATCGATTCCGAACTCTCGCGCAGTTCCTTGGGGCGCTGTTAGACCTACTAGGATTAGACGGATGGGTTTTTTTTCTGGATTGGAAAAAGGACTAGTTCCTACCAGAGGAACACCGAGGGCTAATAGAGCCGAGTAAACCATTTTTCCTGGACTAGCCAACCAGCGACGATTTAATCTAATTCTTCTCAAGGTGTGAGCTCTATTAGCCCTACTGAAGTGCATGAGCAACATGCGTAGGCTAGGTACGTGGCGGCAATATGCCTGTTACAGACAGAGATTCTTTGTAGCGGACTTTTTGGATAATCGGATAGACTCACCTCCACTACGCTCTGCAATTACTCTTTAAGTCCCGGCGAGAACTGTCATAATGCAAACGCATCACCATTCCCACATTTGAATTACCCTAGAAACAGCATTATTCTAAAGAGGTTCGGTTCTCACGAACCATTTGAACCAAATCTGCTTACCATACATTTTAAGTAACATTCAGTCATAAATCGATGGCACCATACTGCGTGCATCGTCCGGCAATCCTATGCTAGCAGGAAGGTCATATTACAGACCTCCACGCCTGTACCATACTCTGCCGTGGGAGCGCAACCGCTTTATGCATACGTTGCATTCCTTTATTTACAGTTCAAGTACATATCAATCACTAATACCCAAACGCAGTCCAGGCGTCTCCTTCTTATATTTTACATTCTTACTTTGTAGAATTGTGTAGACTTAAGTTAGCATTAAACCTTTCTGAATAAAGTCAAACATTCAATAATCGAGAGTCGAAGTGGAAGGTCTATGATTTTACGGTGATGACACGACCAACATACACAGCGATTACATGGCGATTACAGAACTCTCCGAGCTAGGAGACTACTAAACGTTGAGGAACGCCGCATTCGTTTCGGTTCCGCAGACCCTTGCTTGACAAGGACTTAAGGTCAATTCAAATGATGAGTAAGCCAACAAATTAACTGTTGGCGGATTAACCTTTGGGCGAAGTGGACGGGCGCCAGAGATTCCCTTTTATCTTGGTCAAAACTTTTGATTTTGATGGGCCTTGATATCCATTCTGCCTTTAAACATCATGATCTGCTATTGAGCGAGGGCAAGCGAGGCTTTCCTGAATCCGAAAGAGATTCTCTCAAAGACTTAACGAAGCAATAATATAGATTGACTTGATATATGAAAATACAAGGTTTGTTTCAGCATTTGTCTGTCAAAGAACCATAATCTCCATTATTGATTTATTGCCTTTTACTGCTTTGAAGCTAGGCATGAAGGCACTTATCGTACTGTATGCGATGAGTATGTTATAATTTAAAATATAACCATCATTGGCCCAAACATTCACAATCTACAGGTTCAAATCACTCACAATGAGCAGTTGGCGCTGCTTGTGAAAAATATCTTTGCGTTGGTGATCAATTGATTTTTGTGGATACATTTCTAGAGAATGGCCCTATCCATACATAATCTAAGAAGGAGTAAGAACTCAAAAAGATCGTAGAAAGTGTTGCAAGATATAAGCATCTTTTTTTTAAAGACACTCCTTACCAAGTTGCTAGCAAACAGCCGTAAGATCGCTCTAGATCAGGTGACAATATTTTTGAAGAATGGTTCTTGTACGTAATAGTGGAGTCAAAAAATCATAAAATTGACCAAGACTTGATTATCCAGGACCAGGACAGGAAAGAAGGCAAAAAATTTAAAATGATGGTAGCAACATGTATTCTTTTATCATCGTTTTATCATAAGAAACGAAATTTTTTGATTATTTGTTTTGAAATTCAAATTTATTTTCCTCTCCCAAATTCCAGTCATCACCTGCATGAAAATCAACCGTGTCCGGGTACCGGCATCGTACAACATTTCACGCGATGAAAACGAAAGTAAACCGCTCATCCTTGGCTGCGATTACGAAATCGACGAAAGCGAATCGAAAGGATTCGTGCTGAAATGGAAACATAACGATCTACAATTCTACCAGTGGATACCGTCGAGAAATCCGATCGTGTTTGTAAGTGAGCTGGCGTGTGCGAGAAGAGCAAAATACATTCTAACCGTGGACATTTTTTTGCCTCCTCTTTCCTAGAGCTCGTTTAAGGGACAAATCGATGTGGAGTATTCCGAGTCGGAAGAGCGGCTACACAAGCACAGTGCCTTAAAGTTTATCAATCCGATGGCCAACTACACCGGCAACTACACGTGCCAGATATCGACGTTCGATGATTTGGCTTCCGGTACGGCACATCTGCAGATGATCGTACCGGAGACGGACTTTACGCTGGGCTTGCAGCGGGAAACGAACGGAAGTACGGTGGTGTTCTGTAATGTGGGGGAAATTTACCCGCTGCCGGATGTTTCTTTACGGTAAGTTAGCGTTAGTTTACGGTGAAGCAATTTCAAAACCAACCGCTGCGTGTATTTAGTACATAAAGCGCCATCTATTAGAGAGTAGCGGTACTATGATAGGGGTTGCCGCTGTACTTCAACAGTTTTCTGGTGTTTTTGTTGTTTGAATATGATTATTTGAATACTGAAAAGATTATATAATAAAATTTTAATTTCTTTCCAGCATTGACAATGAAAAGGTGTCCGATGCGGTGGTATTCGAGCAGGTTCAGGAATATACCGGTTATTATAATGTGTCCGTACAGTACATCCTACCGGACCAGAACAAGAACATGGAGCTGCAGTGTGACTTCACCATCCCGTCAACGGACTATACGCGACGCACGGTTACGTCTTATCATGGTAAACTGTAAAAAATAGAGTGCATTGTTTCGTCGACTCTTGTTTCATGGGCACTTTTTGTTTCGATCCCGTAGGAGCCGGGTACCGAGCAAACGCGGCAGTAGTGCAGGTGTTTGTGGGTTTCATCCTTAGCACGACAGTGGCAACATTGCTGACCAAGTTCTAAGCTCAGCGTTCGTGCGCGTGTTGACATACACCTGGCATGAAGCCGTCTTAATCCTGGTCTTCCCAAATGGTTTTCTCCACCAGAGTGTCCAATGTGACCGGCGCCGTGTTGGTCTAAATCGTCTGACACAATGTTAGCTACGCGTGCACGTGCTAGTTCTACAATCATTCACCCCATCCGCTCTTCTCCCCCTTCTCATCTGTTCGCAGGATCAAGTGCAATTAATAATCGTTTATGCTTTCATCTTCATCGTGCGAGATGGATACGAAAGCTCTGTTGTAAATAATTGTTTGTTTCTGCTTTAGAATGCGCTTATTTGTACACCACCGAATCGAAGTACGGTACCAAGACGGTTACCACACAAACACACACACACACACATACGGTTTATAATGTTTCGTCAAACGAAATACGTTGTGCCTTTTGGAAGCAGAGAGTTGTTACATGCTGCGAACACTGCATTAAACGAATCGATATATGTATAGAAAATATATTTAAAATATATTTTTAAATGTTTAAATTATTAACCCATATTTCGGAGGAATCCGTTAGCTCGGTTTCTGTTGTTTTGTTTAGAGTGGATTGCCAAAAAGCAAAAAAGAAAGGAAATTTTCCACGATAGGAACGATTCTACGCTTCATGTGATCATTCAGCAGCTGCTGCCACCAAGGAGCAGGGTGGTGGTACGTGTGTGTGTGCTGTCCGTGTCCGTGATTAATTTAAATGTGTTGTTTTAGTCAAAGATGTACGTGATGGATCTTAAGGATACTTACGTTGTTATAACAAACGTTGCCGAATAAAATTACGATAATATTTAAAAGCGAACTGTGCGATTTCTTGCTTTGTTTTTGTTTCAATCTTTAATTTCATTTGAGCGATTGAAATATCACAGTGTTTTAAGGAGGTATTAATTGTTGAGTCATGCATGAAACGATCCTTCATGTCTAATTTTGTGATCCCTTATGCCGTCTTAGAAAGATAATTGATCTGTTTTGTAGAATGCTAGATTATGGTATCAGACAATGGCAAATGACGACAAAAACCCTGTGAAGTAATGTATGCAAACATAGAGCAACACCAAAAGTTGTTGTAAAAGATCATAAAATGACTGCTCAGAAACAGAAATCTTCGGAAATGTGTACACGTCGAATGACTTGAGAGTTTTTTAATGGCCTAAACGCGTCAGTACTCTCCGTAAAAATCGAAAAGAGGAGTGATCATTCAATAACACGGAATAATTGGATAAAAGCTATGAATATAAATTGCTGCAGATCATTACTGCAATATCAAGGAGTGGACGCTCGGAGCTGGCAAAGCTCAGGCCTCCCCCTTAACTCAGTGCCGAATCATCAACGCCCGACTCCTATCCTAACTACTCTATTGCATCGAGATTGTTTCACGCAAGCTAGCAACCTTGGGCCGTTTACATAGGGTTTTACTTGGAGAAAAGCCCGTTTACTACACAGCCATCCGCAATGGCACTGGTGCATGTGTCATCAGCTCGATTAGCTCCTTCCTCTACAAGAGCGAACTCCTTCCTATGCAGCACCTAAGATCCTTGAGAAAGGATTCGACGCGACGCGACTCATCACCAGAGCTAACACCGAACTACAATTTCTCCTTAACCAGCAAGTTCCACTGATCATTGAATCCACCCGCCGGGGAATTTATCCCCGTACACCTGCAATAGACTGGGAACCCCACATTCAGCTCCTAGACTCCATAACTGCGTTTCCGACAATCGTTTTCTGCTGGATTTCGAGTCATTCCGGAACAGAAGTCGGCTTCGTCCAGCATGTGCACGCAACCACCTTTCCCGCCGAGATGCCTTTCGCTTTAAAAAACTCAATAGTCTCCCAACACTGGAACACCACCTGGCTACAGCCTAGACCTTAGTGCAATACTGCTTCATGGGAAGATTCCGAATCCAGCCATCGCCAACGAGCCCTATCCCTCCTTCGAATAGGACATACACACCTGACCCTTATCCTATATCCTGAACAAAGCATTAGTTCTCCATTCTGCAGCTTCTGTGGCGTTGCCATCACAGTGCACCACATCCTCACTAGGCATCAATTAAGCAACAATCCTACCACCCGAAAAACTGCATCAAAACCGTCTTATTTTTAGCAATTTATTAATTTATTTAGCTTTAAGTAATAGATAAACCACGTCCGCAATAGTTCTGTACTAATAATCGTGCATCTGAGCATCACAACAGAATACTTTTTGAAATGTGAAGTTGAAGACGAGTTCCCTCAGACGAAATTATTTGGAAGATAAGGCATCTTGAAAGATATAGCACTATGCTGGAAAGAAATAATTTAATTTGATCTGTGACATTAGTGAAAACGGAAACTTTAACATAACAAAACCATCGTCCTAATGGAACATACTTAAATTCATTTATTGTTTGTTAAATAGCTTTGCAATCACTGAATAAAGTTCAATTTTTAGCAAAGGGCAATTGTTTTATAGCACATTGATCCATACATGCGTATAGTTGTACACCGGAGGAGCTCTATCCACTATCCACAATCCGGTACACGAAACAGGAGCGAACGTGAGCAGAACAGAACGAAAAAGGCACCTTAACTTAGTTATCCAAATCCAAGAAAGTAGAGTAAACGTAACGTAACAAATTGTTGGAATAATATAGATAATAACGATGCTAGGCCACGTTCTTCACATATTGGCACGATAGTTTTGTTGATAAATATGGGAAGCGAAAAGAGTAGTGAAAAATGCGTTTGTCCTTCTTTTTACAACATCCTATTTGTTTTGTGGATCCCTTTTAATGGAATCGGAAAGGATAACGAAATCGATCTGCTAGCCATTTGCGGATTTCGATTCCAACGGCATCAGTTTGCTTGAAGGGTTAATATTCAACTTGAAACGCGGAAAGCATCAGCAACCATCCGCTCAATATCGAACCGGCGCCCAGCAGCCTGTCGTTTCATCCCGCCGGAAGTAGTGTGGATTGTTGTTGCGAAACACGGTAACTGCCGGGAACTGATTGTCCTGTATGTATCTAAGTGTGGCACGGACCTGCAGACGAATGGTAAGAGAAAAATTAATCTTGATAACAATCTCCGCAGCCCTGGCTAAACGTGCACGAGGGTTACTTACTTGCATGGCAAAGTGTGGCGGTTCCACATCCGGACTGGTGGAGAGATGCTTCAGTATAAACTCATCGCTTTGTGCCAGCCATAGATCAACTCCTCGCAGTGGATCGTAATTGAATGGTCCGATCCGTAGCATTCCTACTGCAGCATCGTATATGTCTAGCACCTGAAAATGGATGGGACTATCAGTATGGAAGCGCTCTAGTATGTGCAAGCGGGTCTAAACGCACCTGATGGCTACCAGTAAAGTGTCGTGCCAATCGTAGTGGAAGATCCGGTCCCTTGTCCGGGAAGGTGGCGGGAAAGATTTCACCCGTCTTAATGTTCACGCCGACACCGTATATGATCGGCCAGTTGATGTCATCGCGCACGATAGTGTTCAGTTCACCGACGCACGACTGTGTCAAATCAATCTCCAGCGGATGTTTGTGGAATGATTCTGGAAAAGATAAAGAGATATTTAGGTAATGAGTTAAGTTGCTCTCAAATTTTGGAAAATAATTTATTGCTAAAAGTATATGAAGTGTAAGTAATAAAAAACTAAAAATGTACAAGTTCGTGATTCCTCTGGGTATTCTCACTCGATCACATTGGATGGTTAGGATAAAAATTTAATCTCAACAGGAGCTCAGGTGCATTTTCATCAATTTCATCAGCCAAAAAAACTGTCTGTGTTGGCTCTCTGTTCCTATGTAGCGACTGCAGATCCAGTAAAAGCCTGGTCTGGTCTCATTTATTGAAGGATGCTCGAAGTTCTACCGTAAGGTTCTACTTGCTATTCTAGTGAATTTGTTTGAAATACGCTCAACACGGACAGACGGATCATTTATTTCTATGCGGTGCTACAACCTTGAATTCTAGTGTAGACCGGACTACGGCGACAAATAATTACTTGAAACAGAGAGGGTCAGTAAAATCAGTAGTCATTCGATGAATAATACCAAGTTGTTAATATGCTTCGCCAATAACGTCAGCGTACTGATCATTACTAAGTCACGAGGGAGTGTACAAGAGTCAATATTGTTGTCATTTAGTGTAGGGTCCTTCTTATTCTTACCTAAACAACTCTTATGGACGCATAAGAAGTATGAATTCGCCGAACATCAATTACAAAAGCTATCCAAGCTATGTTGGAGTTGGGAACAATCTGTCTTATTTGTAGATGCCTTTGATTTTTGTGGAATAGATTTTGCCTGGATCCCTATTTGCTGTGCCTTGGTTATAATTTGTAGAATAACTATTCACAACTAGTTAAACCAATAGATGTCAGACGAGTCAGACGATCAGACGAGACGAGAGACGATCCGCTATCCATTATCCCATTTTTGTGGATACATTGTATTGTGGTTAGAGGCGTTAGGTCGTATTGTAGATCAAATCTTGTACATACAATCCTGTTTGAACGGATGCCTCAACAAACAAAGGTTGTCAATCACACAATGTAAAAATAAAAATTGATTTAGTCTTTTACAAACATGATCATTAAGATTAAGAAATGCGAGTTATGTTACGAAATTTAGCATTTTGTACGTCCCAAAAAAAAAGAGCTTGCTCGTTCCTATAGAGCCTGAATTTAGGCTTCTAAATGCAATTAAGCTGTATTCTTCGATAGATCTCGTTAGGATCTTTTGCAATAGATCTGCTTAGAGAGCCGTAAAGTGATGAGCCGATCCCTCCAGCAAGATCACTCAAATTTTCTCTTCATCTGCTCTAAATCACGAGTCAGATTATGATCAGAACTTTAACGGTGAGAAGTTTAATGTATAGAGATCGAGATTTAAATGAGAAAAGATTTCTTCTACCCTAAAACACCTCATATAAAATACTAAAAAAGACACAACTGACGCTATCATTTTCTACTCAGCCCTAGCTTTTGAATCAATCTTTATTGCATCATCTTGCAGTAAAGATCAGATCGTCTCACTAAACATTGTCCGACAGCAAGCCGGCAGCGAGTGCCGCTTGATTGGTGTCAATTTTTTGATTTAATTATTTTCTAATTGACCTTTTCGCTGGCAACTGTTAGGCTGACCGAGCCGGCCAACTGCTGTACAGCAGCCCTCTCGCGTATGGTAGTTTACACTTGATTGAATTAAGTGGCCATTAGAATAAGGAGTGCTATCACCCGCGAAGAAGAATGATGGACAAATGGAATAGAGACAGAGCGTTCATTCATATTTGTGATCGAACCAAGCACCGAGAAAAGTGACTTTTGTTTTCTCCCATACTTGGACACGATGGATCTTAATGTACTTGAACGAATCTAAAGTACGTTACAATCGTACGTTCCGAGTGCTCTCTTACACCCGGTCGGGACAGGGTTTCAATTAAATGCATTATTCTTCATTCAATTAAACCCGTAGGACGCTCGAGGCAAAAAAGAAGAAAAAAAGTATGGAGTAATGTCCGTGTAGTGGGGATTACAAGGAATCCAACCAGTTCATGGGTGATTAACACTTCTTAAGAGCATCTTTATCCCTTCTTCCATCGCTGGTTCCATTTATGCACCCCTATGGTGTGTGATGTTGTTGTCACAATTAGCCTGCCGTACCGGTTTTCGGTGTCCTAGAACTCCCCATCGCCAGCATACATGATGACCGGCATACGCGCATATCTTCTGTGGCTGTGGTGCCATCCTCGCCGTGGGTGATATAGCCCACCCACTGCCGTACCAGTCCCGCTGTTCCGGTGGTCAATTATAATTTACGAGATGTTACAATCACTATAATTAAATTTCTTACACCACCACGAACACTGCAGGGTGGACAGTCTGGTGTGGTGTTGCGTTTACGATACGATCGTATGTGCGCAAAGATCCGTCGAGATGAATGATGAATGAGTATCAAGAATCATACAACCCCTTCGGCGCGATTCCGTGCAATAAATATCGTGTCCGGGAGAGACCTTAATAGCGCATTAAGCTGCATGTAAAGTTGGGTGATTAGCGTGTAGCATTAGGTGTAGAAATTGAGCAATAGCAACGCGCCTAGGAGAAACATATTTGCGCAAAAATTGTAATTTAACTACAAATGTTCAGTACAAATATACATTAAAATGAAGTAACAACAGCTTATGGCTTTAAAAGAATCAAAGAATAATCAATAAATCCTAAGCACTAAGAATTAATCATCAAAACAAAGGAAATATTGCTCTAGCTCTCCGGCATCGATTTGCCACACCTCTTTGTTTTGAGTACAAATTATATTTTCAGCAAAAGGACCAATTATTTAGCCAAAAATGTCCAACATCTCTTGCACGAGCAATTCGATAGGGTTGTTTGTAAAAAAAAAAAAAAAACACCAACCAAGCAGAAAAACCAAGCAGAGAAAGCTAGGACATTAAACAATTTGTCTACCCCTTGTTAAGGGTAGGAGAATGGAAAATGGCCAGTACATGCAATCTAATATGAGATACTATTACCCAAACACATCACCCACCGTAGCATCCAGTGCTAATGCATACACACACATGCGAGAGTCAGGATGCAAAAGCACCAAGCTGGACAACGGGCAAAAAAGGCAAATACTAATGGTGTTACCTAATCTTTTTCTATCATCAATTTTAGAAAAGCATCTTGCTTTCTCCCTTGTTTGGGGATTTATCGGTCGATATGACGATACAAATTGTACGGTTCGGGGTGGTTTAGGTTTTAGCTTAAACCATACTTCGATGAGATCGTCTTCCCGGTGCCGGTGCCCTTCATTAAATTTTGACTAAGCTTTATTGGGGATTGATTTGTACTGCAGTAGCATAGGGGGGTTTTTTCTTCCTAGGTTTATTCTCTATGCTTTGCCTGGAGGTATTAATTATTAATTTCTAGTTTCTTTTTTTTAAGCATCAAGAATTATATTGAAATAAAGCTTGCATTAATTAAAGTGTAATCTGATGGTAGGTCTCGTGGTGTTTGATGATAAGGACTTGATTATGTTTTTTCTGATTTTCTGTTATCTAAAAATATTTTCGAATAAATACAGGCATTCAAGATACACAACATTTCACGACGCGTACACAAATGACATCATTTTAGTGAAATCTAAATAAACTGAACAATCTCATCTCGTAGGTATCGTGTCAGACTTTTGATTAACGTGTGATGTAATTTCTAAGTTCGAATATAATTCTCTGATTTGTATAGAAATATTTTAAACTTGGCAGCAGATATTGTTTTGCTGAAGAGATCCTAAACCATGTAATTGAGGAATTCAGTTGTAGGTATGAACCCTAATATTTCTCTGCTCTTCTTCTTCTCCTTCTTCTTCTTCTTGATTAAACGACCTACTACTCGGTCACGTCGGCCATCTAATGGTCTACAACGGAGACTAATTCCTACCACGTAGTTTGATAGTCAGGCCTCAACTAAGGGGGAACGGTCCGGATGGGATTTGAATTCTGGTTCTGCTTTATAAAGACCGGCGCAGCTGCCGCATCATCACCGAGCCGCCCCATATTTCCAAATTATTTCACTAGTATTTTAGAACGTTGCTTATTCCTTATTCTCAGCCGTGCTTAAACCATGTTTTCTGAGTTAAAAATGACTGAGTCGTCAGTAAAGAGGTTGGATCAACAAAACTTCAAGATCGGCTTCATGGACCTAATGTAAACGATAAATAAGTTGTGATTAAAACAATATTTCATAGGTTCATAGAAAGGTTCATTTCATGGTTTCAATTGTAAGAGAAAGATCCTTTTCATACCCCAACCTGACTGAGCATTGCGAATCAATATTACGATGATTTATAGACGTTACTTGGAGCGCTTCGCGATGAAAGAAATATAATCCACCCATTTGCAGAACGCTAAGCACATCACATTTATGGAATATCGAGCTTTATGTTTTTCCGCCGATCGTGGTTTACCGACCAAAAAGAAAGGAAACCGAAGAGAAACCTTCTCTTTGATGGTCCACCTTTCTGCTCGGTTGGTCATGATCGTTTTCAAATAGATTTCGACTCCATAATTATAGCTAAACCTAATGGCTGGTATGTATCAAAGGGGGAGTTTGAATCATTGAGCAAGTGAATCAGTGTGTGCTTCTCGCGCCCTATTTGCCTGGTTTAAGATTTTTATGAACACTAAACGCCAAAACCATTCGCGCAACCTCTGACCGACTCGGCAAAGACCGACGACCGTCCGCGGAGGAGAATGCACTTGCGGCCGTATTTTGTTTTCCCGAGGTGAAAGATTGCACACCTCGGGGCGCAATGGAATATTGAAGAACAAATTCCACACCTTTTTATTAATGTGCGCTGCGAACATTTAACCGCGATGGGACCAATCGTGTGTCATTCGACTGCACGGTGGAGTCATTTTGCTTAGGTTAATGGTTGGCGGACATTCGGTGCTAGGTATAAAACACTGTAAAACAGTTTATGGCACTAGGGTTGGCAGATATAAAATCACACTTACGCATAATGTTACTGAACAGATCTTCCGCGTAGCCTTGCGGGTCACTGAAGCCTCCGATGAGCTGTAGCTCGATGCGCCCCTCGGGATATCCGAAGGCGAGTTCCTGTACGCGGGCTACCATCGCGGATACGGCTTCGTCCGTACCGTTACCGTCCAGGTGTGCCAACGCGATCGCTCCAGATCCTGTGCGGTAAAAGGGGAAAAGAGGAGAAAGGAGTGTACACATTAGCTTTAAAGAAATGAAACTAAAAACACACGCAAAGGATCTAATCCTACCTGAGTGTCGTACGACTACGATGATGCACGTGGTTGCATCATCGGATCCAATTATGTTGACGTTCCGATCGTGTGGAGCAACTGCAGCCATTTCACGCTGACAAACGTAGAGCAATCCCGGAGCACCGACCTTTAGCATGGGAAGATATGGGATAGAATTTCCTGTAAGTCATACAGCATCGAGTTACTCAAACGTAAGCAATTGCTTACCGTTTTTGTCGGTATGGAGAGAAGCTGTGTAGCTGTTTCTCTGTACACAGGATGCTCCAGGAACAGAGCATGGGTATTAATAGGACGTTCATCCTGTATCACACCGTTCAGCACCAGCACCATGGTTGAGCGTTGAGTTGGTGACGTCTCGTAACTCTAACGATAGGTCAATACAAATGTGTCCGGGAATTTCTGCGCTCACTTCCGGTGATGTGGTGTAGAAATCTGTAAATAAACGAAAAGAGAGAAAGTCCTTTTTGAGCGATTGTGATCTTGACGGATGGTGACGCTTTTATTTCTAATCTATGGCAACAATCGCACGCGGTAAAAATGACATTGGAGTCGAAAGGGACAGATAGTACACGGATGGCGTGTTGTGTAGGCAGAGTTGTTTTGGATGGTTTGATTTGATGTTTTGATTAATCATTCATGCTGTTGGACATTATCGAGTGGAGTATGGAGTAAACCACACATTGAACGCCGAGATGAGTATGATGATGATGCAAACGGAGTCACCTGCGAGGTCGTCGCATCAATCCACCCCGTTTCGTGTCGGGGCGACGACATACCACACAACTTCTCCCCCGGTCATAGATCGGTTTTGACATTTTATGCTACAATGCGTCGTCCCACCGTGTCCTGGAGAGCATGGAGGAACGCTGATGGTTAGTCTTCGGCGCAACGCTTCACACGGGCGGCGCACCCTTTCGAGACGATCCAAGCTGTCATATTGCGTTTTGATGCTTGATTAAATTATAGAGATTATACGCTGGATATATACGGCCGGGCGGAATATACCGCAATTCAGTGAATTTTACCGCCGCTGGGTAGCTTTCCCTTCCCGCTAATCATCCCGTCGCATCGTGTGGTTGCATCGTGCTGTCCAGTATAGTACCGTGCCTGAATGTGTCTCTTCACACTGGGACTCCTGTCGATCGGAAAGCAGCCTCGCCTTTCCGTTGCGCGAGCCGCATGATGATAGATGATTAATGATAAACCAAGCTTCGTAAGCAGGCGCAACCAGCCCGACGCACACGCTTCGGCCGGATGGTGGTGAGCTGATTTGAAGCATAGTTCCCGCGATCACATCCAATTGCCTATTTTCTGTGCTTTTTTTAAGACTTTGGTACTTTGGATCTTTGGAACTTCCCGCTAAAGTTGCGATCGTACCTACGACAGTAGTGTCGACAATCTTCCTTCAATGGACATCTTCACGGTGTGTAGCTAGGAATCATAATTCACCGGAGATTGTCTTCCTCTACCCGGGCTTTTCAATTTCCCCTTCTCCGATAAATACATACACTGCCGCTTGTTTGGTTTCGTCAAAATGGTCTGCCTGCCTGTGAAGGCAGGCATCCGCATGATCAATGCAGCGATTCCGTATCCTATCGGCAGTGGGAAAAGAAGGTGCGTCTAATGGTTGTTTTCTTCCTCTCTATGCTGCATCGGCAAAGCAGCGTCAGTCACAATGCAAACAGTGCACATCATTACGTCGAAGTCGTCCTTCGGCTCTTCTCGCCCGTATACGATCAAATGAGTGCATTGTTGGTTTGCCGACGCAATCAACATTCTTTTTTGCTTCTATTGGTTGTGCAAACGGGTAATTGCATTGGCTACAGTCCCGGAAGTATGGGGAAAACTGCAACAATGTTTTGCAGCACTTGAAAGAATTTTCATTTCTCCTAGCATCCAGCCCAGCCATCGATTGCTTGTTTTCATCACACAAGACGTTTGATGAATGTGTTTCGATGATTAACTTGGGTTAGAACATCGTGCAATGTGTCATTTACTACTGGAATTGAGCAATTTGCATATGCAAATGAGTGTTTTTAGAAATTAAAATTAATGTTTTGTTGTGTAGACATTTGTATAAATACCCGTAGCGTTTGATGAAATTAGATTGAAAGCGATATTTCATGCTACGATTTAAGACAATTTCAACGATTTGTATATTAAAAAAAAACTATGTAAAATAACAACATGTTGTTCTACAGCTAATGTTCAGCATTGTTCAGCAACTTTTGATCAATACTGAAAACATTTTAAGGAGTTCCTGATGACATAATTTTAATTACTTTCAGCTTTATGATTGTGCTAATGTTGACGTCAGCTGAATATGTATTTCATTTGTGTCATTGTGTTGTCAACAATTTGATACTGTATTGTTATAAAAATGTGACAATACGGCTGGCTTAATTTTGTGTTCGTGGGGACTTTTCGGACGGGATTCGATATCCGGTTCTGCCATGAGATGACTATCACCGAATCAGCGAAACTCAAGTGAACAAGATCAAGATATGACTCCTTGCATATCTCACTGATGCAGTGGTACAGAGTTGCGATCAATATAATATAATGGAATAGGCGAGTCACTAGGAATGGAATGGAATGTTTCAAATAGATAATTGAATATTGCCAGCCCGTTGCGGAAATTTGCATTAACTGAAGAGAAATTTGCATTGCGGCTGTGGAATTTTAGTATCAGTGTTTGCGTAAAGAAGGAGTAATTAAAAAAAACTTTTTAAAACCATTTTTTGGGTAACACCCGTTCAATTATGATTGTTGTGGCGGGCCGATGTAAGCAAACTATTGGATTAAATTGTTTGCCTATGGCAACTTTAAAACGGCAGCTTCAAACGCTCGGTAGAAATTCCACAGTAGATTGCTAAGTTCCATAGTCTAGTTGTAAATCTCCCCTAACTGAAATCCACTACATGATTACTACAATAACTTCCGTTTCCATAAAAAATATTTATTTCAAAAATGTTACTTATTAATGCAAAAGTTCCATTAAGTGGATCAAAACCATGTCAATCGCACAGGTAAATTCATTTATCTTTGAATTGAAAATAATTTTTGGAGCTAAAAATGGCATATCCATGACAATACGGCGGAGGGCTATCACACTGAAATATAAATAAATAAATGAAATATAAGATATTGATATCGAGCAACTGGTTCTTATCTTTCGAGGGAGGTTTTCCCAAACACCGGGCACAAAAAAACCATTTTGAAGTATTGATTAACATGACATTGATAATTCGATCTATTGTATCGTTTTAATATCCAAAACGTGAAGCTTCAACTCATAGTTAAATGGCGCATAAAGCTCTCAAAATCATCCTTATTTTCCCCACAAACCAATGTACACAATGAAATAAATGTTTATTTATTTATTTATAATTAATTATGGCGGTCCAGTGCCGTATTGTCGACACCGCTTGTGTTGAATAGATTTTCACATATTTATAAGGTATTTCCTCCTTATTATTTGCCTTATCCCGGGCATAATAAATATAATATAATAAAATAAAAAATAAATCTATAGCATAGCATGAAAAATTGCGTTAAAGTATCTTAAATGTGAGGACGAGCATAAGTTTTAATTACCGCCGGAGTAAATCGACGTAATTCTTCTGCCACTTAAGTACGGCACAAAAACTCGATCAAGAAGCAAAAATGATCAAAGCAAGCAGAATTGCAAAGGAAGAAGTTTGACGTTCGGTAAATGTTTCACACACATACAAGCATTTCCCACTACCAATTTTTCGACAGCAGGTTGGGAAGCGAACTGTCTTTTTTCCAGCGCGGAAGCCACACGATCATGCTGCAGTAGACAAAGATGGCAAGCAATTAAGACTTACATTTGATTAACGGCTGCCATTTATTTCATCATCATGATCATCGCCATCTTTCAAACGATCGTACCATTCCGCAAGAAATTGGCAGAGCAGGTCTAAGTATAGCTCCGTAATTGAATCACATTTTTTGCGCTATGCTGGCGACATTTCGAAATGGTGCGGATGTGTCGTTAAGATGCTTTAATTGTTTAATAACATCCAGACTGATTGAAATGGAGAGCAGGATAGCTTTCAAATGGAATTTTTTGCGTAGGGAGTAATATCCTGACGATTGCTTTCCAGCGTTGAGACGATTTACTAGAGGGCTTTTTGAGATGTTTAAGCCATTTCCAATAAAATAAGTTTATGTAAGTACGTGGAACAAATCGTCTCATCATCGCCTTGGTTATAATGCTTCTCAGAAATAGTGTTGGAGCAATTACAGATTATTCAGAGTCGTGGATGATGAAATTGACATGCAATCGGCAAAATCTCCGATGATGGACAGCCGGTGTCAAATGACAGATAAAATTTGTACTGACGATTGGTCTGACACAGCTCGTAAAACAGATCCAGACAGGGAAAACATGACCCCGCAGCATGACAAGCCATGCAATTTGTACATCGCGATAGAAGATTAATAACTGTTTTGCATATCAATTTACCATCCAGCTATATGGCCCACACGTTACACGAGAGTGGGTGTGCCGAAAGATAAATTTAACACCCCGAAGAAGCGTTTTCCTTCAATCCTGCCGGACATTGTCCCTTCAATCACTGCCGATCGAAGAACGTCCGGTTAGCCGGCGGGCTAATCATGACCATGTCGTCATAAAGTATCAATCGTATAAAATGCTAATTACAGTCGGTGAGCACTGAGTAAGTCATTATCTAAATCTTCGCCACAGTCGTTACCGCGTCGCCACAGATTTCCACCAGCTCACCATGCTAGTCTCCACCGTGCTGTTAAAGCAAGGGACTTGGGAATGGAAAATGGTGGGCATGCAAGCCAGTCGGTAAGAGCAGTTGCATTAATTCTCTGTCATCTCAGCATTCTCTTGGCGGTGCACTGTTGTGTAAATTTTGCCCACTGACCCCGGTACCTGTCGAATGCATTGTTCGACGGAGTGTGGCGCAAGAGTGTAGCCCTGCTGGAAGATGATGGCGGTGGTCGCCGGTACTGAAACGTGCTCACGTCAAATATCTCACAAGCGCGGGGTGGTACGTGTGAGAGGGCGAGCTGTTATCATTAATTCATTCCACCTTCCACGATTGAAGAGGCGTAGGGTTTCCATGCTATTTGCAACTCAAAGGACTGTAACTGAAGTGTCGATCAAGCTCATAACTAATCGGTTGATGGAGGCAGGCTTTTTTCACTTCAATTTCGCTAGTATATCAGCAGTGACAGCTAGACGACAATGGCTAGAACAAATAGATTTCATTTAAAATTGAACAAGTGGCAGGGAGGAAACGATAGCCGAAGTGAATTGTGTTGTCGTCGAAAACGAAACATGTAATGAGGTGTAGAAATTATAGGTTGTTTGCTTTGGAGGACAGCCCACCTATTCTGTGCCGCGGGTGCCTTCGACTTGTGTTGAAAGTGAGACGAAAATGATATGAAAGGCATATTGTCTGTCTAAAACTGGGACTATAGTGAGGGTTTTATACTAGAGATGGGAAGCATGCTGGCAGGACAGGCATGGGCAGTGGAAAATGCTATTGTGATGGATGGATTTAGAATGTAAAGGAATTTTTGATCGCTTGAAAACACTTGGAACTCAATGAATCGCACATCGTTAATTGGGAATAAAGATTTAAATCAAAAGGAATAAAGGCATATAAAAGGTGCAACACCTTTAGCAACAAGGAAAAAGCAAATGAGAAATGAAGGACAAATTTAATAAAATTTATTTCAATGTTTAGTAGTATGTACTGTGCCCAAAAAATAAAGTGTGTTTTTTCTTAAATGGTTTTTTTATTAGGCCAAATGAAGGTTCGAAGTAATCTCCTGCCGATACAATGCACGCGATGCAAACGCGGATGCTGGGATTGTTGCGAAAAACTCCCTTAAAATGACGACACCAGGCGAGACTCCAACCCCAATACATCTTACAGGATGGTGTTGACCGAGGCTTTGGAAATCCCAACACTTTCCGAAAGGTCTCGTATCGTCAACCGATTATTATTGACCACCAAATCCTTGATTTGGACGACGTGGGCGTCGTCGGTCGAGGTGGATGGTCTCCCCGGACGGTTTTCGTTTTCAACGCTGCTTCACAAACTTGGACATGGTCAATATGAACAAAAACACTTGGCGCAGTTCCGAAAACAAATTGTCACTCCTAGCCGGGTTGATGTTGTAACTTGAAACGTGGCAGAACTGTCAAAAACATACATATTGACAAACGAAAAATAAAAACAAGGGGCTTCTTTTGGCGCGCGAAATTTGACATCCAATGTCACCTTACTTTTCAGTACTTACAGTACCTTCCTTACTTACAGTAGTATATACTAGGGACTTGCTGGTAGTAGATTTGCCAGCGGGGCTAGTCTTCATATGGCTGGACCAGGGTTCAAATCCCGTACCACCGTGATAGGAACTGATAATTCCAACTACTTGTTATCAGTAACTGTCGTGAACCATTAAATTTTAGAGACGAGAATAACTACTCTTTTCAAGGAATAAGTACACTCTTACTCTTTCCCTATCGGGATTCAATTCTTTTAACAACGCTTTTGGAGCATCGTTATAATTAAACTCACTCTGAACGAGTTGATAGTCAACAGAGAGCATCGATTCGTAGAGAGTTTTAACAACGCTTTTGTGATTCGATAATTTCTAAAACTCTTTTGTGAATCGAATATCTCTGCCGACTATCAACTCCTTCTGGATGTTCTGAGATTCGAAAGAGTTGTAAGCACTTTCTGGGATTCAAATCTCTCTCGCATGTATCAACTAATTCAGGGTGTGTTTAATTAGAACGACTCCCAAAAAACATTGAAAAATCCTCTGCGAGTTGAATTACATAAGAGTTCTTCATAAAAACTGTTTGTGAAGAATTTATTAATTCATTCATTAGAAAGATTTAAATCACTCTTTCACTACTACTCAGTACACACAACACTACAATATAATAGATCAGTTCTGGCGTATGGGTCGTAAAGTCAAGCAGAAGAATATTACCTTTGAAATATAATATGGAAAAATATAAAAAGTATATTGAAAATGCAAACCCAACTGTAAAAGTCTCATGAAACAGCTCAACTGGTTAATAAAGAGAAAGAGCTTTAAGTATATTTATGCGTAGAGAATAAAACATTACAAACAACTTAGAAAAGACACAGAAAAAATATAGCTTTGGAATTTCTAATATAGATTCATGTTTATACACGACTTTATACACATCTTATCTTTGAATATCACATTTGAATACAACCATTTGATTATCAAAATTCAAATACTGTGTTTACGTTTAGATTTGCTGTTTTTTAAACCAGATTTATAACTGTTTAGTTTTACAGAAATTTCATATAAATCACTGTATATCTAACAGTCCTTATCTTCCAGGATTTGATTCCAAAAATGAGTGATCGTACAACTGTCGTACGAACGGTTCACAATAGTTAGCAAATGGGGTGTAAAATTGCATTTTGCCACATCCACAACACAAATATGCGACAAGTAATGTGAGTGTCACGCGAAACCCAACAAGAACAATCATTAATAGCATCAACAACAAGACACGAGACTGTCTCGCCTCGAGGTTTGCTAATGAGTGGTTACAAATCCTATTATTAATTGCCCACTGCAGCGGAGTCCGCTAGGTGACGTGCAGGCATTCATAACATTAATTTAATTGTCTGAGAAATTTCTTACCGAAAAACAAAACGATTCACGCAGCTCGCAGCAAATGATAAATTAAACGTAGTCAACATTATAAATTGATTACAAATTCAATAGCAAAAAGTACAACAATTTCAATGTGTACATATTGAATAGCCATGCATTGGGTTCGGTTGAATCTTACGAAGTGAGAAATGATTTCGTAGTAGATAAGCTGTTGTGACCACCTGTAGAGCAGTAGGTATGATGTAAGAAAAATGATGCTCTGTAGGTTATGTCTGCCGGGCGGCACCTTCTGCTGCTGGACTAGAAGACGCGTCAAATGGGAACAACTAATCCATAAATCATAAATTCGAATCGAATGACAAACACTCCGTGTTTGAAGTATTGAGTAATGCGATACAAAGAGGCATTTACACAGAGTAAAGGCTTGCAATAGAAATATTATTTGAGTTAAACTCTCTAACAACAAATTGAGAAAGTTGCAAATACCCTAAAGGCGTTTCGATATCCAACAAAGAATTCTAACTCCTCAAGAGAACACCTAACTCTCGGCTGAAGATTTATCGACAGAACCGGCAAACCGACGGTCATCATTATTTAAATTGATGAAACCAAACATCCACACGGAACGCCAAGGGTTTGTCCCGCTGAGCATCAACCCAACACGCCAATCATTTCACGGGCGTTGGGTTGGGAGCATTAGATTACACATACAAAATCAACAACCAAACAGGGACGACACGGCGAACCTGCACGGGGTTCGGAACGCGCGCATTATGTTCGCTTGCGGTTGAATTCGCATTTCATCGGCGAACCGATTCGTTAAGATAACTATTTTTCGCACACAGGGTATGGTAATTATTCATTTCCTTGAATACCCTCCAAACCGAGCAATATTCCCGCAGGCGAACTAGGCGGCAAGCTTCATCAATCTGCCGGGTTTTTTTTTGCGATCGCGCACCGAAGCCTCGTCGGGAAATCCCCGTAGAGCTGATCTTCCACCGACGCGTTGGATAAACGGTTCGACCTAGATTTTCGTCGCTTGCAAGCGAAACTAATTAAACGGTACGAATTGAACAGTTTCTCAATCTATTTCATTAATCAGTCCCGCCTGCACTGTGTCGCTGGGGGTCAGCAATTTGAGCGCTTATCCTGCTTGCTCTGCTAGTGAGCAACGAGTTACAGCGGGATGTTCGAAGGGATTTCGGACACAAACTAATCGGTACGTGGTGGTACGAGGTACGGGGGAAAACAAAAATCGGGAGATGTGCCGGGTTTTGGAGCCCTGGTTTATACCTGGTACGGTGGTGATATATCGGTCCGATGAACTAGCGAACGCGATCACGATCCCGGAAGAGTTCGCGAAAGGCACGGATGTGAGATACAGCCGGCAGACTTTGCCTGTGGTCTTGAGGGCTTAAGTTGGCGTTTAACGCTGGAGAATCAGGCTAACCCTGATCGGCCTTAGTGATTCCGATAAAATGTTGGCATGAGCTTGAAGAATAGCCGATCTAATCTGATGCGGTGTAATGCCGCAATACGCTAGCAGACACTAGTGTGCCCTAAGAGATTGGAATTCAAGAAACTATTCAGAAGTGTTTTAAATACGTGCTTATACACCCCTCAGATGCTTGAAGTAGCACGAGCTCTACGTTATAGAATAAGTGAAACAAAAATGCTTACATGCGCTAAATCAATCGGAGCATTCACGTTGCAAACAAAGCTGCAGCACGGTCACTGCTGGTACAGTACCGACCAGAAAAAATAAACACAGTCGAACGATCGTAATCGGTACCAGGAAATGGTTCACTTCCACCACAGTATTATTAGCTCTGACTCACAAACACTCACGATGCAACTTTTTCCTTTTTTTTGCACACAAAACACTTCTAATCGCATCTAATCAGTTCACTATCATCATCAGCCTAATGATAAGCACACAGGAAGATATCATAAACAACAACAGTAGTAGCTTCTAGTAGAGTATGTATAGACACACAGCAAGTTGTACAAACAGTCGGCTTAATCGCCCGCGAAATGGCAGTCGCGTTGTCTGCAAGGGTGCGGACAGTTCACCTCACTTCTTGTTCCGCCAACGGAATTTCCAATGAAAGTGTAATCTTTTTCTTAATATCCTTTCTTTTAAAACACTTTTCAAACCCCTTACAAAGCACTTCACTTAGGTCTTTTCGAGTGGACCGGTTGCTTCTGTCATGAAAACGAATGACGGACGTGCGCGAGTCCAAGATGTTAACCCGACCGATGTTGTGGGATGACTGAGCAAAAGCTTGGCAGCTAGGGTTCGCTCCACGCGTCGGACAGATGTGATGCTGCTGAGCGTTGCTTGCTTCGGATTTGATACACGATCCACCGCTCTCGATTCTCGGCGAGTGTACGTACCAAACCGTTAGTACGGCTCAGCTGAGCTGAGCTGTCGTTCGATTGCGCTCTGGGAAGGGATGATCAGCATTTAACGGTACGGTACGGATGTCACTCGGTTCGAAGCGTTATGAGTCTGTGAGGAGGAAAAATAGAAAAAAAAGTTCATTAATACTTCCGTTATTACATTAATAATAATAACGAAAATAAAATTTTAATAATTTTTTTCACGCTTGTTGCCTGGAGTTTGGAATTTATTAATTTTGGAATGAACAGTAACATTTATGTAATTTACTAATAAACGAATAAAATATACCGTCTGGCATAAGCAAGAATTCAGTTACAAGTTATTCTTTTTTCGCAATTTGAAAGGAAAACCGAATAACTTAAAAATTAACTTCCCACTTATATATAATAATTAAATTCCATTTTGTTGTTTTTAGTGTTAAGCATGACGGCACGTCGCTGTATTGCCCTTTTTTAAATTATTTATTTAATTTTTTTGGTATGCGTAATACTATTCAAAATACCAGTTTTGGGTACAAGATGAGTAAAAGCCGTTGAATACGAAATTTTTATTTGCTAACTCGTCTGAAATGGTCTTCAACAAATATAATAATTACTTATGTTGCTAAACCTATTGAAAAAATCGATATAAATCCGCCAAGTAAGGCACTACTAAGGCAAATTTGTTTCAAAAAGAACCTTAGTATTGGTTATTAAAGCAATATTGTCAATAGGGAAGCTACTAGCCCTCTTAAAGAGCCCTCTAAACAAGCGCAAAAGGAGGGTTTTGACAGCTCCCGTATTAAATCTGTCAAAACATTTTTTAGCAGTGGTTTAGAAGGCTCTTTAGAAGGATTTTTGCTCAGGGAAGCCATTACCTAGTCCTAGGTAGTGGTAGGTAGTGGTAAACACTAGGTTACATTAAAGGAGGGAAAAATGTGGGAACGACAGACGAATAAAGAGGAATTAAAATCAATGGAAGAATAAAAGTGAAACTGTGCACGAAAAAATAAAGTGACTTTGCGTTTTTTTTTCTTAAATGGTTTTTTATTAGGAAAAATGAAGGTCATCACTTTCGAAGTAATCCCCTTCCGATGCTATGCACCTCTTCCACCTCTTCTCCCACTCCTCAAAGCAGGAGAAAAACGCGAATGCAGGGATGTCCTCTAGTTCCGCCGTCACTAAGGCTTCTATCTCCTCGATAGTGTCAAAACGGTGTCCGACCGAAGCAGCCATTTTAGCTTGTTGAACAGCCAGAAGTCGGCTGGTGCCAAATCTGGCGAATACGACGATTGCGGAACAATATGGGTGCCAGTTGTAGCGAAAAACTCGTACCTCGTAAACTTGTCGTGGTGCAAAAACCAGCGGTTGTTTTTCCACAAATCCAGTCGCTTTCGCGGGATGGAGGTCCGCAACCGCTGCATTACGCTTAGATAGTGCTCTTTGTTCACCGTTTGGCCCTTCGGAAAAAAATCCTTGTGAACCTCCCGACGGTAATCAAAGAATACTGTCAGTATCACCTTGATTTTCGACGTTGGTATAGGCGTCAGCGGCGCCTATCTACACACGCCAGGACCGGGTTCCAATCCCATCCGGGACGTCTCCCCGTAGTGAGGACTGACTATCCAACTACGTGGTATATATCGGCATGTCTAAATAAGTCATTCGTTGGTCGGCTTGATCTACAATAGAAGGTCCGTTAAGCCAAGAAGAACTATGGGACGTTTCCAAAGCCAGAGGATCTCTAGGACTAAGAGATCGTGAAGAAACATACAAACAAACATAGGAAAGCAGATGTCGAGCATCTGTAAACCCAAGCAGTAATCCACACATAAAATAAGCTCAAGTCTCATGATGCCTTTGACTTAATGAGTCAAGATTAAACTGCAGTCGTCTTGAATGATATGGCGGCATAGGCTTGAATAATGAGGTCACTTTTCAGTCAGCTTTCACTCCTGTTTGCTCAAAGCGTCAAAAGCATTTATTGACTCCTGTTTACTTCAAAGCGTCAAAAGTAAATCTTCATGATATGATGAGAGCAGCTCAAATTCGTAAACGTTGATGATATATTCAGACATGTATTTTAAAATAGATGGTAACCATTCGGCAACCGATTCCTGTAGTATGGACTGATTATCCAGCTACGTGATATCAGCAAAATCTAGTAAGACATTAGATGCCCAGCGTGACCTATACAAGGTCGTGAAGCCAAGAAAATGGAGTTTTTGAGGACATTCTTTCGAACATGTGTTTTTCTTCATTTTTGCTACTACTTTCTCTCGACCTGCAAAATGTTTAATAAGCAAAATCTCCTGGCAATATGGCTAGGACCTGCCATATTTGGCTATCTTTGATTTCGCTTTACCCGTAGCAAAAAACTTAGTTCGGCAATTGGGACACAGGTTACAAATACATAACAGAAGACAATAAATAAAAAAAAATTGTTTGGATTTTTCCACTGATTGTACCATGGTTTGTTTACTCGTCGTGGGATGGCCAATAACCAAAGGTCTTTTTACATTTTTATTTCACCTTACGCTGTATTGTTATCCCTGCATGCTGTACCCACAAACGTACACTATCATCGTGTGTGTGTGTGTGTTCCCCCTGCGAGAAGATTACGAATTCGTCTGCTCGTAACCTTCTCGTGGTCCTTAAAATCCGGCTCCCCCCCTGTTTTTCCCCGGTACCTTTTTCCACGAAATTGCTGATAAGCCACGGCCACGACGATTAAGCACATGCGGACACACGTTATCAAAGACTAGAACCGCAGCCGAGGCTGAGCGCTAATGAAACGATCAAGTGCGATCGGGGCAGCATTCGTCCTCTCATGCTCGCTCATATCGCGCGCACCCTATATGTTTATGTTTTGAGCCATTCCGAACCGGAGGGAGCTGTCAAACTTTCCCGGTGCGCCTAATCTCCACGTGCCTTCGCGTTGGATGCCGTGTGCGTGTGTGTGTTTGCGGCTGCTATCTTATCGCTCAGTACCGTTGGAGGGATGTGATTGGACCGAACGGGGTTGGCCAATCATGTTAGGTGTCCGAATGAAACGGGCAAGGGGGGGGGGGGGGGGAGGAACACAAGAACAGCAAAAAAAAAAAAAAACAAACAAAAGTGATGGCGCCATCACTCGATCAATTGAGGAAGCTGGACGATTCTCCACCGAGGGGTTGGTACGAAATGATATGAGCTGAGCGATAAGAGCGAATCTTTCGGACGAGCGAAAGTTGTGTTTGGTGGTAGTACTAATATGTTATTTTGTCTAATTCGCAACCGTTTTATCAACGTCTTGTAGTATGCTTCAACGTATTGTCGATCCAAGGATGGTCCTCTTTTTAGCGTCCTCTTCACTTCAAGCCTCTCCTGCGTGTGACTTCCCAAGTGCAGATGTTTTTGTCTAGTTGTCCAATAGGCACGACATGGAGTTCTTGTCCAGTGTTCGTCGTGTCCAGCAACAGAGCATTTCAAAGTGCCAGTGAAGCCACAGTCAATGTACGAAGACGACTCGAGTCGACTGGAGCGGCCAGAGACGAGTATGGGCTACACATATTTGATTAATATATTCGTTTGCCGTTGTGCGAAGGGCGGTGGTAAAGCGTCTTAAGTTACATACACACATACCCACATGCAGTCTCGACTTGCAGCAGAGTTAATTAAACATTACGGCGGTGAAATTGAAAATGGAATTCATTAGAATACATTATCCGGTTACGTTACGACTAGGATATGTCGATTGATGCCGATTTTCGATATTTGGACACCAACGACGGTCAGCTAGCGCCGGACGAAGGTCCTTCTGTCGTCAGCGTTTCGTTCGTAGCGTTCCTGAGGGGCGGAAGAAACGGAAGAACTGGAGACGGTAAAATCACCAGCACACCAGAAGCCGGCCACGCGGTTTGCATTTCATTTGCAAAATCATGTCTGCTCGGGTGGGGTGATTCGTGATTGTTCTATGTTTGCTGTCGGTGCTTGACGGTGGTCAGCACGATTTGGGGAGTATGGTTAAAAATCACAATATAATGACAGTCTACTGACCTGGAGTTTCCGTGGGAGAGAAGAGTTGCTGTTGCGATTAGGGTGGCGGCTTATCGCTTATGTTTGCTTGCACCAAAAAATGCTTTCCAATTTATGCTTGATTTCCTTTACGTAAGGTGCAAAAATGCTGATAACACTCTGTACATTTTGATGATGACAGTGGTTTTACAGTGCGTAGCAAAACTGTAGAACAAACGATGTTTTTTTTGCAAATGAATTAATTTTTTTCAAAGCGGATCACGAGTGGACTGAACATATTTGATCCTCTCTAACGAAAAGAACAAGTAAGACATAGTTTAGTTCTAAGAAAAGTAGCATAACTATGCTACACACTGTGACGTATATTTATATTACTATTTTACTTAATAAATTTAAATTTTCCTTAAATGCAACTAAATCATTGCAATAAATAAATCAAATTGAAAATGAGTTATCGAAAAAAAAGTTACCCATCTAATCAATATTTTCATAAGACTTTGGATTAATTTTTTCATTTATTTATAGAGACTTTGAGTCTCTGAGTCTCTACATTAGCCTCTTTTTTTTGAATGAATCGTTTATTAGCTCAAAAAAACAGATCCAAAACATGTATAAATATGTATTTGTGAGTGCTTTATAACATCCTAGAAAAGTACTATTATTTTTCATTTTAAGTTTTGGTTTTACTCGCTAAAAAACAGTTAATATAGTTCTGATAAACACTATGTACATAAAATAATATGATTTTGGCAAAAAAAAGTAATTATATTTTGTTTTTCAAATTCTTCCTTCACGTAAGACTAAGTTGGATAACTGGGTTGGATAACAGATTTCCTATGCTATAAAACTCGCACACACAAAAGCATTGCTGCACAATAGCTCAGCTGCCCTTTCAGTCATTTATGGGTTTAGTACAGTTTCTCTCGCGAAACCGTGCAGTACTTCGAAATGCAATAAAAATCCATCTAACTGTACCGATTGCGAAAAAGGGTGGTGATAAAAATCGATACATTCGATGCTATCTACCCTAATTCCGTACAGCATCTGATCTTCTTCACCTTGGCCCATACCCATACCCGGGGCACTGGGTATGCCATAATGATTCATCCGAACACGTAACAGGATTTTCGAAAACAAAAACATAAAAGACACACGGACAGGCAACACATTTACCAAGCCGGTAAGGTTACACCCTTCCTTCACCCAATTACGGGAAATGAGAGACGGCAAAACCCCGGTCCTTCCTAAGGGTATCGCTACGTGCGCACGTTGTTGTTTGCTTCTCATGTTTATAATTTTATGATTTCACGTAATAATAGTAATGATTATAAAAAAAATGATTCCAACAGGGAAGAAAGAAGAAGGAATGGCAACAGCAAAAAAAAAAAAAAACCTGTGCCCGATCTGTCTACTATGGAGCGAACCAACATCACTGCACTGTGGTTATGACAGATGAGTCCTCCCGCTTCAAACTCTGCTAAGAGCTGGTAAATAAAAAAGTACTACTACTACGTCTTCCTTTTCGTTTTCTTTTTCTAAACTGTGTTTTACAGTACCAAGCGATGCGCGAGCGTCTATGACAGCATGTTTTATGACCATGCGAAATGTGAGCCACGGCCCATAGTGGGTACCGTACGGGGCAATGAAATATCATTTACTTTGCGCGCATTATTATCGTCTGCCGTGCGAGTGCTTTTTGCCTCTTTCCCTTCCAGGGCATCTCTCCATTCCCTTCGCCTCATATCCACAGCTAAATGAGTTCCCCTTTCTTGGTGTGAAGTGCATCGAATGCGCTGTGGAACGACTCCGAACGACTTGGGTCGTTCGGTTTTATGCACATCGCTGTAATCTTCTGCCAGCTAGCCGGCCGGCCGTACGCGCGAAAGGCAGCGCGGGATTTTTTGTTTGCCGTTTCCGTGGGATAGAGCGTCTTCTGTGTGTCCCATTACACCGGAAGGTGAAAACCACGTGCGCACGCGGGATGGCAATAATATCTCGGCCCAGCGATCTTGCGCTGATCGGCTTTTGTGTTGCGAAAATAACCGTCAAAAACACAAAGCTCCAAAGATAGCCTTACATGGTACCGTGCGTGGACGGGAAATGGACGGGTAGGTTTTTGTGGAGGAAAATGTTCGTTGCCATAAAGGCACGTAACCGAACAGCTCTGATCCCATACGTCATCATCGTCCATCTTTTGGAGGGAAGTTGATGGTTACTTCCTTTTTTTTCCACAGAAACTGGACGGGATAGGCGCTTCAGATAGGTTTACAGTGAGCGTACTTTTTTTAACCACATTAATCATGTGTTTAACATCATAAATTAATCACAGACTAAGGCAGAAAATACTTAAAAAAGAAAATTTAACAGCGATGACTTAAATATTAAGAGTGTTTTCCACAACGGCTGCTGTCGTTGTATGATAAAATAGAGAAAAACTAATGGTCCAAACTAATGAGGAAACAAACGAGAGAATCAAAACTAAACAAAAAACAAACAAACAAAGGAAAATGAATAAAAAAATGAAAAAGTTTCACCTTTTTTTAAAATAGCAAGAAAAGATAGCAAATAACAAGCTAATTTAAAAAGCTTTAACAGATTAATTTTATGAAAAAAGGATAATAATTTAATCCATACATATAATTAATAACAAAACTTGAGAAAAAAAACAACTTTTTAAATTTGATTAAAAAAATGTAGAATTTGAAAGTTTGAAAAATTGATTGAAAGATGAAAGTCAATAGAAGCTGAGTAAAAAAAGAAATTATTGCATAAAAGTAAAATAAAGACGAGAGTCGCTATTAACATGGAAAGCAACAAGAAAAAAGTTGACAAATGTAGAGTAAAAAATGTATTATACAAAAACTATAAAATACAGACGTAAAAAACATTAATATCGAATTAAATCAACAAACAGAAAATAAAAAATTGTGATATTCAAATCAAGTAGAAAACGTGTTCAATACACAATAAAAAAAATCTGCTTACATAAGCTTTTTGCACTCAATTCGCCCCATTGCATAATAAATTAGTTACGGCGAATCAGCAATAAAGCAAAAGAAAACATTTGTAAACAAACTTCCCAATAAACATTGATGACTTTTTTCAAGGGCGAACGCATCAGTTGGCAAGTCCTGCGGTAACCGTTTTCATTAGTCGCCTTTCATGTTCAAACGCATCGTGCGCTTGCGGCACGAATGAGTTCAAAAATCAAAACAAAACCCCGTCGGAGATAACTGCACGCGGCAGAGCGAGTTTTGTTCGTGTCTTGCGGGTTTGAAAAGAATGTAAGCAACAACAACAAAAACTGCCATAAATTTTACCAAAACCATCGGCGGGACGGTTTAATAGGCGCGGAGGCGCGCCAAAATGGGTGCTTGGGAGGTAAAGAAAGGAAGAGCAAAAAAAAAAAATTAACGAACTAATTATATGATACTGCGCTGCATGCGAAGGCATAACCGTAAAGAATGAAAATGAAACAATTTCCTATCGTATTGCACCAGGTCAGCAAGTGGTCCTAAGGTTCTTATAGAGCGCTTTCACACGCCTTCATTTGATTTACGCTGCAATGGAAGTGGTTGGAGATGGTTAGAAGTTATAGTTCACACCATTTTCACACTGCCACTGAGAGCAGAAGTCATTTCACTGGAGAAGAATGCTATTCTGTTATGGGTAGAGGATCGTCAGACTTGCTCACAACGTATGATAATATCGCAAGGATTTTTTACCCCTATGAAACCGCTTCTCCGTCGAGCCCTAAGCTCGGTAGAGAAAGCTTCCTTCGGTGTCTGTGAGAAACGCGCTGAACTAGAGCGTGTAAGTGGTACAAAAAGCAAGATAAATCTGCAATCCGAGACAAACACACTACGCCCCGAGTGCGAAATCTTTTCTATGCACAATTTGTCCGTGAAAACGAAGCAAGTCGTGAGAAATGTCGCAAATTTTAATCAACCGTAACATCACGTACATCTAATTCTAGCGCCAGCTTCGTCGCAAACTGTCACTTCCGATCCATACGGTGGATGCTTTCGGTCATCGTACACGAGCTGAGGGTCAGTACCGTACGGTAAACGGTGCATGACAACACACGCCGACATTATAATGTGGACGATTTTGTCATTGGGAATGATTCAATTTAAATAATGATCACATTTGTTCGACAACATCTACCAGTGGTTCGTAATGGTTCACTACCGTCGAATGCTAAGAACGTTTGGGAAGCTTATAGAATGGTCATTGGGTTGTCTGTGTGTGTGTGTACCCTTTACCGCAATCAGAATTTATATTCTACTATCAATATCGAGAAAACATTCGGGTAAGCATGTCTGAAAACGAAGACACGTAATGGTTTGCATTTATTTTTGGATTGTAGTATATTTCATAAGAGATTTTGGAAAGAGTTTTCACTGCAGATCATTTAGATACTTAGGTTTTGTTCGAGATGTTTAAAAGAACGTCCAAGTATAAAGTCTTATCATGATATTCTGTACATAGTTGGAAATGGTTGGAATATTATAAAGAATTTGAGTTTAAAGATGAACTAGATGAGATCTCCTCTGGATAAGATAGATAAGGATCCTCTAGACTAGATAAGATAGAAAAGGGCAGCCCGGTGATGTAGGCGACAGCTGCGCCAGCCTTCAAACGGCAGGACCAAGGATCAAATCCCTTCCGGACCGTTCCCCCTTATTGAGGATTGTCTATCCAACTACGTGGTATTGGAGAGTCTAGTAAGCCACTCGATGGCCTTTAGAGGTCGTTAATTCAAGAAGAAGAAGAAGATCTCCTTGCACAGACTTACTGCGGATACGGCTTAATGTGGCTTTGGATAATATTCATAGCCAGACATTAAGGTAAAGTAGGACACAAACTATAAATGCAAAGAAAAGCATCAATAAAATAAGTACATAACATGGCGACCTTTTGTGCACAAAATCCTTTTTTTTTCTAGCTTAGATTAAATCTTACTGCACTACATTATGATTGCCTAACTTTAAGACTCAAATTTCTGGCTTAACGATCACATCACGGGGGAAAAGGTCCTGACGTCCCTCGTTGGTCCTAAGCGAAATAGAAGTTGGAAGCCCCTATCACATTAAATCTGCTGATCGCGGAAAGGTTCTTTATGGATTCGGGCCCCTTACCAGATCAGGGCCCAACGTTGCCGCTTACTCCCCGTTGAACCCGCCACTGTCTGTGTAGACTGGCGCTGCTTTAACCTTTCCTACCGAAACGCCTTCCGACCCAAAATAATAAGATGGAATAAATTAAGAGAAAATTGTTATTTCACTTTGAAACATCACCAATATTGATTTAATAACTTCAGTAGTCAATGATGAAGCTATAAAATTGAACTGTTAGGCCACATGATGGACTTTAGAATATGGTTCAAGGCCGCACTTAAGAAGCCATCAAGAATCGGTTAGAATACAGCCTGAAGAACTGATGATGAAGACAGGTCCCACCTCGTACTTCAACTGAGGTTTGAGAAGGACGAAATTTATCGCGTGAATATTGAATTCATCAAATGCTGTATAAAGCGATGTCAAGCGAACAATCATCGAGCAGGTGGTGAGATTCAAAATACGTTCAAAGAAACAACAACTCGATTAAGAACTCAGATGTCAATGCGGCATCCCTTCGATTGAATATTCGTAGTTTTATTTGTTGGACGTTAGACTTTTGAACCCTTTAAGTATCTTTAAGATAACTTTGACCCTTTCGAATCAAAGCAGTTGAATGAGGTGAGATCATCGTCATCAACTTATCATCTTATCTTATCTTAGACCATATCCAAAATAATCAAAGTCTCTTTCGTCGAAGTTTGGTTCAATACACCAAAAATCGTGTCTTAAAAATTGAGCTGTGTACGAAATGGGTCCCATATTCTTTGAAAACAATGACAAAAGCTGGTTATGATAAAATCTTTAACCAAAGGACTGATGCTAGTTTAAATCAGGATCAGGCTGTTAATGCTTGTGATATGATGTAAGACAAAATAATTTTATGAGCAATAATACATAAAGATTTTAAAGTATCCTCGAGCATCATCGGGGATCTGATTCTATTCTGAATTACTTTTCTAAGGAAATAATATTTAATATTGCCTGATCTGATAAGAAATATTCCAAACTGTATTTCTACTTCTTGATGCTGTCCGGAGGCCGAAATGATAGCGGCGTCGATCTTCATATCGTTATCTTCATCCGTTCCATCGCAGTGAGAACTAATTATCGAACTACGTGTTTATCAGTAAATTTAGTAAAGCCATTAGTTGTCGGCATGACCTATGACAGGTCGGTAAACCAATTCCTTAACTCCTTGATGATTTAAGTATGGATCATCATAGGAACCAGGTTAAAAAATATTAAAATTCTGTGTTTAGTTGGTAAATTATTTATTGATTTTTTAATTGTTATTTACAGGAGACTAACCTCCAATCCTTTCAGATAGATCTGATTCAGTAAGAACCAGAGCTGCCTCTAACCTTTGTCACACCAACTATTTATGTGTATAGTCATTTTTTTTAATATGACGCTCTCGTTAACTACCAGCCAAGAAAATTCTGATGATAAATTGATTAAGCAATCATTACACAATTTATTTTTGATGGAAAATTATTTGCAGATGCTTTTCTTGTTCAACTACCTTGCAAGCGCTTAGCCGTTCACGGGTCAGACATGAGTTGTGAGGCTATTGGGCGTAAAGAGACCTACAGTGCTGGGTATTCAAAATCGGACACTTCGAATTCGGAGGTTTTCTCTCCTTTTCGATACATTTATCAGCTTCCTAGAATTGTAAAACGTCAGAATTGTAAAAATGTGCGGTGGGCTTCTTCTACTTCTCTTCTACATGGTGATGAGAAAAAAGAATCGAAAATGCTCCTTTCTACGAAAATAACGGTGACCAAACCACAAAAGTCTTTATATCGCGCTGGACGTTCAAAGTCGGACATTTTGATTTGCTAGGAATTTTCGTATGATATGAACAAATTAAGCGAAGATCAACGCTAGAACGTATCCCTACGACATGATAAAAAGATACAAAAATGAGGGTAGAATTGCTAATAAAAACACCTACCAACGAATCAAAACGCAAAATTAAAGATAGAGACGGACGACACATTATTTGTCAAACACGAAATAATCCCTTCCCGATCTCTGTTGAATTAAAAGACAACATCAGAGATATTCGTGGATTCTTCAACAGTTCGGCTTTATATTAAGGCAAATGTTCAGCCAAGTGTTGAATATTTAGGTATTGCAGCATAAGCCATGGAAGACACGAAAGTGATTGTTGTACAACTGCCCATCAGTGTTAGCAACACCTCCACAGTCACCAGACCTAAATATAATCGAGCATGTTTGGTACCAATAAAAAAAAAATAAAAATTTTGCAAAACGCAGGCCTGGAAGAATGGCATAAAATCGATTCGAATGTTTGTTTGAAATTGGCCCAAAGCATGCCGAAATGATTGCAGGCTGTAATAGATATGCTCATGGAAATGCTTCTAAATATTATTATAGCTATTTTCAAATACATTTTAAGGTGTCCGACTTTGAGTGGCCAGCGCGATATAAAGACTTTTGTCGTTTGCTCCTCATTATTTTCGTAGAAAAGAACATTTTCGATGGTTTTTTTTACATCACCATGTAGAAGGGAAATAGAAGAAGCCCAATGCACAGTTTTGATGAGGATTTACAATTCAAGGAAGCTGGTAAATGTATTGGAAAGGAGAGAAAACGGCCGAATTCGAAGTGTCCGATTTTGAACACCCAGCACTGTAACTATTTTAAAGTATACGAATATTTCTGTGTTTTAAAAGAGGAATGTTTGCATTTTGATTAATGATAATAATAACAAAACTAAACAGATAACCTATAAATAACACATACTGCATTTAACGCTATGAAAAGCATTCATAAATAATGTAGAAAAAGAACAAAATGTGGGAAATAAATCCTATGTGCCGTCAAATCAGGTGTCATCTTTCTCAATAGACCATCAGGACCATCAAAACTGTGCCATTAGCTCGTCTTCTTTCGATCTTTATTTTCATCAAACACCACCACCACCACCACCACCACCATACTGATCACAAGTTCAGCAAATAAAAAGCTTCCTCGAGACAGGAATGTGTCGTAAATGTGTTCCAACCAAAAGCCTAACAATGAAATGCACTGTTACCGGATTGGATCACATTCACCGCGTGGCCATAAGGAAGGCCCAACAACACTAAAAAAAAAAAAAGGTCAGTGCAGTTCGATTTTCTACGCTATTTCGCTTTGGGGGTTCGCCTCCACGCAAAAAACCGACCAGGAAGTCGAAACGATCGCTGCAGGATCGTCGGTTCGTACGGGCGCATAAAACTAAATGGAACGAAAACGGTTCGATCCCGTACCGAGCAGGGCTGTGTTGACGCTGGTGAAACATCTTCTTGTGGCGCTTGCGAGTACGGGTAGGCAGCGGATCATCTGGCGTCAGAAGGGCGTATGGGAGCAAGAATTAAATCCCGTACCATTAAAATCCGCCCTCTGTTAGTTGGAGTAGTTTGTGTTTGGGCCGGAATAGCGGAGTGCGCGGGACTGATCTGGAATCGATAGCACGGCGCAACGGTGCTGAACTCGATCCACGGCAACACAATAAGAAGCACGTACCCATCGTTTCGGGCGCGATAAAGTATCGCACTCAGTCGGATGAGGTTTTGCGCTCTCCTCTGCACCATGGGCCTAGGAATTAGGGGTTCGGAGAAACGTTCTTGGTCTAGCCGGTCCTGGGAGCTTTTTTTTTTTATTTGTTACTGCTGCAGTTTGCCTTGCACACGGTCATCGTTCGGGGCGCTCAAGGTTCCCCCCACAACCAAACCAAGAAGTAGGCAAAAGTAGGAGCTATGTTTGGTGTTTCTTTCTTTTTTCGGTGTTGTCTTATCGCACTCCACCCGGCACGGTAAAGATGCTGTGTGCATCACAACAACAAAAACCTGGCCAGCCGGACGATCGCGAACGTCCAAACGCGCATCGTTGAAAACGGCGAACGACGACACGCCAAAACGGTAACCGTGGTTTTCTGTTGCGGTGGTACAAGATTGCCAGCCTAAGATTAATTGCGAATATATATTTCACTGCACCGTGAGGCCAGGCCGGGGGCTTTATTGCACCGCGCAGGAATAGTGAGGGCGCAGCAAAGCGCTAGGCGTACGTGAGGGTGAGCTTGACTAATTTTTATAATACTATTAGTTATTTCCATTATTTTGCTTTGCCTCAGCCGTCTTGCTTTTCTGTCCCGTTGACGTTGTCGTGGTCCCCCTTTTTTGCTATTATAAATTATCAAATTAAGAAAATGGTTCCGTGCGAAGTGTTTAATCAAACAGGGCCGAACACGGTAAATCGTGCGTGTTTGAGCCGGTTTAAGCGGTTATAGAAAATCCGCAAATTAATGTTACCCGCAACAACGTCTAACCTCATATAAATCTTGCGCGCGCTTGCACCGAGCTTAGAAAACCCCAGAAGTACCAAATTCAAATGCTCACCACCGGTTAGTAGTAGCTGTCGAGCATGTGTCCATCCGCTGGGACATAAATTCAGTGCAACAAGAGCCCCTGTCGACGCGTAGCAGCAAAAAAACGATGCACATTTTTACTGGTGCTAGATGCAACGGTGATGTGTTTTATGGTCCCACCATATCCCGGGCCCATTCCGGCCCGAGGTTCGGAGGAATGGATAACACACAACAACCATACCAACAAAGCTTCAAGTGTCTTCAGCTCAATAATGGTACTTAAGAGCGAAGGGAATGGGCGAGAGAAAAAAAAAAAAAACTCACAACGAACGAAGACGAATATACCTTTGGCAAGTGTCGCCGTGGTGCAGATAAACAGTGGAGCACGTTGGAGCAGGCAAAATGGTTAAGAAAAGAACTCAAAATGAAGCTTTTCTCGCTTGGCGCCGCATTGAAGTTTCTAGCACGAGTGTATCAACGGGCAATGGATAGAGAACTTAAGGCATAAAATTAAGTTTACTGTATGATAAATAAATTCAAAACACATCGACATAAAAATTACCAAAATTATGATTGAATTAGGAAGAAAATTGAACAAACTCTAAGTTACTAAACGTGAGAGAGAAAATGTTTAAATATTAAAATAAAAATTAAAAGTGACAATAAATGAAAAATGAACAAATAAACATAAAAAAGTTAAATCTACGACAGCAAATATACAAGGGAAACAATAAAATAGCACGTGATATATAACAAATTTTATATAAAAAATCTTTTCAACTTTAAAAATACAAAACGTAAAGACATATTGCAAAGAAGAAAGTATGTCTGTATCAATTGAAATACAGTTGCAATACAGTTTAATCTTGAACTAATTTTTAATGATGCAAAAATCTTTCAATGTCATTAAGATTGAAATTAGTTGAATAAAGTAGATAAAACAATTGCCAAAAGCTATATATTCAAACAGCAATATTTTAATAAGTAAAACTAAGTCAGTGATGGGCAGTAGAATAAGACAACTGAATTTTGTAAAAGTGTGACAGAAAAGCCTTTTTTCAAACAGATAGGCGACAGCGGCGCCGGTCTTCAAACGGCACGACCGGGGTTCAAATCCCATCCGGATCGTCCTCCCGTAGTGAGGACTGACTTACCTCACTACGTGGTGTTCATAAGTCAATACGGCCTGGTCGTTCTTACGAAAAAAAAGTTTTTTTCAAACCTAGAGGAAAATTAGACCAAACGAAGGTATCATAATTCAATAAAGAGGTTGATTATGATTATGACATTTGGTCATCCTGAAGGTAACAATAAGCGGGGCGGGATAAAACAATGCCATTAATCAGATTAAAACATTTTAACTGGTATTTTTGCTGTTTAGCGTAACTCTTCCTTCGACTTTCAAACTTTAGCAAGGACTAACTCGGTATTTATTTATTCATGCCTCAATTTTGTTACTTTTTGCTGGTATTTATTTAAATTGCAGGCAGATCGCTGGCTGAAGGCGGCACCGGTCTACCTACGGCAGGACCTGACATATTCAGTTGTGGATGTAATTTTATTTTTCGTTTATTTATGGAGGCATTGAGCAGCAATACGGTTATTTGTGATTGAGCAAACAAATTGTGAAGATAACGATGGATAATGCTTCAATTCACATTTTAGAATGACTGTAACAATAATAAGGATCACGAGCTGAAGTTCCAAAAACGAATTTTAGGGATGTGTTAATGTTTTATCCGTCACTGTAAAATTAATAGTAATATTTTGAGTAAATAAATCATGTAGTAGAAAAGTCAAACAAAAATTCTTTTAAATCTTGAAATAAAGAAGGTATTGAAAAATATTACAGATTGAAGTATGTGATGTTTGCTGTTTTATGAAGCCTTCAAATTAATTCGAAAATTTTTGGAAAATCCTATCCTCTACTTCCATCATCTAAGCCTTTAATTATATTGTTGTAATTCTGATTTCTTTACATCTCTCTTTTTACTATTGTTTGACTTGCTCGCTGTCTTCTGCTGCACAATGCTCCCGCCGTTACTGCTGCTGCACTGCACTGCACCGCCGAAAGAATCTCATTTCTGTAATGCAATTAGCTCAAAGAATTTTCGCCGAAGTGCTGTCAAAAGTGATCGCCTATTAACTTCACACACAAATCATCTGCGCTGCACTCAGTCTTTCTCTCTCGCATCCTGCCAATGCTGGAACAGCCCATGTAATGTTGCGGTACACAAAAAACGGTCCAACACCAACCAGGGCTCATTCGCCTCCAGGGTGATAGACGGCGGCCAGCCTCAACCTTTCATCCATATCCACATACTCTCCCCGCGGCCCAGTGCACGATTGGAGGCGATTTAATGTTTCCGCGCCGGGAATGGGCGAGTTTACGTTTTCGTTTCATTTTGCTTCCAGCAAATGGCTACGGTAACCGGAGTGTGTGTTGTTTTACTTTTCTTCTTAAAGTTGCTGCCTTTGCTTAAACTCTTCTTCCCCGGCAAGCAGTTTGTGTAGTTGGGTGTAGAAGCGTGGCGTACGGCAAACTTGTTACTTCTTCAGCTGTTCTGCTGTACCGCGCGGCTGCACAACCCATCCCGTCTGCACAGGCAGTAAGTCCGGCCAGTTTGCTTTGAGGGATCTTTAAACCGAAGGCACGTTACCCTTGCGCATATGCTGTCGTAGTAGCGATCGGTGCAGCTTCCTAGAGCTTTTTGCTACAAAGACGACAAATAGCAGTCCGGACGCGCAAGATCGGACGACGCAACTCAAGATCAGCGTAAGCCACCGATATAAGACACTACACACACACACACACACACACACACACACACACACACACACACACACACACAAAACTGGGGACGAGACGGCAGCGACTTGGAATATGTTAAATATTATTTACTCTTGCCTGCTTCACCAAGGCAGCAACGGCACACAGGAAGATTATTATCGTTCACCGGCGGCAAGAAGGAGGCTTTTGTAAGTATACAGTTTTTTCTGTCTTCTGTCCGCTGGTTTTGTTTCCTTCATGCCCTCTGTTCATTCCGATTCCGCTATCCAACAAGACGACGTTTTATTTTTCAGCTCAAGTTGCTTTGCGCCCTTGTTTTTGTCCGCTCATTTCCGCAAGATCAGAGCGAAGGAAAAGCTAAGTCGCATCTAGGCGCATTCTTGTGCCATAGAATGTACGACGGGGAGGTTTCGCTAGGAGTTGCCAATGAGAAGCTAAATATGATGATGAATACAACCGTCTGCAGGGAATGATTCATTGCAATCCGCAGTTAAGTATATGCTACACAGGAACATATATTGTAGCCAAGAGGATTTAAATTTGAACTGAGCGAATTGCCTGCAATTTTACAAAATCTCGGACATGTTACAAATTGAAGATGTTACTCTAATGATAACAACTTCATTTATTTTTCCATTTGTTTCATAAAATAATTTTAAAATTTAAATCAAATTTGAATCAGTTTTCAAAAATCGACCAAAATGAATAATATTTTAAGGCGGCAATATCATTTGATTACAATTACTGCAGTTTATTCGATAGTTTATTCGTTCAGTAAACTTCAAGAAAGCATGCTGTTTTTAATTACTACTTATGTTTAGTAAAAGAAAATCGTACTAACAAGCATAAACACTCACTAAAATATGTCTCCAGACGATGTTTCCCCCATAAACCGAACACCACGATTGACTACAGTTGTTGGGAAGTTACCGGCACTTGGCAACAAAGTATGCAAATCATCATCACGTTCAACGCTTGATGCCCTACTTTGAACGGTTTGACACGCACTGCACAACACGCGCGAACAACTGAACGACACACAACCGAAAGATCGCACCGAAAGCACACGAAAACTGATCCCTTTTTTACCTATCACCGTCGTTCACGGAGCGACCAACATCCGGATCTGAACAATATCGGACAGCGACTGAACCGAGCGAAAGCTTCCACGATGTGAAGTTCGCTACGTTTTGCTGCCTCCGGTCCAGATATTGCTTTACACACACCGACAAATCGGGCTTCGCGGTCGGAACTGTTCCGACTGTACGACGAACGCGAACCTTTTTTTGGGAAGGTACACGAACGCACCAACACAAGGGCCGGACGGATGGACATTTTGTCCGGCAAGCCGGCTTGTTGGTTTGAGCCGGTGCTTATCGCGGTGGAGCTGGGCTTGAGATTGGGATAGCAAGAAAGTTCGTTCGATTGTGGCAGCGAATGTGAATTTGCTGTTGAGTAGATGAACTACAGCGTGCGTGAGCCATGAGCATAAGAAATTGTGATAACATTTTGTTAAAATACTGCTTTATTACATACAATAAAAATTAGGATGAAAAATTTGGAAAAATAACATTTTGAAACATTTGATACAGTAAAATCGTAAAAGTCGTTAAATGGCAAAACGAAAATTTTATTACATAATTTCTTTTTAGACAATACGGCGCAAGCCGTCGCATTTAAAATAATACAATAACAAGTTTACAAACAATAAGAAATCAACGACATTAATAAATAAAATTATAAAAATCGAATTTTGAACCCTTCAAAAATTTATAATTAAAAACAATTTGTCAAATGTTTTACAGCGAAACACAAATGATAGGGAGCTGAAGGTCAGTTTAAGAGAATAATGCAAGCGAATATGAAAAACTCCATTGATAAAGAAATACGCAATACATCAGCGAATCTGCAAATATTGACACAGAATTGCCAAATATTCTTTTGGAAGCGTGTGCAATTGATATGGAAAAAATGTAGTCCATCTGTCAATTTTTTTTTCATATTAATGACACTCTATCGTTTGCATTTTCCTGTAAATATATTAAAAATGTGTTACAAAAAGCAACCAGCCAAAAAACAATCGTTTTAAAGTACAGAAAGCTGTTAAAACTAACATTTAATAAAAATCGATTGATCGAGCAACAATTAATAATAAACAAATGAAAAAAAACTAAACAGTATTTTTTCTTCTATTCAATTTGAGGCCGGCCTGATGTTCTTGCTTTCTTAAAAAAATTAATGAATAAAAAATTTAACAGTTGACAATACGGCGGAGAATCATCACACTGAAATATAAACAAATTAAAATTTTATTTGATGAATGCCAAAAAAAATGTTTACATGCTCCTTTAATTCCGTGCTAAATGCTTACATGCTACTTTACATAAAAGTAATTTAATTTGTTATAAAATATTATGTTTTTGAGTAATGATACAATTGAGTATAAAATAAATAAAACTAATGAAACAAAAATTGCCATTTAAATTTGTTTGACAATATAAAATGGCATATTTTTTTTGGTACAAAAACAATAAATAAAAAATATATGTATAAATCGGCGGTAAACCGTAATAATATAATATAAATAAATAACAAAATATTGACAATTCTTTCCAATCTTATGTCGTTTACAGGAATAAACAAACAAAAATAAAATAAAATTAGAAAGATTACCGATGATTCACCAGAGAGGATTTCACCTCGAAAATCACCAACCATCGGAAAAAAATCCATAAACAAAACAAAACAAAAAAAGAGAAACATTTTAAGATCCGTAGGCTATTTTTATTTCAAGCAGCAGGAACACTTGCCACTGTATTAGCAGTGAGTATAACAATCACAAGACAAATGTTGTCTCTACACTCATCACAAAGCTTGGGTGCTTGTTCGTTAAGGCTTCATAGCCTTCAAGTGTGCTACACACGAGAACACTGTTCAAAAATCCTCGTCGAAAATGATGCTTGCAATTCAAAGAAAAAAAAAACCGGTCGTTCTTGACCGAACTACTAAACAAGCCGCAAAGGTATTCCAGTTGTGTGTAGGAGGTACAGGTATTACAAATAAGATAGGATTTCCCTTAAATCTTAAAAGCAACAAACATTCGACAAAACCACCTGTGCCAACTTCAAAGCTCATCCAGAATACTCGGACATTTGCTACGAAAGTGGTAAAAGAAAATGCAAATTGCACTTCAATCGTGAATGAGGTGATAATTTCACGTTCGTCCACCTTTTGCGCACTATAACTTGGGTGTGGTATAATTTACCCATCCAGGGAAGCTTCAGATGATCTCTGATCGGTGGCCAAATGATTTACATTCGCGTATCGATCACACTAAAACAGAAGAAAGGCACGTTGTAGAACATATTTTTGCGAACAGTGGTAATCCTTACCCTGTAGGGGTCCTTGAGTGTTTCACCGCCGAAGTAGATTGGCTGGTACGGACGGATTATTATGTGGTAGGAAAACGATTCCACATCCAGACCCAGAAATGCCTGTTTTTCTTGCGAGCGCAAGCGTTATCGTATTGAACAATCATCAGGAACATAATTCGAAGTTCGGAGCATTCAGGCAGTGAAGTGGTTCACCCGTTCACGTTGACGAAAGTGGCCGGTACTGGTGGCTTACTTGAAGAGTGGACGGTTCGAGTGATATCTTGAACTCATCATCGTGAAAGCTTCCACAGCAGTGTTGGCGATGATGATGGTGATGGCACCGTCTCCACATTCTACAGCACATAAACACAAGGTGCACAAGGTCGTCCAGGGCCAACCTGACCAGAGCGCCCGATCGAAGTGAGGGCAACGCAAATGATGGTCGTCACAGGCCACAACAAATTACCCACAATCAACTCAACCGAATCCGGGCCGAGCTGCATCGTCTCAGCTACTATTTGCTTACCGCGAAGGACCGAAGCGAATGGGGTAGAATTGCATTGGAATCGGTAGTGTGCGAAATTGAAGTCAATATCGGCGATATCGTGACAGTTCAATTGTGGTTTGCGCAGTTGTGATAATTTGGCGTAATGGGATCGGGGGATCCGTTGTTGTGATTATCTGCTGCAAGGTGTTACCGTTGCTCAGTTGTTCTGGTTTAACCTTGTTCGAGTCAGCAAACTAATCTTTTTGCACGTGGATTTCTTAATCGAATAAAATATTGTTTACTGTTAATTCTTATATGAACCTTGATGTAAAATAGCTATCTTAAGATGTTTTCAATATGTAAGCTTAAAATTTGGAAAACAAAAACTATGTCGTATGACCTTAACGGCCTCTTCGTAAAGCGAAACCGCCATCATGCCATCACGTCTGCACTGCACTTCCGGTGCGCCGTTGTCCCAAAAGTAACGTACATTTATCGTACGTTTCAAATTTTATTGACCGTTCATTTCCTGTCCACCGCAGTAACGCATTGCCAGGCAGACGGACACATTTGGTGTCTTGAAAAGAACGAACGAAATTAAGGACAGGAAAAAAGAAAAAAAGGAAAAGACCCGATCAACTGTGTACCGCTTCCGATCGATGCACTTTTTGATCCCTTTCTTCTTCCCTCGCTGACTTGTTTTTTTTTTTGTGCTGGCGCTGACGATCGAAAACGCTGCAGACAGTGGCGCAAGAACAGGGGAAACAAATTTCACATTTCATTCCATTTGCACACCTTCGCCTTCGATCGATAAGGGTTGATCGTGGTAGATTGGATGCCATTCGAAGGATAAACGAAGAAAGGGATAAGGTTAAGAAAGTTCTGATAAGAGTGCTTTATGCTTTCCTTAATGAGGGTTTGTTTCTGTTTTGGGTTGTCGCTTTCCGTCGATTGAAGCGGAGCCGTTATGCTTATCACATCAAGCTTACACAGTTTGCGTGGTTGGAAGTCATAAAAACCCTGAGCACCACATCTTTTTATCAAGTATTTGGGATTCAGGAACTTCACAGAGCAAAGGAGCGTGAAGGTTTTTGGTTAAATTGATTACAACACTTACCTTCAGCGACGTTCAAAGTAATTGGCAGTAATGCTTAAGGGAAAACACTTCACTGGATGTATTTTCTACAACAAAAACTAATCACAAGTTAAGCTCTTTTAAAATAGCACTGACGCGTTGTTCTTTCACAATACTAAATGTATACTTTGCACCAACAAAAGACTAAAATATACAGATTTATTCGCGCACTAACCGATCAGCTGGCGACCACGGAACCATTTGCTCTGACGAGAAATCATAACAAAACGCGCACAGTGGGTTTCCCGTCGGTGATGGATTTTTGGCAAATAAGACCTTAAAATCATTTTAACTACATTTCTTAAAAAGATAGGAATCAGTAGTGAATATTTTCAAAAATATACCATGTTTCAGTTCCGAAAATAATCATACATATTAAAAATTAACAACAAAACATAAAAATAGTTTGTGCATAAAATAAAATCCCATGGTGTCAATTGCTCTGGTACTGCACGATGTTTACGAAGGCTAGTTGAATGCTTCAACAGTTTACGTCAGTTTACGGCTGCCATTTGTAAGAGTTTTAATTAAAAGATTTCAAAGTTTGATGGATTCTACTCTTTTATTAATAGTTTTAAGAGAATATTATCATTTCTTGCAACTTGTTTTTTTAGTTTGAGCTGGTTTTGAAAAAGAAAATAGCACTTAAAAATCGCATCATGGCTATACCTAATGTTGTACGCAACTTACACGCAAACTCGTGTACTGCCCACGTGCTTTTTTTTCAAACATAAACAAACGGCCTCGATAACGTTATAATTCGTCTCGTGGCTTTGCTTTACAATTTTCTTATCAATAGTTGCAATTCATCGATTACGTAAAGATAATTTGATATTCGAATTAAGAGCGTTATCGTTTGTTTTATTTTTATCACACTGCATATTTTAACCTTCCACAGTATCTTATCGTTTCTGCGATATGTAGCTGCAACGCCGGTCGGGTGCGAATCAGGTTTTCAGTTTCCGTTTAAGCACCGTAGCAAGATGTTGGTTTCTGGTTTTCTCCTAGCAGGGCTGTTTTACCACAATCCGCTACTGGCGGTGCCCTTGTTTGGGCTTGTGTGGCTTCTCTACTGGTTGGTAAAGCATAACTACAAGTTTTGGGAAATAGATGGTGTGCCACATCCGAAACCGTCCCTCTTTACGGGAAACTTGGGCCCTACACTTACGCTGAAGAAACATATCTGCGAGCTGGCAAGCGATTGGTATAAGTAAGTGCAATTTGTTTTATTTCCTATCCAAAATAGTAACATGGTTTTGATGGTTTTTTTTTTCAGTGCCTTTCCAGACAAGCCATTTGTTGGATACTTTAAAATTTTCACACCCGCCATAATGGTGAGAGACCCGGTGCTAGTGAAGAACATACTGACACGCGATTTTGAGTGCTTTGCGAACAATGATTTCTTGCTGGACGTTACGCACGATCCACTGCTGGCGCACGAACCGTTCATGGTGTCGGGAGAGCGGTGGAAGCGATCCCGGAGTCTGCTGACGCCATCGTTCACCGGTGCAAAGATAAAGCAACTGTTCCCGGTCATGCAGTCGGTGTCCGATGCGTTTGTGGCATTTATCGGTCGTCATGTGGCGCGCGAATTCGAGGCTAAAGAGGTAAGCTGGGGCGGATAAACTTATCAGCTCGTTAGGATGTATCCTAATCTAGCTGTGGTGTTTGTAGGTGGCAGCACGCTTTACCACACAGAATGTGGTCGCCTGTACGTTCAGCATCGATGGCGATTGTTTCTCGGAACGGGAGAGCGAATTCCGGCGCATGGGAAGGCGTGTGTTTGAGACGTCCCACATGGCCACCGTGAAAACAATGATGGCCGTGTTTCTTCCTACGATTGCAAACTGGATTCCGGTACCGTGAGTAATTGGAGAAGAAAGTGGAGTCTTAAGCTAAGGATTGACATGTCTTCCTTCACATTGCAGCTTTCTGCTAAAGGAGGTGGACCAATGGATAAGATCCCTGGTAGCTAACCTCATCATCCAACGTTCGGCAACAGAACTAAAAGACTCCGAGCCGGAAGACTTCCTGCAGTCCTTCCTCAAAAGCAGAGACAAAAATAGTGAGTTTAACTTGCTCTGGATGTGAAGTTTTACACTTACAATTAAAACTTTTTTACTGTTTTAGATACAACTCAAACCGAAATCACTGCCCAAGCACTCACAGTTTTCCTCGAGGGTTTCGAAACATCGAGCGTGGTTTTAGGATTCGCCCTATACCGGGTACGTAGCACACTATCAACGTAATCACTTACGTACATTATTTCATTAGCGAATCTTTTCAGCTTGCTAAAAGTCCAGAGGTGCAGCAAAAGCTGCACGACGAAGTAAAGAAGCAAATCGACACCAACGAGGGCAACCTAGACTTTGATGTGCTGCTGCAAATGGAATATCTGGAGTGGGTAATGCTCGAAACGCTACGCATGCATCCACCTGCAGCGACGATGCATAAAGTCTGCACCAAGAAGTACATCATGCGCAAAGGGTTCCGGGACCAGCACGGGAACGATATGAGCATCTATGTACGCGAAGGGACACCAATCTTAATTCCCGTGCTGGCGATACATATGTGAGTGTGGCTTCTGATTTGCATACTCCACGAATGACTAAAACGCCTCACTTGCATTTCCCCATTTAGGGACCCGAAGTACTATCCAGAACCGCAAAAGTTCGATCCCGAACGTTTCAGCCCGGAGCGGAAAGTGACGCATTCCGGGGCAATCTTTCTACCGTTTGGTGAAGGGCCACGGATGTGTTTGGGAATGCGATTCGCGCAGGCACAGGTAAAGCTGGCGTTGGCGAAGCTGATACTAAACTACCGTGTTACGGTTGGTCCGAACGATAAACCGTTCGCCATTGATTCGCGATCCTTCGTTTACCAAGCCAGGGATGGGCTGCGAATTGTGTTTGAAAAGCGATAACGGATGCTGATTGCAAGGTAAGCTAGTCATTTGAGTAGTAGTTTTTACTGGCTAGTTGCTGTTTGTGTTGAGAATAAAAGTTTCTACGAAATAGTGTGAAGAATTACAAAAAGTCAGTCAATACTGAACCACCGAGCTCGTTTTCTCGGTTGATAACAGATGGTTTTGCCTGTTTTATGTCTTAAAAATCAATCGAAATAATTGATATTCAAACGAAATATAAGTTTAAAATTATCTAAACTTTTCCATTTATTTTCTTTAATAAAAAAATTGCAATCCTTTTTAACATCTTTCGCTTTTTGCTGTGTGCTATGAAATGGTTTGCCGGCCCTTGAGGACAAAGTGGTGAGTGTCGCTCGTAGGAGACATTGATCGGTCTCCTAGCGATGCGTGCAAGGATGAGAGGATGGTGGCTCTATCCTATCGACCGTGACAGCTGTTAGACGTGCTGCGTCTAGCGTATATTGTTTTAAACATGTTTTGTGTATAGTGTTCGGTTGTAAAAAATGTAATAGTTTTAACCGATTCAACATTTATACCCAGAATGCAGTTTTTATGGGCACTTGGAGCACGTTGTATAAGATCGAATTACCATTATACAATGATCGAACATCAATTTCTGCCAGCCATTTTGTAATGAGTGTGTTGATAATGAAATAATTAATTAACGAGGACAAGATCCCAAATTGTCAGTACTTTAACGACACAGATAAAAAGAATATTCATCTCTGCTTCTACTCGACGTATTTACCCAGCAGGATGTTGGGTGAAGTTAGTAGATGATACAACGCAGTTGGATAATCAGCTCTCACTAGCAAAAAGGATCGTCTAGTGGCATTATCTCGGTACGGCACGCGGCGTAGAGGAGCACAGCGAGCTCATTGGCTGGATCGAGTAAAGTCAAACTTGTCGGAGAAGGATGCAGCTGTGGATGGAGGACTGCAGTCATAGAACAAGTTTCCTAGAAATGGATTCGAGATCTCAGAAACAAATTAGGTCGTAAGATTTCATCGCTCTATTGAACATCCAATGCATCGACTAGTTTACATCCTGAAGGAAGTGCTGGTATTTTGCAGTTTCTGATACATAGAAGCTAGTACATCCATCAACTATGCGCAGATTTTGTTTGTGGTCTTCAGAAAAGAATTTGTTGCATTGCTATTTACTGCAAAATATTTGGCATAAAATTTGCTTAAAATCGAACAAATCCCCATACATGTTTTGGATAACAACCCGATGGAGATCGCTCATATTGTGAGTGGTGAAAAGGATGGAGATTAAACCCCGGTCCTGTCGTATGAAGACTGGTGCAGCTGTTGCTTCATCCGCGGACCACTCCAAGGACCAACGACAAAAATACGTCATCTTCTTGGCTTATCGGCCTCCTAAGGTCACGCCGGCCATCTAATGGCTTACTAGACTTGGTGATATCACGTAGTTGGATAATGGTGTGAAGACCGGCGCCGCCGTTAGAAAGCCTAAATTGAGATGCACTAATGATACTAGCCGATTGCAAGCAGTTGTAAGACCTCTAGTCTTCTAGTTGGTTCGATTGGAATTCTAACAATTTGGAAATCATTTCTTCTTCTTCTTATTCTTGGCTTAACGACCTCTAAGGTCATGCAGGCCATCGAAATGGCTTGCTAGACTGCCGATACCACGTAGTTCGTTAGTCAGAACTCACTACGGGTGAGCGGTCCGGATGGGATTTGAACCCCGGTCGTGCCGTTTGAAGACCGGTGCCGCTGTCGCCTACACCACCGGGTCGCCCAAAATGCATGGAAATCATTTACATTTACAATTATGCAACATTTGGTTTATGTGACAAAATACAAATAAATTTAAATAATTAAAACTGGATGTGTTGTAGATTGTTTAAGCTTTATCTATTTTTTATCGAAGGAAACATTAATGACTCGTCTATGAAAGATGTGTAGTATGCATCATATACTTGCCTGATGTGAGTTGGGGCCAAAGGCTTCAACTTGCAATAGTTTAAACTGAGCTCCTTAACATTTTTAATCGACTTTAGTTACAACGGCAAGTAATGAGTTGTGAATCTCGTTCGGCTTATGCTGCCCAGCAATTCGACTCTTTTTCCGTACCGAAAATGGTCTTATAGTGGTAAAATAAAATATCTCCAGCAGACTCAGTATGCTGACGCCCATAAAAAGTCCCAACAGTCCACCACAGTTGGCCAGAAAATCAACCCATCCATAAAGCTCCGATCGCTTCGAAGTGATGAAGTACGATTCTTTGAAGTAGATCGCAAGCGTTGTTATGAAGAATCTGCAAGGAAATGAACAAAATGAGTCCTCTGTTCTTGTATACGCTGTTAGTAACGCTTACTTGTCCATATTATATCTTTTTAGCTCGTTGCTTGCTCGCAAGAAGTTCTCCATATCGAGCGATGTCTGCGTTATTTCCACATCATAATGCACCGAGCTGCAACCCGGTAGACAGTTGCAGCTGGTAATTATGTCGATTATTTTTTCATCCAGTACATCCATCGGTGCTTGACGAAGTCCAAGTAACCATTTCGCTCGGAACATACAGTCCCATTCTGACAACTTACACACCTTCATGTCGTTCGAGCGTGGCATCGAAAAGCGTACGCATCCGCACAGCTCGAGCGTTAGGTTTGTCAAGCATTCTAGCTCACAATTTTGCTGATTGTAAATCTTGAAGAACCTCAGATGACGCTCGTGGTTGAAGAAGCACTGTCGCTTTTGCCAGCTATAATCGGCAGCGGACTGTGAAGTGGTGATCATTTGAGGTTTGAGCGCGATCGCAATCTCGTGGTTGAATGGTAGCCGTATGTTGCGCATCGACACCTGCGGATATTCGTCCGGATCGTGTATCATCAGTTTGTAGCCTTGCGAGAATCCCTACAAAAGATTGTTGGAATAAGGATAATGGATTCAACAGTGCTCGTCAAGACAAGCAGTACACACCGTGCAAAGATAGTCTGTATCCTCTTGGGCATGTTTGAGATACAGTGTAAGTCCAGCATGAAGTCCTGCACCTACAGCGTACAGGGGCGTTTCCACATCTTCAAATTCTGACTCATAATCAAAATAATTTTCCCACCTCTCTGTATAGTTGTACTGATTGTGAAGGGCACTTGGGCGAAATATTTCACTTTCAGGCATCATGTTAAAGGTATAGCAGATGCCCTCCTCCGTAATCGTTTCTGTCAAATATGGCGCACAGCTTGTGTACTGATTACCGTACATACAAACCACTAGAGCATCAGTTCGCTTAAGAGACAAATTTCTCATCACATTAACAACATCCTCTTCCGTGGCGTTCACGTGCCGGAGCCACCGATATCCGGAATGGAATATCATGTTGCACAGTTGGGATATGGCTTTCAGTTTTTCGATTCTTATAGAAACCAAGACAAAATGTTTCCTTAAATCCAATCCAAGTTTACCCTATCAACAGAAATGCTTACACATCATCACTCGGTGTGCTGTTGGAGTTGTAACGGACCGATTCCAGCAAACCGTTTAGCTCACCAGTGAAGTTAAGCTTTGCCATCGGTACCTTCGTCTCGGGGCAGATGGTAATGGCGGGAAATTGCACATCCCACACCGGTGTGGTTTTCTCGGAGAAGGTAACAATGATTGGGGCCTGGTTCCATTTCACGTACGTCTTGTAAATCATTATTCCGCAGCCGGCCATCGAGAGCAGAAAGGCCACTAGCCACCAGAATCTGCGTGAACCGGAAACGGAAGGATACGTTAAAGACGCTGCGGAGGAGCAACTCTACATGGAAAACGGAATGCATGATGCACCTTTCACAGGAAGTACGCTCATCTCGGTCGAAGTAACGCACACCGTGGATGGAACTGTTGGCACAGTACTCCTGGAACACTTCCGCCCGGACGGATTGACGGCCTTTCATCGGGACACGAGCACAAAACGCACACTTGCACTGGATAAATGCTGCCAGCAAACTAAACGGATTCGAATCGCATATAGACCGTCCATCCGTATCGACTCGCTGCGAGTCCGTTCTGCATTCGGTATCATGATGTCCTTCTACGTACCACGGGAATAGCCTTAACAGGTAGCAATTATTTTTGCAGCAGTAAACATGATATGGGAGATGTAGTCCCTTGCTAGTTGATGCGGGCTGATTTTTGCATAAAATTTGCATACAAACTATGAATAGGCAGCTTCAATATGAGCGAGTTTTTTTTTCTGCCATTTTTTTAACAAGTTATTAATTAAAGTGTGTCGCTAGAAATGGCCTTCGATTGTTTTTCTACCTTTACTGAAACCAACAAAAGTAGCTTGCATGACTTGGTCGTCTTTAACTAGACCATCCTAATCATGCACAGAGGATTTTATGAAGAAAGGGTAATTTTATAAGCAAACAGAAAACAACATTAGTATCAAGGACTTCGCTTAACAAATGTCATCGCTCGCCCCTGTGTCTGGTTTACGCTTTCTACAGGATAGTGGACGAACTGCAATGTAGTAGATTGCTTCCACTATGCTCAGTAAGCTAACACCAATAAACAATCCCAACAGTCCGCCACAGTTAGCCAAGAAGTCTACGAGCCCGTGCAGCTCGGATCGTTGAGCTGGTATGAAATGAGTGTCCTGATAGTACACCTGAAGCACTGAGTACACTGGGCTGAAAAGAAGAAAAAAAGCACAAGATTTTTTAAATTATAGTATGAAATTTAAAGTTTTTTTTAGTGCAATTGGTAACGGGTCGGCTAACAATTGTTTGGCCTGACAAATAGAACGCGCAAGTAAAACGAAATTTATATCAATTTGAGTTTGTGCCAACCTTGAAACGACTTCTGTCATCATTTAACAGCACTCAGACAATAACCTAGTGAGTTAGGGCTTTTTTTTTGTGAAGCAACTTGTGTGTGTTGATTAATTATGGAAAAGAAGGAATTCTCCGTGATGGTAAAGTATCTGAAAATGAACCACCAAGTATTGGTATTCTTAATTTAAACGAACGGTGAAATGAGCACACACACAAAGCGCGCGCCCAAAAGAGGTGATTACCGACAAAAACATAAAAGATATTCATAAAATTCATCAAACTCAACTCGAATATGAAGTTGATCGAGATAGCTGACATTTCATACGCGAGTATTTGCTCTGCTCTGTGCAAAATGGCTGCCGCACGAGCTCATATTTGGCCAAAAACAACAACGTGCTGATGATTCGGAGCTTTGTTTTTGTATCGGTTTTGTTACCATAGATGAGACTTGGCTTCACCACTGCAATCCGAAGACCAATAGATAGTCATCAAAGTTAATTGAGCACGATGAACCTGCTCCAAAAAAAATGGGGAACTCCGAGGAAAAACGCAACAATCAGCTGCCAAGGTTATGGCGTCAGTTTTTTGGCATTCGCAAGCAATAATCTTCATGGACTATTTTGAAAAAGGAAAGGACCATTAATAGCAATTACTACATCGAGGTTTTGAAGAGCGAGATCTCCAAAAACCGGTCACATTTAATGAAAACAATTTTTTTGTTTCATCAAGAAAACGCACCGTGCTAAAAAATGGTTAAAATTCATGGGCTACGTATTGCTTCGTCACCCAGCGTATTCGACAGATCTGGCCTCCAGCGACTATTTTCTTTTCTCAGATTTCAAAAGGATGCTCGCTGTGAAGCAATTTTCGTCGGATGAAGAGGTCAACGGCGAAACTGAGGCCTATTTATCAGCTCACCTGTTATTGAACCACTAGTTTTTGGAGCAGCGACCTTCTGCAAATCGATAGAAGGCCTGCCATTACAGACTTCCTTGATTGAGTCTACTCGTATCTGGATAGTCAGTCCTCCGATACCCGTACGCTTAGAATTTCGGGTATCTCCTCCAAATGTAATCATAAAGTTTTGCACATTTTTATTACACGTGTTTGTCTCACTATCTGGTGTGACTCTAAAATTATGAACTTTAGTGGACCACACAGATGCAATTAAATTGTCATTTAATAGCATTATCGACAAAAAAGTTCTTGAGCCTAATTTTTTCCCAGATGATAAGAAATGTTATAGCAATATCATCAGGACGTTTTTAATTTCTTATCGTTGATTTTGAATATGCTTCTAAAAATTAATAATTTTTGCCTAACAAATAGCACAAAATAAGTTGTTGTATGGTACTTCAGAAATTACCACAAATAATGGTTTAAGAATGCTAGCGTATGCTTGCTCGTTCTGCAAAGAACCTGCTAATATTTCAATACCCACAGTGTAATTAATTTACTCACATTTGTAGCCTTGCCTGCAGTTCCTGCTCCGTCTCGATTGAAGTACGTACTTCCCGTTCCTCCGTGTGCGAATCTTGAGTAATCTGCAGATCGAACCGTACCGAGGAACAGGCCGGCAAACAGTCGCACTGCTGCAGGTAATCCTCCGTACTGTTGCGATGCTGTTTGCGTATAAACAGCACCCCACGTGCAGTGGATGGACAGTGTGCTTCCTGCAATTTGCACACGCGCGTACCGTTAGTACGGGGCATAGAGTAATGCACGCAACCACAACGCTGCAGCGTGTAATTCGTTAAACACTCCAGCTCACAGTTGTCCTGGCTGTACTGCCGAAAGAAGCGTAGCGGATGTTCGTGTGTGAAGTAGCACTGGCGCTTCTGGGCGCTGTACTTTGCCAGCTCCGGTGAGGTCATCATAATGTTGGGCTTCAGTGCGACGGTAACCGTTTGCGAAACCGAAAGTCGTATGTTGCGCTTGGACAGGTCGGGATAGACGGTCGGTTCGTGGATGAGCACTTTGTAACCACGGCCACGCTGCACGGGGCAGAAGATTGGCGAAGCGGTTGAAGTTGAGGGGATACATTCTCGAGAATAGTTTCGATATTACTTACCACACAAGAGGTATCAATTTTGAGCGGATAATGGATTAGGTTGAATCCGATGGCAGCATCCAAACCGGAACCGGCAACTTTCAGTAGTTCATCCTGGGACTCACCATCCCCAACCGCTTCACTCGCGTCGTCCTCCCAGCGGTCCAAATATTTGTACTCGTTGTGCAGTACGTCCGGGTGAAACATTTGCTCCTGCGAGATCATGTTGAAGGAGTAGCAAATACCTTCGTTCGTAAGTGTCACCTGCATGTAGTCGGTGCACCGAGCGTCGCTGGTCGAACTGCACATGGTAAACACGCTCCGGCGGTCGAGCGAAACGTTCTTCAGAAAGTCCACCAACGCTATCGGCTCCGGCACGTGGTTGAAGTTAAACATGAAGTTATTCTCGTGCTTGTAAACACCCGGACAGTGATGGATGATGGCTTTCAGCTTGCCGATACTGATTTTTTGGTCGAAACACTATGATGATTAGTTTTGTTTTTTTTTGGTTGCGAGAATTAATTAATCGTATGCTAAAATACGTACTTTTCTTCTGTAACTGTAAGGTTCTTGTTTCTTCTCGTCTGGTACCACTCGCTTTGAAGGGTTTCAAAATCTTGCGTAAAATTGAACCTTGTGTTCAAGACCTTTATCTCCGGACAGATGGTAACGGCTGGGAAGGTCATATCCCAGACGGGTGTTGGCACCTCCGAGAGGGTCACGATGACGGGCGTGCGGTCCCATTTATTGTACGCCTGTTGTATCATTACACCACACCCGACAAGCGAGAGGATGAACACTCCCAACCAGGTTAGTCTACACAAGACAAAGAACGAAGTTACATAAAATCTTACAAAAAAGTAAATTAAATTTGCCCTTCTTTTGCCATTTTAGAGCTTCAAAATTTACTTGACACAAGCACTTCTTTGGTTGCCAACAAAAAACCGCACACCGTGAACCGAACTTTCTGAACAGTACTCTTCAAACAATGCACCAACAGGGATGGACTTCAGTTTGGCACGAATTGACATTTTGAGTCCGCAAAACACCGAGCACAGCTCACAGACAACTTTCGTCGCAAACTAACCGCCGGCAAAGGATGGAGAGTTAGTTTTAATACCCACAAGTTGAAGTTCGTGACTTGTGCGAGGTGTTTCTATCTGATTGAGGTGTGGCATATCAGCTGTTTTGCGATGGTTTTGCAAACCCCGGCGAGAAAGGTGGAATAAATTATTGATTTTTTTTGTCATATTAATAAACTGTGAACTTGTACAATAAGCGTAGAGTTATGGTCAAACAATTTGTTCCGTTTTATTGCACGCAATCTAAATTCCCTAGCTAAGCTCTTATGTTAGTTACTTATCTAACTAAAAGGATTAACTCTTTGATGGTCGCGCTTTAAATGACGGTTACTTCACCGGCATTTTTCTAAGTTCAAATCGTGTGGAACAGGCTTCTTTAACATTCCTATGTTTGGCTATTAGAAGAGTTAAAATTATTTTTCAAACTATCCTTTATCTCAAGGTCCTTCTTTTGCTCAGTTAATTTCCCAATTTCTCGACTCGCTCCCTATGTTGCAACCACTCCCTCATGATCCAGATCTCTCAGGAAAGGAGTTAGATTCGTGGTTCTTCCAGCATTTGTGTTAAGACGCCTAAATCTTTCGTTAAGTCGTTTAATACTTCACAATTTTAGGGCCTTACGATACTCGGAGGAGGAAACTTTGAGGATCGTTCTATAATATCCTGACTGATGACATAGACATTATTTGTTTGAGGTTCCCATATGCGACAGAAGCTTACCAAAGGATCGAGTATGCGGCACAAAACCTTACCTTATGCTTACAACGGGTTATGTATATATATGCGATCGCACCTTTGAAGTCGTCCAAAACATCACCTGTCTGGGCTCAAAAGTCATAACCGAAAGTAACAGATATGTTAAGATACGTGCAAAATTTTTGACTGCCAACCAGTCATATTACAATCTACAGAAGCATCTCCACTCAATGTATCCGTTGTCAGAGCTTAGATTTTATAAATTGTCCACCAATTATGGCATAACAAAAAGGTTCTTATACAACTAATTGGAAGAGAAGACATCACGTATTAAAAGAACATTCACAATTCACAAAGTCTCATACGAAAGCGAGACAGTCACATTGTAGTCAAACAGGTTTGACATTGTAGTCAAACTGGTGGTAGGTGTTGTTGAAGGCCAATAGAGCCCTCGGAATGGGATCGTTCGAGCCGTAGGAAATGGGCAGGATATACAGGGAAGGTCTGTCTCGAAGGCGACAGTTGGGGCGTAAAGGGAGATAGCTGAAAGAAGAGAAGGAACATCAGATATGGTAATGTCTTTCTTCAATGGGCTCAAGTCCAACAAGACGACAACGGACAGGATAGACAGGGAAACCAGATGATAACTAGCTAGGAAACGCCGAACAGCTAAGCAAATTTGCGTTGAACACTCTCCAGTCCAGGTTGAGCCTGGAGGAGACCAGACTACAGCTGAGTATTGCAAGGAAAGGTCGAACCCAACAACGGTACAGAGACTTCAGACAGAGGAGATCGCGGATTACGGACGATAGCTTAACAAACAGTGATTTTTTGGCTTTGCTGATAACATAATCGACGTTGATGTTAAAGGAGAGTGTCTAGATCCTTTACAGAAGATACCCGACGTATAACGTAACACTTGTCGGGATAAAGGACTAGGCCGTTCTTGCGAGTCTCAGTAGGCACATACACCCCTGAGACATGAAGTTTGTAAAAAAATACCAAACCCACTCAGCCACATTCGAGAGGAAGATGATCAGAAGATTTCTGTATAAAACATATCGAAATAAAATTTTAAATATTGTCACGCCCAACACAGCCTTCTGCAGAGCAATCTGCAGAAGATATTTAGCATGCTTACTGAACGTCATAGGAAAATGTTAGTAGCTTAGATTGTGACTATTTGAATAACATTGGAAACCCACAGTTTTATGTTTACGTCAAAGTTTTCTATTTCCTCTGCCATTTCCTTTGTTGTAACTATCCCATTGCGCTTGATTGCGCCTGGCTGCTGGAAGCGATTGCACCCATTACCTGACAGCCACGTTACAGATTGCACCGCCGACTTAGCGGAGTGATCTATTGCGGCACGTCGACATGAATTCTGTTCGAGTGTTCCCGCGGGGCATTACCGAAAATGGAGTGTTTAAATCTTAAACTGTGTAAAATGAATGAAGAAAAGCAAATGGCAGCGAACATGGCGCTCTCTATCATCCCCCCCCCCCCCCCCCCAAATACACACCTCGCACACGAAAACCTCAGTAACGAACTGAGAATATAAGTGAAATGAATTCTACCCCGGCTGACGTGAATGCGGGAGCTAATTGTGTTCAGGTAATTTATTGCCAATCTCACGGTTCCGTAGTTTTCTCCCCCTTCATTCGGCAGTGCTTTCATGCTACTCTTCCTGTTTTATTTTTCTTTTCCTATCTGGCTCCCCGCATAGTTCGCCAGGGTTTAAAAAGTGCTCCCCGGGAAAGGGTGAATGGGTTTTTGGAATGTAATATTGCATCCTTGGATCGTGCTGCTGGGGCTGCGCTTTGTAGGAAGCGAAATGTGCATCCTGTAAGCTACCGAACGGGCGATAAAGGTACTTCAATTTATGGGTTCGGTAGATTGAGTGCGCAACCGTTTGCAACAATTATTTTCTCCATCAGCAGAAATTAAAAATTATCGAACGTTCATGTGAGCCACATATAGACAGTGCTACTGCTATTTTATTGTTGACGAAAGGAGTATTTTATCTCCTAGAGAACGTTTTACGCTGGTTGGCTAAAAAGAGTTTTATCTGTGGAAATAGTAAGCTGAGGGATTTTTAGTTTAGGAGTTCTGTAGAAAACTCATATATTTTATATTTAATAAATGGTCACATTTTCTTCGACTTCCAACCATGATATCTTAATGTCAGTTAGTATTTTCACCCTTTTGTTGTTTAGTTTAATCCTATATTCCTTCCACGAAACAAAAACCTCGCCGAACACGTTTCTCCACAATTTATGCGCAATCAAATTGCTTTAGACACTACCAAAAACAGAACCCACCACAACAGCCTGCAATCAAAGAACCACAGCATCACACAAATTGTACGACGTGAGAATGCGCCAAAGATTTTGTAATTTAATAATATTCCCCTTCATGCCGGATCTAGCTGTCGGTAAAGTCATGCCTTCCTACCGGAAAGCAAAGTTTCCACTCTCTGAAAACAACACAATTTCTTTCTTTTTCCCATCGGAGATAATCTCGGCACCCGGATGTGGATGCAGCTGGAGGATGGTTCCCATTTTTCGGAATGTATGAAGGTGGGAGTGTATGTATGTGTGTGTGTGTTTCTGAGAAGAATAAAACTCACAGGAGCTTTGAACCATTTCCCAGGAAGGAAAATTCTTTCGCTAGAAAGGTGTACGCTCGGTACAATGGCTTCAGTAGTGTTGGATGTAGGCTCGGGGAAAAAGCGAAATGGAAGTTTTAGTTGGTTCAGAAAAGTTAGATGATTGCCGTATTTTGAATCTAAAATTAGTTCATAAGCGGCTGTGCATAGTGTGTGTTGATGTGTGTTGAATGGGCAAGTAAAGTTTATAGAAGTATTGAATTGGATTATCTTCGTAGTGTATATTTTGGCATTTGCTGTTGGTTTAGAGCTTTCATTTCAGACTCTACTTTTCCGAAATTGATTCATTGTTGTTTGGGATGCACAAAATGTAGGCTGTGAAGATATGTAACACATTTCCAAAATTTGAGCTTAACCGAGGGGAGAGGGGACGGTTTTTCTGCAAGACTAGTTGCGTCGAGCACCCTTTCCTTACCTCACTTGAAACGACTAATTTAAATCATTCTTTAGAATTTTTTTAATCAGTCTTACTCAGTACGCTCAACACTACTTACAAGACAAGCCATAAACTCTACGAGTGTGCACTGGAAGCTAATCTCCTATCCCATAACGATTCTACAAAAAAGGGATTCAAACAAAAATTTCTCAGAACCTTTTTAACAATGCATCTCTAAAAGCTCATATACATATGTACTTTCAGGGCTCCTCCTTAACCTAGCCATGGCGCTGCGATTAAGTGAGTGGACATAGGAATCTTTCCAACAATTAGTTGGAGTTTATGCGTGTTTATCGTAATCGATTACTACCTGTAATTGCAGGACTTTGGAGATTTACTGGCCCCTTACTGATCTTATAAAAGCGTGGATTGATCATTGTAGTCATCAAACGAACTCGTTTTGGTTGCTCCGACTGACAACGTTCAATTCAAACCCATCCATTACCGTTTCAAAACCAAAAATATACAGAATAGATATAGCAGGAAATTACTGCCACGTTAATTGAATATTTGATATATATTACCCGTTAGACGGCTAGGAGAGGTTTGGAAGTTGGGCCTCTTAAGAAGTCTGTATAAAATCTCCATTGCTTCTATATGAATATTATGTGTAAACAGTGGCAGATTTTAAAGTAAGCAGACTGAGCGGCCGCGGAGAGCCCCAAGGTAGGGTCCCCAAGCTTAGAACTCCCAAAGCACCAGCTCACCCCATTTGCAGATGTTGTAAGGGACCCCAACTGCTACAACGCTTAGGGCGTCAGAGAGGTTAAAGCCTCCGGGGAATGTTCTTGAACTTTCTTTTACCTTCACAAGTTCTGGAGCACGAGTATAGACAGCGCTTCAAATTTAATGTCTGGAGTCGAGTTGTAACCCATGTTTGCTTAAGCAGACTAAAGAGTAAAAGCTTAGAATGCATTTTTAAGCGGAGATAGTAGTCATCTGACTAGGTTATAGGGTGTGAATAGTCAATTTAATAAATAAACTAATTAAATAGATACACAGCGGGTTCGCTAGGAAGCACCGTTCGGCTGTTAAGGGCCACTATGTACGGGGTGCAGTGCAAGGAGAAAGTTTCGAGCATGCTGTCGGAATCGTTCGAATTTCACCGGGGTCTGAGGCAAGGTGACGAACTCTCCCGTTTGTTGTTCACTATCGCTCTTGAGGGTGTCACGCAAAGTGCGGGCTTCGATATCCCGGACATTGACATCATCGGATGGACATCTGCGGCGGTGTGCACCAAGCTGAGGCCTGCTTGCCGGAGACTGTAAATGTGATAGAACCCGACTCGGAAGTAGAGTATCAGTTGACGGCGACGATCTCGAGGTGGTAGAGGAGTTCTGCTACCTTGGTACGATCGTTACTTCGGACAACAGCGTAAGCAGCGCAATCTGAAGGCGCATTGTTCAGGGGAATCGATCCTACTACGGACTCCACAAACTCCTGCGACCCAGAGGACTCCAACAACGCACGAAATGCACGTTATACCGCACCTTGACATGTCCTGTAGTCCTTTACGGGTACGCACTCGCCATTTTCGAGCGGTGGGTGCTAAGGACTATCTTTGGCGGCGTGTGCGAGCTAGCTGAGCCTGACAAAGTCGGAAGGATATGCCGGCTGATGAGGATGAGGATGCCGGACTCATGCCCCACCAAGAAGGTGCTCGTCAGCGACCAGTTCGGCATGAGGCGTAGAGGAGCACAGCGAGCTCGTTGGCTGGATGAAGCGGAGTCAAACGAGTCGGATATCGGATGCAGCCGTGGATGGAGGACTACAGCCAGGGAACGAGTTTTCTGGAAACTTATTAGCGACCTGACCATGTCGATCCAAGCCATGCGACGTGCTCAATCCTGAGCAGGCCAAGAAGAAATTAAATAGATGCCAAAGTGCGGAAAAAGTAAAAGGGAAAAAATCTTCATCAGGACCACACATTTGTCTGTACAAAAATAAATAACATTTGAACGTAATTTACAGTACCATTCTCCTATGTATAAACATTATTATAATAAAATTTCATACATGCCTCACCTCATTAAGTCTGTAAGCCAAAACGATAGAATTATTTCTTCGGCACATCGACATCACCGTTTGTTACGATTTTGCAATGTAATCTAACCCATCAGCAGCAATGCGAAACAAACAAAACGCGAAAACTTTCCCTCCCAACGCTTTGGCCTTGCTTGCTGTATTCAATTAATAAATCTAATTTACGCCTCCAAACGTGCCGCTAAGCAACAAATCAAACTCCTCGCGCGTTACACGGCCGGCGCTATCAGATTTCTCTTTGTGAAGGATCGAAAGTTCGTTTTGTTTTACGGATGCCGATAATTATGTTTGCTTTTGATTAACGAACTTCATTTTACCGGCCCATGGAATTGTGCAACTTTGACGGTTCCGATCGCGGGATGTAAATACCACACGAATTTCGGCAACGCTGAGGCATCGGTTTGCATGGAAAATGTGGTCACTTTTAGGCGTAGTAAATGGAGCACCGATACCTCGGGTATGCTAGAACGGGTGTCGAGAAGTTTTCTCCGGCAATGCTAAGCTTCGTGCGGTGGGGCTGATGGTGTGACGGTTCCATAACGGAGTTGTGTGGTACGCTGCTTAATTAAGCAGATTGTGATTGATGGAAATGTTGTGGCTAATTGATGGAACGGGGCAGAGATTTGCGTGCTATTGATGGTAAAGATTGGATGGAAATGATTGGTACTATAGAGATGAGCAAAATGGAAAGCTTATTAGAATGTAAATTTTCGGAATTTCACTCTGTTTGCTGGAGGTATTAAATGCTCGAGCGTCATCCACGTTGGTTAGTTGTCTGAACGGGTAGGGAAGTTAGAAAGCGACAGATGGGCCAGCGAGGAACGAATGTAATTAATTAATGGTGTTTAAATTCTTTACAAATACATCCTGGTGTAATCAACAGAATTCTTCCAAATGGAGTCATAACAGATTTTTTGAAGCATGCTTCAGAACTAATATTGATAAAGTTTATGATTTTTCAATAATAAGAAATATGACCATGGTTAGGAATTTGATTTTTTATAACATTTTTTTCCAAGCTTCATTAAAAAATAGTCTCTTATGTTTTGTTCTATTAATCTTTCATAATATTTTGGTTGAAAAATAGCGTAATTAAGTCAGATCAGTCAGAAATCAGAATAATTTTTCAGTCAGTTAGTACAGTTAGTTAGTACACACCAAAATACACTGAGCTAATCTGCGCTGGTGTAGCTCAAATTAGCTGACACCACCAAATAAGCTGAGCTGAGCTTTCCAGCCTTCCAGCCATACAAATGTTTTCTCGAATGAAAGTCTCAAATTGTTAAGTCAGTTAAGTTATGTAGATCACCCAACGTCACTTTTATTTGTTTCAATTTGGATATGAAGCCTGATTCAGATGTCTGTAGAGCATATTTAAAATTAACCCATATTTAAAATTTCTGCTCAAAGTCACTTATGCTTAATATTCTTACTAGAGAAATTGAGATCTGAACTAGCATCGTTGACCTTCCTAGTGTATTTTATGAGGTTGCCTGATTGGTGTCAGACCAATTGGTCAATTGTAGACACTGATATCCTTTGTTGAAAGTGGATACCGATGCTCCAACTTGACTTGAGAGTTTTAACAGATTCCTTCAACTCGACGGCTTTCGAAACCTGAGGTAAGATTGGTTCGGGTATATGTGTGTAATAAAAAGATGACATGTGACAAGAACCGAAACAGAATGTGCTAGATGGATGACTGTCCAGGCAGTTTGACGATCATAGATGGTAATCCTTACTGGAACGTTGAAGACATCGAGGTTTTTCCTTGGCTAGGGTCACTCTCGATGCTCATCGGTGGATCAATCAGCCATGCAACTTTAAATATTCAGAAGAAATATCCCCTACAGGCAATTTGGACGTTTGAGTCCTTACCTTGGATAGGGGGACACTCAAAAATCTTCATCAACATCAAGAATTGAGCACCTAATCAAGCTTGTTCCAAGTCTCTTTCCTCAAACCTACCCTTCTCTGCCGACGCTCGAGAAATACCACGATTTCTACATGTGAAACTCGACCGCGACCAGTCAAAATCACTGATAGTTACCGAATAAATAATTTTTATGATCTGACTAACATTTTCATATTTCTTTGAGATTGCATGCTTGGCTTAATACATATTCGATTGGTTGTTTCTTACACCAGCTTTGAAAACCCACTTAACAGTACAAGTCAATAGTGCATCATGTTGTTTTGCCACTTCGAAGATTCAAATTGCTTAAACAAAATGATCGAAGCATCATTTTATTGCAGCCTTGTTACTCATAAAGCGGTCAACCTATTCACTTTATTTCTTGTATACTATATATTATCCTACATTTATATTGCGAGGAACACGTCTGTTAGTTATATATTATCACCTCTTTGTGAGTATTTTGCATTGAAACACACTGTTCATCGTTCCACAAACATCCAATCAAAATGACTGGTTAAGGTAGAATTGCCCATGACGTTAGATTAGGTTTTATTTTTTAAATACATAGAAATGAAAATCCTATTGAATGTGCAGAAGTCAAGCATCAATATTGACAGAATTTTTTAACTATGAAAAATAAATAAACTTGAATGGTATGGGACCAGCCAAAATGTCTGGTCCGGTAGTTCTAGTGTTAACCGGTTTTACAAAAATATTTATTAGTTTTAAAGTTGGATTACCAGACATTCGTTCCTTCTGTTAGTTGTGCGGACCTCTCAAAACGCTCCACCGTCTTAATCCTTTCTCCGTAATCTTTATCTAGTGCTTAAAACCTCATCGTCCAAATGTTTAATTATCGGTAACGAGTAAAACTTAAATTTAAGTTAGCATTTACTTGAAATCAATATCGATTATTACACCCTTATATCGGCTTTTGATTTATAATCAAGCAAAAATATTTTCACTCACTAAAAATCAACATTCAAACAAATTTATACGTGTTTGCCAGATTCGCAAACGTATCTTAAGTAAAACTTCATAAATTCTAATGGATTATGCCGAACCGAAAGCACCGAATATTCAAAAGTTTTATCTCCTGGTCAACAAGACCAGAAGCAACATTATTGTCAATATCAGCCGAAACTTTCATCGTTAAACTGGCGAATGAAAAAGTTCCGCACGAATTCATTAGGGTGCTAATCCGTTGAAGCGGACCCAACTTAAGCTGCTGTTTAGAAAAGCTAATCTGTTGTCTCATGTTTGTCCATACGGGAATGGGTTCCCATTCATCAGCATTAGCACTAAGGAACATGTTGAAAATGCTGAGCCAGCCTGTTAATCTCAGATACGCAACGTTTGTGAGGAACAGTTTTTAATAATCTTTGTGATGAAAAGGGGTAAAATGTTGGGCGGATTTAATGCGAGATGATGGGGAACAATTCACGATGGTACATGTACATGAAATTGATTTAACAATTTTGAAACGATTTTTAAAATGGTAGAATGTTATGATAGTTTCCTCCTAAGCCTGTGAGCACTATAGCAAGTCACGAACAATCGGAAAAAGAAAAAAAAAACTACCAGAAAGTTGAAATTGGTCCGGTTAGCATGGCAAACAATCTTTTCTTGTTCGAAAGAATGAAAAGCAAACGAACGTGTGTGCCTGACTGTTCAAATATTGACGACCACCTGGAACTGTGGATACAACCGGTGTCCATGAAGGGTTATGAAGATGCTAATATTTGCCCAGCGTGTAAGGTTACGAACTAGTTACGAAATCAAACAAACTCGTCAAGCAAGTAGTAGAATCAAGCAATCTAGACAGACTGGTACGACATTGGGGAACAAAGGAGACGAAAAAAATGCTTCTTTATCACATCAGCGCTAAATCTCACTGTCGGAAATCTTTCCAAAAAAAAGAAGCAAGTTTCACGGTTGTTTTATACGTGAAAATTACGATTGTGGATCGCTAAAAGATAAATGTCTTTATTCATCTCAACGGGAACCCTCACCGCACAGGGAAACTTTCCCGTTCGGCAAATAAATCTAAGTGCTGAGGCGAAACAAAAAACCCAACTCCAAATCATTAGCATAATCTCATCCTGAATCTGCCCATGCAAAGGGGTAAGTTTGGTGGGGTAAGTAATGATTCCTATTAATTAACAGCAGGAATAAAATTTATGCTCCTTTTTCTTCTTGATTGTTTTTTTTTTGCCTATTTGTCTGTGCTTTTGCAAATCACAAAAAGCTTAATTTTCACCTGTTTCTGTTCACATTTTGCTTCGGCCGTTTTAGCGATAATGTAGCATTGAGTGTGCGCAAATTATACGGAAGCCAATCGGGGTTAGCTAGTTGCTGGTTGGGCATAAGAACAGAAACACCAACCGATACAGATGGAACGTTAGTGCGTACAAATCAATATTAATTAATTAGCATAAACAAACCATTACTTGGCGGGGAAAGATTGGTGAGCTTGGAGCGCTAGTCATTGACACAAATAAAGGTAACAACCTTTATTTATAGAAACTTTCCTCAATGAAAGTTCTGAGTTATATCTTCAAAGAATTTCTTCAAATATCAGCTGTTTGTCGGGGATTTTGAACCATGTTTGGAGATGTTCTTGCTTGAGGCTTTGAAGGTTCTTATAAGAATGCAAGCAATAAAAAGTAGTTTTGTAATAAAATAAATTCTTCTGCCCAAAACTATTACAACCGTTTGTATAGTTAGAAGACCCTTGGAGACCCCAACACAACATAAAAATTGGGGCTCTAACCAGATCGAATCAGCTGAAGGGTTGTTGTGTTTTGAGATTGTTTAGAGACGATTGCATACCCGAACCGAGGACTTGAAGTGGAGTTGACTTCTTTTTATTACCGCAGATGTTTACTGCTAAGCTTTCCAAAATCTTGTTTTTTTTTATTTTGGCTTAGAGAGACTATGTGTTTTTCTACAGCATTCCTCTCTTTTCTGACTGATAAATTGTTTGTGATTCAGTTTGGTCTACATTTCGTTTATGATGCTGGTTGCTTTTAAAAATTTCAAAAGTTGTCTTTGGCATTTCGGATCATTTGATGGTATTTTGTTGATATGATGAGATGTTAAATAATCAGATCGTTTTTGTGTGCATCCGTAACAATCAATCAGCAAATACAGAACTGTAATCAAAATTCCACAATAACTGCAACGAGGGATAGTGTTTTTTCGGAGGAATCGGAGGAATGTAGATTGTGAGTGGAACCATTGTTAAGACCATGCTTCCCTAATATTTCTTTTGCTGAAGGTTATGAAGTTTCGTTCGGAAATTGGTGCATCTGGGATTATAGGATCGTCAAGTGCAGTTTTCGCTATCTTGTCGGCTATTTCATTACCTCTGATGCCAATGTGGCTTGATACCCAGCAAAAAGATACTTTTAATGATGCTGGTATTTCTTCAAGCCTTTGGATATGCGGCTTTCTTGACTTTCCTGCTTCCAAGGCTTTTAGCACGCTCAAGCTGTCCGTGAAGATAATATTTGGTTTAAAATCGTCAATTTCTGCTTCAGTAACAATCAATAGCGCAGAGGCCTCAGCAGAAAAGATTGACATATTGTCTGGAAGTTGGATTGAACGGTTGCTCGTTGATGAGTGGATAACACATCCATCGCTATTGCTTTTAACGGATCCATCGATGAACTGCCAAAAAACCTTCTGCCTTGTCCCTGATTATTAATATATTAATTGTCAAGTATGTTAGTATTTACATGATCAATGTGTGGATCTAGCGGTTAGTACAAACTCACAAACTAATCAACAACTTAAAAACTAGTCAAACTACTTTACAAAATAACTTATCATCTTAGATCACCAGTTGGTGAGTTGAGGTTGCTGCTGATGCTTGTAGCTGGTTGATGTTGTCGTCAAATGGTGCTGTGTTGGCTTCATCGTAGAGCTCAAGCAGTGTCCAGCGAGGAGCGTCCTGGATGAGTCGGAGGAATCTATCGCAGCTAGTTTGTACCTTTCGCAAATCCGCCTTTGCACAGGAACGTCAGACAGGAATGCCGTACTTTGCTGTGGGCAGGACGATTTGTTTGTAGATGGTTAGCTTGATTTTTCGATGGAGCTTGGAGCGTCTGTTGATGAGTGACTATAACTTCCTCAATAATATGAGTAAGCAGATGGATGTATCTTTTGTATGGTGATGGAACAACATTCGCTTGTCAATAGTGACTCCGATGTACCGAATCGTGGATAACCACGGCAACCGGATGCTGTGTTGGTGGATTGATGAGCAGGTTTGTCAGACGATGAGGGATGAGCATCGCCTGAATCTTGGTGTGGTTGATTTTAATTTTCCAGTCGGTAGCGTACTGTTGGATTATGAACAGCAAACGTTGGGCGCTGTTCCTCAACTCTGCAGGTGTTCTACCCTTAGTCGCGAACAGGCACATGTCGTCTGCGAACAGGAACACGTGTGTACCCGTGAGAAGGGCCGGTAGGTCCGCAGTGTACAGGAAATAGAGCAGAGGCCCTAATATGCTGCCCTGCGGAACACCAGCTGGTACCTCATTTTCACCGGAGGTGGCTGATGAAACAACGACTCGGAACGTTCGCTGTTTTAGATAGTTGTGCAGGATTCTTTACCAGGTGAGCTGGAACGCCGCACCTGCCCAACTTGTGAATGAGCCCGTTGTGCCGCACGTTGTCGAACGCCTTCTCAATGTCCAGCAGAACGGCAGCGGTGGATTTGGATACTCGTCTATTGTTGTTGATGATGTTCTTCAGTCGAAGAAGTTTTAGTGTGTTTCTTTGCCCTTACTAGCATTGTGGACGCTACAGACTCTTTCCAATACATCTAAGAAAATTGTCTCAAGTGGGCACCGGAAGTGGGGAATCGGGCCGATTTGGAAAGTTTGTCTCTGCCATCAATAGAGCATATTCTTTCCAAGACTACAGTTTCGGAGAGATCCTTGCAAGATCGCGTCCTTTAAATACCCCAGGCTCCTATGACTGAACAGCTACTTGTAGAAGGGGTCCGTCTCAGTCGAGGCCCCATAAAAGTTCGGAGTTCCAAGCATCTGCCTAGGGTGTTTATATTATGATCTGCCCCTGAGAATAATAGCATTGAAAATAATAATAAACACCATAATCTTTATTGCTAGAATTAACCAAGAGGATAAGGTAATGGTTCCATCATTACCTTGGTTCCATCAGGAACCAACCCCAAAATAGTGTCTTCATTGGAGATAAGAAAACTCACTATTTTGAACGATTTGAATCAGAAACAAAGAGTGACGGCTAAAGAGATTTAAATCATTCAAATACTCTTTGAAGATTCATCAAAGAAGTAATGCACTGGACTGAACAACTGGATACTGGACTGTCTTATCAATGTAGATGGAAAGTCAGTTCTCACTACGGGAGGACAGTCGGTGTGGGATTTGAACCCAGGTCTTACCGTTCGAAGACCGGTGCTGCTGTCGCCTCCACCACCGGGCCTAGCGTGCTCAATTGATGCACACTATTATTGCACAAACTTCATGTCATTCGATTGATCGAGGATGTAAAAGAATATTGAAAGAGATAAAAATATATCATTTGTTTTGCTTTATTCTATAAATCTCTTCCCAAATAATGCGAAGGAAATAATTTAATGTCAGAGAAAACCTTTGACAATGTTCCACAATATGAATACTAAGTTTTAGAACTGGCTTTCAATAATCCACTGTTTATTTAAACTGTAAAAAATTCGATCATATTAACCGAAACCCTGAACATCCGTGATGCATCATTGCTTAAAGTATTTAAATGTTTTTGTGATTAACAAAATACTACCAAAGTTATTTTCATCTCTATTCTTAACTTAATTTTCCACATAACTTTAATCATTTCCCGTGGCAGAACGGAGTCAGGAAAAATGTGAAAAATGCACCGAAGACAATAAATTTTCCGCTTGCCTGCCCCCCGCTTTTCAATTATGAAAATTGTCCGAATCGTTAATGATAATGAGTGATAGCGCAGGTCGATTTTATAAATGTACCGGAAACACATTCCGAATCGACACATCGAGCTGGACGTCTGAGCGCCCCGATGGCGTGGCGGATGAATTAACACCTTTTGAGCAGGTTTTTGTGATTGAAACGAACTTCACCAGGGGCGTACCATGAAAATGGAGGATGAAAAAGGCATAATATAACACGGTTGGGATTGGTCTGTATGATATATGCGCTCGCAATTGTTCCATTCTTTATGACCCGCTGTCAAACGGAGCGCAACGAGGATAATTGTCGGAATTGGGTGCATAATACATCGCCGTGGCATAGCAGGAAAAGTTCTGAGTAATGTATTTTTTAAAACTTTGGAATATTATTTCAACTGCGTGAAGTATTTTGCTTGAATTTTTCTTATCTCTTTTCACAAAAACAAAAAAAAAAGAGGAACAAAAAGTAGTCGTCACAACAAGGATAAGCCAAAGATAGAGGGCTTTAGGATGATGATGCTAAAATTCACAACCATTGAGATAGGTTTTTCGGTCGCTTTTTCCAGCATTCCATGTGATCGCGCTCCAGAGCCAATGCCTCCAAAAGCACATACGAAACCCACCGCCCACGGCAGGCGCAGGAAACAAGGGGCAACATTTTGTATCGTCAAGCCCCGAAACCGATAGGGAGGCTCATTAATCAGTGGCAGAAAAATGACAGACTCATGAATAACGGAAGCGGAAACGTGAAAGTGCTGAATAATTTATCAGTCCCATCGGGGTTTTCGGTCGAGGGCGAGCCTCCGAGCAGTAGGTCGAGGGTCTCCTGGTGGCTGGGATGCAGAGGGTTTCGGCATGAATGACTACTGCTTCTACCAGCACCAAGTTAAGCGACACAAAAAAAAAAAAAATAGAGAAACACCCAATCCTGCCAAGGAGGTGCTGTGGAATCTGTGTGACAAAATCAAAACCTGCTGACGGCGACGAATTTATGTTTTACTTGATTTTCCGTTTATCCGGATTCGGCACTCAAAGTTACTCAAACACGTGAATCACACGCCGCTACACTGGGCCGGCTGCTGGCGGAATAGCTCAATCGAACAGCTGTGGCGGATGAATTCATTTCCTGGTGGTGTGTGGTATGCGTGCGCAGTCCTTCGGGCATCAACTGTCTAGTGTCGGATTGAATTCGGAGAACCAACAGGACATGGTGATTTTGGAAAAGTTTTCCATTTCCAATGCAAGGTTCTATTATTAATCAAATTGCCCATCGATGGACAGTGCGTGCTAGAAGTGAGATCGATTTTAATTAATTTTTTACTAGAGTACAAACGCGAGCAACGGCTGCATGAATAAATGAGTACGAGTGAGGCTTGTTGGAATTTTATCATTGTTCATTTAAATCTCGAAGAAGTTTTTCCGATTGTTTTGATTTTGGCAGTTCGCGAAAGTTTGTTTTATGCATATCATGTTGGGAAATTCTTGAGTTAAAACAGTTGAAATTCTATGAATACGTGTCTAGTTTACAAATTTCTTCTTTTTACTATACCAGTCATAACTAATTATAAATAAAAATACAAAATATCCACCAGTTTGCCCTACTTTCTGGCTCAAATATCTCGATTTAAATCATACCTACTGAACGAACTGTAAACAAGTTTTAAACAGAACATTATCTTTTATTTATTTATTTCAAAAAAAGAAATTTGAGGGATTGGAAATGTTCGAGTACCTAGTGGCATCATCGTTACGTTGAATACAGTCGATCATCCTATCAATCGCGCAGGTCGATATTTACAAGATGTTCAATTTTTATTTTCTTAGGTTTTTAGACTTGGTTTCGTTCAATTCAAATATTTTAGTATTATTTTTTCACTGCTGCTTTTTGTGAATTGCACATTTTTTTTGGGTTACTTTGAATAATAATTAGAGTTTTGCTTTCGTTTTTTTGAAGACTTTTTGTTATTCTTTATGTTTTTCTATCTTTTTATTCCCAGAGTTAGCATCTATTTCTAGAGTAATTTTAATAAAAAATCAAATTTATTTATTAACCCTAACAGGATTGATAACTTTTTCGTGCACATGGTAGAATTCTTTTTCTTTCTTATTTGGAATCCATAGTTTTCCATTTTTCTTGATTCAAGATGAAATATTTTTGCTCTTTCAGTGTGTTATTCATTTTATTGCCTTAATTTTTCCCCCAATCTATATCTCTTTATTTATTGTTTTAATTGTTAATTTGATTTCTGTATTTTTTGTTTCATATGTTAATTTCTTTCAATTTCTTTTCATTTGTCTTACTTTTTTTAAATTTTAATGAGATTATTACAAGTTTATTATAAAGTTTGGTAATAAAAGTGAAAGAGATTTATTGACTTTTTTATTTAATTTACAAAATTTCATTCCATTTTAACTTATCACACCTTGAAATAATACTTTTTTATTGCATTCGATACAATCGTACAAGGAGGAGCGCAATTAAGAGAGAAGAAAAACAGATAATTGCATACAAACGTACACAAAAAGGAAAGCACCAGCAACCAACAGCAACTACTAAAGAAAATGACGATCAGACAAATTCTCATCCAATTCCCTTCCTAAACACCCAACTGAATCGATAATTGAATTATCATTCGATTTCTGAAACCGCAGCCGACTGGTTCTCTCTTCATTTAGAGACTCGAAAGTCGTATTTTTTTAACTCACGCATATCAGACAAAGATACACGACACGAGACACGAGGATATTAAATAATGATACTAAATCTGCACGTCTCACATGTGTAAAAAGCCATGTCTGAAGAATGTTGAAGAGTATCGAAACAAGGAAATTACTCAGCACCTAAAAATAAAAGGAAAACCTTTAAAAAACACCGAGCATTCGTGATCTGTATTGGTTCAAACGACGGTTTTTGGGCGGACACATCTTTGCCCTTATGACGCGATACTCTCCAAATTGCAAGCCGTGTTAATAATACGGATAATAATTCCTCCTAAAACCCTCATCACACGATGGAAAACGCTGTTATCGATCTCGGCAGTTATCTTTCCGAACGGGTTTTACAGATAAATGCCGGTCGGAAATTTGGAATTCAATATGCACAATTCCGATTTGGTTTTGGGTGGCAATTATCTGTCAAATGCAAATAGCAAAAGAAAACATGTAATTTATAATTTGTGATTTTTTAAAGCGCGCATATCCACGAAAAACCATTGTGCTGTTTAAATTTTGAAATCGGAAAACGAAATTTGACGGGAGGCATTTTTCTGCCAAAAGCTCATATTGACAGATTAAAGCTAAAATAAGCCGATGGAATTTTCTCCCGTTTAATAACCCCTTAAAGGAAGTAAAAATTGGGCCAGTCTAGTCTTTCGTAATTAAGAAAGAATGTTTGATTCTGAAGGATTAATACCAAGTCACTGAGGCAAAAATTCTATAGAAAGACAACGAGCAGTGGCGGCTTTTACGGGATGCGGAGTGAGTTGCCACTGGAGTCCCCGAGCTAGTAAGCCCTGAATCCACAAGAATTTTTACAGTAAATTCAATGTGAGCCTTACGTCCATTCCGCTTGGGGTCTCCGAGGAACTAATTGCACCACTATTACAAGAACTCTTTAAAAATACAATCGAAAGACAATTAGACACTCAAACTGGAATCTAAATAATACATAATTTGTATGATAACTTTAAAACCAAGCAGTCAAAGCTAATACTACAATAATCAACCGATTAAAATTCACAAAATAAGATGATAAAAAACCTCAAGAAAATAATATCAGCTAATCATGTAAAGATGGCGATGGTTAATGATGTAGGGAAGATGTATGGAAATTGTTTACCGTTTAGTAAGGCTGTTGCTTAAAATTCAAACCACTCCATTATGTAGCGCATTACACCTCAACCGTACAATCGCGCTGTTTGTGGAACACGAACGCGCCAAGGTGTGGAAATTGATCATTTATCATCAATTTGCATCTGGGGAGAACGTAAATGATGAGCTGGTCGTGTTTAATCCACTACCGATAGCGTCAAGGATAATGTACTCCCCCCTCAACCTTGGCCCGTTCGCAAGCTGTTTCCATTTTGCAGCGTAATGTTGTACAACACGTATTCCCAACACGACGGGCGCTTCCCGAGTTTTCCCGAAACAACAATTTAATTTCCATACGAGAGTCTCGCAAACGGAAAGATCCGCTTCCAAATGCGTGTGGAGTGTGGGAGTGTTAGGACGCTTTTCGATACGCTTATCGACACCATCGATAAATTGACTACTTTCGACGCGGTACCAGGAATGCTGCTTAATTGGAATTTATTCGGGTTTGCTTTTAACGCCACGGCTCTGTTTGCTACCCACTTTTGGAGGGGTAGCGTTGGACGAAAGGAGGCAAACTCCCCGCCGATCGAGAGGTGTTGAGCATGGTCTGGTATTCTTAATTTAATTACAAGTTTTTAGGCCGCATTCGACCGCATCCGACGGTTTGTGTCGGTGCTTTTTCGGAAGTACGCGACACTTCATACCGTGGTACATGACTTCCTCGTACGCGGGCAGTACCGTGAGCGATGAGTTGCGTTTGTAGAGATGAGGAATGATAAATCAATTAACAAAATTGAATGCTGTTCAGTAGCTGAGGTGTTTGTGCGTCCCGTGTTCTTCGGATGTTCGGGTGCGAATTAGTGGCACGACACGGACGAGGACAGTCCAACCACCGTCAATATGGTCGCTGCCGAAACAACAAGAAGGCTTGCTTTTGGGTAATTGTTTAATGAATCGTTAAACACCACCGAACGGAATGCAATTGCGGCCGTGCCGGGGATCGAAAGTTTCGCCCTTAATTGGTGTGTAATTCAATTTGGTGATTTGAGGTGGTGAAAAATCTCATAACAAAGAGTAAGAGACAGTTGGGAAAACCGAAAAATATAAAAAAGAAACAAATGCCTGCTAAAATAAGCCTCTTTAGCTGATAAGAAGACAAGCTTTCACTAGAATATAGAAACTTCAACCGAACTGGGAAGGAAGCATAAATAAACTCCAACCAAACGATAAGCACGTGGAAGATGTTGCTTTTTTGCTTCGATCTCGGTGCTGTGGAGACTGCTGTGACCGCTTATGTTCAGCATCATTTAGTAGCGGCACGATTTATGTCATTTTAATTCAGTCTAATTCGGGGGCTTGGGCACGGTACGACAAGATAAATTATGCTCGTTAGCATACGTTCGGGTGACAATGGAAAAATGGCAAATGGTCGAAGAATGGACTATGGATGCTCCATGAAGTTTATTTTGCGCTACAGCTAAAGGTACACACCTCCGGCAAATTTCAACTGGAATATTTGGTATCTTGTTTCGTATGAGAAGCCCAATAAAATAAAGAAACGTTTAAGATATTTGAAAATCTGATAAGCACGCCGATTAAAAGAATAAAATCTCATTTAGACCATTTTCATCACCATTTTGTTACCTTAGAACAAAACTTCTTTTTTTTTCGTTAAAAACGAAAGCCACATTTGACTCTCTGCTCTTTATAAATGGCGGATAAAATTATTATAACGTGTGTGGCTTGACTATTGTAGAACACTTATAGCTTATAGTTTGAAATTATAGCTTATGAAGCTTATGTTGGAATTGCTTAATTTCCTTGTACAGGTTGTTGATCCGTAGAGCGGAGGACTGGATTACTCAAGGGTGTAGGAGTGTCTCTATTCGAATGCGGGATAGGACTCGTTGATGGTATCTGGCAATGGTTTATCAAATTTTATCCTCATTTTGCAAATCTATCCTCACTAAGTGCCTTTGCCATCAAAAAATAGATATGCTCTTACATAGTAAATTTTGTCCTCACTGGACTGTTCTGGCCTCACAAAGTAACTCTGTGCAATATTCCTCTTCTTCAGTAAACGAGAAGGAGACGATAAAGTGGCTTCCACACCTGCAAATAGCGATGAAACCTTGCAAAGCAAATCGAATCCAAGTACCAAAAGGATGAACCAATACACGCGATGGAGTCACCGGGTGATTCCTGGGATCCGTGTGTCCTGACTTAGCACAACAAGAAACACAAATACGTTTTTATGTGAGTTTTTTACACGTAATGGGTTTCACGTCATCCCGAGAGTACTTCCAATGTCCTGGGATTTCCTAATCGGTGGAGGACGCCCTCTTCGAATGTCCCTGTTTCATCCACGCCAGGGAGGATCTGTTCGGCGGAATCAGTGATACAGGACAACCTGCAGCATTTCTTTCTCCGTAGACATAAAGGCTGGAGCAGGTTCTTCGCTGTAGCCTAGCATCTCCAGCGCCATTGGGAACTGAGCTCCAAAAAAACGGAAGAAGCATGATTACTGAACACAATTGTTGACCCGGTATCGATTTGCAGACCATGCAACAGCATGTGAACGTGATTCCTTGGTTACAAACGGGCTGAGCATGAAATAAACGTGAGAGATTCAATCATTCAAGTCCGGGATTACCGATGACCGAGAGGAGACGATGTTTTGTGCGTGATCTGGTACGGTGATGTACACAAGGGCAGCAACACCGACAACCTGAAGCTCTGACGAGAACTCGTTCTCGTTTCCGGTTTATAAGCCGAACTTAGGGCCGACACGAAAAGGGCCCTGAGCAGAAGCCGAAAACGAATTGGTCTTTGTAAATACTGGCGGATCTAATGGAGCCGCGATTGTTGCTGCTTGTGCTACAATTCTGCACTTAGGGCCGCAGAAGGGCTAAATCCGCCTCTGCCCGTAGTGATGACTAGTCAGTCATCCTACTACGTGGTTTGTTGAAGTCTAGTTACCTAGGTCGTTAAGCTAAAAGGAAGGTAGAGTTTAAGCCACTATAGCTGATCTGCCCTCAACATTGTAACCTTGTCCTCTATCTGCAGCTCTGCCTTTGATAGGGACCTCTGCCATCACAAGGTAACTCAAACCGCACTAGGAAGCTTTTATCTCACTAGACAGGTTGGATTTCACAAAGTAGCATTATATTTCGAGCTCTTGCACCTTAGTGAACGCAAAGATGCCCTTACCATGCAAATGTCTTCTAACAAATATATAAGTAGAAGAAAAATTTGATGTCTGTATATAGGATCTAATGTTCCAACCTTGAGTGCAACATCCATTCCATTCGAAACACCAAAAAAGTTTTTCGTCTGCAATCTAGCCTGCATGCTAAAATGGGTTGCACATCACTGGTTCAAATTATAGGTCACTACTATCAATGCTTCTTCAATCTGCTTCATATTTCCTATTTCCACACTACACGAGCTTGCAAAGACACATTCGCCATGTGAGAACGCAAATGAAAGTAATCGATTTAGCAAGTACTTTCTTGTATTCAGCAGTGATGGATGCAGTTGTGATTCAAAATGTAAATAAACATATTTAATCACACAAGCGTATTACGACCCGGTGTGTTATCATCTGCAGCCAGCTCAGTGTTAAATGATTTGATAAGTGTTTCTGAGCAAATACTGTTTAGTGTTACCTCAACCGGCAGCGGGACGAGTACTGGCGTTCAAGGATGTATTTACCAAGTGCGTTTATTTTGCTGTTAGTAGTCCTGCACAACACGGAAGCAAACGTTATAAAGCAACCAGAAGTACAGCTATTCAGATGAAGTTGTCAGAACAGATTGAAGTCGTATAATGATTTCCTTAACATTGCCCATTTTAGACGTGTAATGGAGGCTACTGTTTGCCGAAGCATTTATGTCCAACGGGAACGTTCGAAGAAGTATCAACATTGGACCGAAACGAACGTTTGACGCTGCAGGTTGATGAAGAGAACGAGTGTGGAGATTTCATGAAGATATGCTGCAAAGGATCATTGAGCTCGTTTGATAACATTCCGGTAAAGCTCTTTATCAGTTTGTGAGCGATATTCATTCACAAAACTAACCGCGAAAGGTTATCAATGTTTTAGACCTCGATGAATGTTGCAACAAATGGCGATTACAAGTGTGGTTTGTCCAATCCGGAAGGTTTGTTGTACGATGTGGAATCAAACCTTACGTACGCGAAATACGGCGAGTTTCCATGGACTGTGGCCATTTTGAAGATGTCTTTCTCGTCCAACAATATTGTGTTGACGTACGTTGGTGGCGGAACTCTTATACATCCTAAATTTGTGCTGACCGCAGCTCATACGCTGGAGAAACCTCATCGATATGTAGCTCGGTTTGGTGAGTGGAACATAAACTCGGAAGCAGAGGCATATCCTTCTCAGGTAAGATAGCTCTTCGGAGTCATGGGGGAACCTGAAATGTAACGCTCTTCCTAACTCTATGTCTTGATAGGATATCGGAATAGAGGAACACATCCTACACCCGTCGTTCCGTGACTTGTGCACACCCGAAAACGATATAGCACTGGCCGTACTGAAACGAAGTGTAATCTACACGGAACACATCCGACCACTTTGTCTGCCAACTGAACAGGATGCACTAAATGCGCTAACTGCTAAGAGGTGCATCGCAACCGGCTGGGGAAGAGACGTACGCACCCAACAGCCAGCGCCCATTATGAAACGCATTGAACTGAACGTTGTCGCAAACACGACGTGTCAGACTTTGTACCGATTGGCTGACAGGAACAGCTATTTCAAGCTGCATCGTAGCTTTATGTGTGCGGAAGCGGCGGCCGTTCAGGATACGTGCGACAAAGATGGAGGCACACCGATGGCTTGCCCAAGGGAGGATGGATCTTACGCGTTGATCGGTATAACTTCTTGGGGATTGGAATGTGGCCGTACGGATGCTCCGGGAGTGTACGTGGATGTGCCGAAATTTGCCTGCTGGATAAACAACACGATCGCAGGGTATGAGGAGTTTCATGCTGAAGAATAATTTGTGTGTTTGGACAACAACTATGTAGTCGACTAACTTTGATGATCTTGTCATAGGGCGTAGTACTCAGACTTGAACAATAAATTAAAAAAAAAAAACAGAAAGTTTATAACATTTCCTTTGATGTATTGTTGAATATATCAACGCGTAAGATCTAAATTAGTAGGAATAAACGAAATAAGTCACGTTTTGCTACAACCTGCAAACGAACCTGACGTTTGATAACGTGAACATATCACATGACGTATTTTAACATTTATGATTATTATGACATTTCATAGCACGTGCTGAAAGTACGAGTTTATAATATATTGTTGTTGGTAGATAAGGAACTAGGAAGATTCGAAAATTAAATTCCTAGAAAGATTCGAACCGGATTGGATGCTTATTGACGGATTCGATCCGCTAGGGATTCGATTGGGATTCAGATTGAACAGAACATCCAAACAATAAATATGAAATAAAATGGAATGCTAATGGTTCATCTGATGTTTATTTTGCTAAAGACCGGCTACACTTGCGCCTCTACCACTGGGCTCATTAGAAAATGACCAGCTACAGTTAAATTTGGAGAATTAATGCTAGGTTAAATTCTTTGATGGTTTTTAATCAGAATATCCTTACTACCATTACGACTCTGAACCAAAAATGCTCGAATGGATTTGTCTACGATACGTTTCAGGTTGCATGGTAGATCTATACACAGTGGTCCGTACAAACACTCGGTAGTCAAGATACCTTCTTCTTGTTGGCTTATTGTTTTGTTGGGTGAGGCCTGTCATCTAATATAGGTTACGAGACTTATTGATATCTTGCTGTTGGACAGTCAGCCTTACTACAAGGAAATGGTATCTCACCTATTCTCATCATATCGATTCTATAGCCTTTAGGGCTCGGAGGACCCTTGGTGTGCTTAAGCGTGTTGCCCATGACTTTCATGATGCCTCTTGTCTCAAGGTACTGTTGCTTTACTGTTACTGTTGTCAGAATGCCGCTGGAATACTATTATGTGATCTGGTTCCCCCTGAGGAAACATCTCACCTCAAAAAAACTGTCGCGTAGGTCGAAGTTGGGACTATATCGTACCTTTATAGTCCCAGTACTCAAATACGCCTCTGAAACATGGACCCTGTCCAAAACAGACGAAGCCCTCTTATCTGCGTACCAGAGGAAGATGCTCAGAAGGATCGTTGGCCCCGTATGTGTGGGAGGACAATGGAGGAGGCGCTACAACCACGAGCTGTACATCACCGTGTGCAACGAATCAGGCTAGCCAGGCGCCAAAATTCCTCAGAAATTCCTTTAAGGCCGTTCACACGGACAGAGGCGCAGGCGTGGTAGGCCCAGATTGAGGTGGGAGGATGGCTTGGAATCATCCGCCATCAAGGTCGGGAAAACGGATTGGCGGACGACGGCGCGGGATCGTGAGCGGTTCCGGATTCTGCTGCGGCAGGCCAAGACCTCAAAGCGGTTGTAGCGCCTGATAAGTAAGTAAGTAATATATAGTCCCTCGGCCAAGATCTACATAGACGCGAACGGGTACAGAGGTTCTTTACTAGGTTTGCAGCCAGGAAAATCTTATTAGAGCAAGCCTCTGCACTACCTTGTTGTGAGTTCAGATGTCGGATACTCGGATTAGTTTCCCTCGAAACCCGTCGTGCCAATGCCCAATCTTCCTTTATCGCATCCCTCCTGCTGGATTGAACTGATGCTCCGTCTCTGCTCTACTAAATCCCATTTTATGTCCCCTCGCGTAACCTACGAAGGTTCGCCCTCCTCGTCTAGTTCATTTGGGGCGCACAGAAGTGGGGCCTAAGGACCTTTACCTGCGTGCGGTGCATGCCTTTAACTCCACTTCTCACATTTTTGACTTTCACCTTTGCTTAATATCCTTTCGTTCCCGCCTTATAAGCAGTCATTATTTTTTTTTCGTTAGGCTACATTACGTAAAGTTAGGTTAAGGTATTCTTAAATTGCTCTATTTTGTAAGCAAATTTTGTTAAGCTACTAGGCAAACAAATAAATTGAATTGAATTGAAATTGAATTGAAATGGTTCGGATGGGATTTGAAGCTCGTCTACATTATCTTCACCATATTTGAGCATGAAAATACGTGAGATTGAATAGCCAAAATTTTATAATTCAATCGTAGAATATGGAACATAAGGTCCGGAAACTTTAATTGTTAAATCGTAGAACTTAGTGGGTATCGCAACAATGTTTGACACTTTCCTATGGTTTTTCAGGCCCGTGACCATATATTTTTGGTTTCTTGTACTGATTTTATATTTCATTTTGGTATACTACGGAGAGAATCTCGTATAAAAGTTTTTGAACAACTCTGAGGAACTCTGTAAAGCTGTAAATATAACTTGCGTTAGCCATTGTATAAATTAATCTGTAAAAACCGTCGACCAATCAAATACAACAACACACAAATACCCAACGCACGGACTGCCGACATACTCGGCGTAACCTTCGACAGTCGCCTTTCCTTTATTCCTCATTCCAACAGAGCTAAAAAGGAAGCAAACAACCGGCTGAACCTGTTCCGGATGCTCGGAGCCGGCAAAGCTCGGGCCTCTCGCATAACCCAAAACCGCATCATCAACGCTTGGCTCCTACCCAAACTGCTCTACGGCATCGAGATTGTTTCACGCGAACGAGCAACCTTCGAGAAGAGAGTAGCACCTGCTTACCACACCGCCATCCGCTATGCCACTGGTGCATTTGTCACCAGTCCGATCAACTCCCTCCTCTGCGAAAGCGGCCTCCTTCCTATGCAACACACCATCACCAACCGATTAGTCGCAGCTGCAGCTCGGATCCTTGAGAAAGGACTCGACGTAACTGCTCTCATCGCCAGAGCAAATGCAGAACTACAAACACTCACCAACCAACCAACAGCTACCACCGATCATCCAATCCACTCGCCAGGGAATTCGTCCCTGGTACTATCGTACACCTGTCATAGACTGGGAACTTAAAAGTTCTCTCCGGGGAACCGGAAAAAGCAGCCACATCGCCAATAGTACCTTTACACACTTAATACAGACTAAATACAAACAGTTTCATCATATTTTTACAGACGGCTCTGTTCATCTGGACTCAGCCGGTTGTGGGATCCACTCCTCCACGGACAACTGCGCCATCAAACTTCCTAACCACACCTCCATCTTTTCCGCCGAAGCAATAGCAATGCAACTAGCCGCCGACGAAGGACTACAGACCGACCGACCGAACGTCATCTTCAGCGACAGTGCCAGCGTTCTGGCTGCCCTCGAACACGGCACATCGAAGGACCCCCACATACAGCTCCTAGACTCCATACCTGTATCCCCGACAATCGTTTTCTGTTGGATTCCGGGTCATTCCGGAATCATTGGAAACGAGAAAACCGACCAACTTGCCAACGATGGTCGGCTCCGTCCTGACGAACCATACAACACCTTTTCACGCCGTGATGCCATCCGCTTCACCAACACCATCATCTCCCAACACTGGAACTCCACATGGCACAACGTAGACCTCAGCAACAAACTCCGTCCCATCAAGCACAACACCGCTTCATGGGAAGACACCAAATCCAGTCATATCCAACGAGTCCTTTCCCGCCTCCGTATAGGTCACACCCGCCTTACACACTCTTACCTCCTAGAAAAATCCAGTCCTCCACTTTGTAACTTCTGTGGCGTTGACATCACCGTCCGCCACATCCTCACCGATTGCCATGGATACACGACACACCGAGCCACCTGCCAACTAGAAACTGATCTCACGACAATCCTTTCACCCGACAAACTTCAGCAGAACCGCCTTATTAGATTTTTACGCATCAGTAATTTATACAAAGAAATTTAAGCAATAGTTGTAACTTATCCAATACCATACGCCACAATCGCAATAGTTTTCCATAATATTTAAGCCACATATGCAATAGTTTTGTATTTGATTAAATCAGTTTTTTTTTTTACAGTAGAGAGGCGAATGAAGTCTCTAAGACTCAAAGCCTTTATAAATAAAAATAAAAAAAAAAAAAATTGTATAAATTAATCGGGATGTATGAATAAATGAATTTTTCCATAACTATAGTTAAAATAGATGGCATAAAACATTAAATTTAACCAGCAATGTGGGCTTATTCGATTGTTCAGCGACTCCGGCTGTTTACTGATTCGAAATAATTGTTTACCGATTTAGTTTTGGCACTGATTGTACCGTACTCCTCTGAAGAAGAGGACATATCGTCGTCCTATCTAAAACATGAGAAAAATATTATTAAAAATATTATTTGTTTGCTTCTTTATGCAAAAACTGTTTCCTATGACAAAACATTTTGTTGGCCAATTGGGTTGGTGAGGATGGGTCTATTGGGTCCCTGCAGAGCAGGATGTATCGGGCCGTGCAGATAAGGCAACGGGGATCACCGTGGCCGCTCGTTCCACTAGGTTCGAGGCTCCAATCAGCTCGGAGCCCCCTGCAACTGCTTAGTTTGCTAGCCGTTTAACTTGTCACTGATGGATGGAAGAAAAAAAGGAGCATATACAACCTTATTAATTATTCTTACTATATTTAAATTGCATTTTTCTATACACATCAAGTACCTTATTTCATGCAAAAGGAAAATTTCAGTCAATACTGAATAATAATGTGACTTAATTTTTCTCTTCTTGCATCAAGAAAATTATTCAATTCGAGGATATTAATGATTTTTAAAAGCTCACGAGAGCAGGTGTACCGTAACGCGCGAAATCATTAGGGCTGGCGCAATTTATGGGTGTACTATTTATCTACCCATTAACGCGCGGTGTGAGGATTGCCCTCAACCTCACTGCAACACCACTGAAAACCGTGTTGCCCATGTATTGCAAAATTGAAATTTTATGAGTTCCTTCTGTACAAGTCACCCAAGTCTTAGAACGCTTCCGAATCGCTCAAGTCTTATCGTACCCCATCATTGACATTCCAAGCTGCCTGTACTTCTATTACACCTGCCTTATTGATATGCCACAAAGCGAGCGAGCAAAAGGGGACACACTCTTCAAGGGTGCCCTTCAACTGAATGGATCCTTTTTTGCTGCATGGAAGAAGGGGAATGATGAAATGCTGCAGGAAGAAGGGGAAGGTCTTTGTGACGGTAATTCCATCACAGGAGTGCAAAACAGCAGATTTACAGCTTCCTCGGGCAGATTTACGACAGCAAAAGTCGTTCCCTTGTCAAGCAGTTGATGCCTTCCGTGGGTGGCCAAGATGAGACACTGTGCAAAAGCTGTCACGGAGATGTTACGTAGTGGAAGTGTCTGCCTGTCGGGTGGTTTTCGGTCTTTTTTTTTTTTTTTTTGGTAACCTCAGAAATCGTTGACGCACGTTTTCTTTCATTGGACCATGAAAAAGCTGCCGTTTGTCACAATCTTACGGAAAGAGCTTATTAAAAATTATACCATCCCGTGCACCCGGTAGGGGTGGCGAAGGAGAGGGAGTGTAATGTCTTTCTTGCCATGCCACAAACGTCAGCCGGCTGGAACGTGTCACGGGAGGATGAATAATAGGAGAAAATGTTAAATTTTACACAGCAATATTTAAGCGTTTCCCCTTTGCGGGGCCTTTTTTCCCCCATAAAGGTTCCTTCCTGAGATCAAGGTTGCTTTTATATGAAAGGTGAGGACCACTAGTTACGAAGGGCAAAATAAATCCTTTGGTAAGAGAAAGCATGGTATAATATAAAGTTTTAGGACACAGTAACATTGTTTTTAAAATATTTTCTATGTTAGGTCAAAAAATTGTGATTTTTGAGCAAACACAGAAAGTGTTCGCTCATTTCAAACCCGACAGAATCAAACTGATTTTTGTTGACCTAAATTCCAGCCATTGTTGCCAGTCGCTTTGGCGTCACACTTTTCCACTACGTGCGATAAAACGGACTAGAAAAAACCTAATTTAAGCTAAACGTACTAGTTTACAAGCAACGCGGCCTGTATCTCTTAGCATATTTTTTATTTCTCTTACTCGCAGTGAAAGGAAGTGTGGATAGAAATAGCATTTTGGCACTGGCAGCACCATTTCCGGCAAACGTGGCACACCACTCAACCTCGTTACACCAGATTCGCACCAGACGCCGTTTAAGGACCTCACGGGCAGGCATGTGTTGTATTAAAATGCAATCATCATCATCGCATTAGTAAGCCCCAAGCGTGTGGATGGTGAAGTTTAGTACAGCCGAATCACAAAGGTATGGGCTTGGCGCCGAAATGGATTATCACATGACGGATGCTGGAGCTTTCGGTTCGGCCCCAATATCCGGAAATGGATTTTTCATTGCAGTTGAATAATGAAGGTTACGGAGATAAAACCCACCGAAACTGGATAAAATATTCTGTATTTTAGGAAATGTTTTCAACTATTTAGATGTTTCTATGACACCCTTTGTGTATTGAGTTCCTTACTCGTTTAGTGAGATAATTTGAAGTTTTTTTTTTTACTTTGAATTTGAATAGACATTTCTATTAAGCGATCAGCACGAGGTTCGATACTTTTATGTTAGGGAAAAATTTAAATTGTCAGATATTTACGCCAAATACAAAAAATGGTAATAAAACAAGTGTCCAATGGCTTACTAGCGTTATTGGTACCACACATTGGGTATCAATAATCTTCCACTACTGTTTAATGTTTTAAATGGAGTCAAATTTCAGTCAGTCAGTCAGAGTTAAAGAATTCCATTAACGCCATTCATTGTTGGATACATTTCAAGAATAGCTAGGAAAACTTTTGATTTAACACCAACTTCCTGATACATGGTGTCGCCAAGCGTAGAACCTGTACGTGCCCGCGATGGGCTACAAAATGCTGTCACTGGCTGCGCTCGCGATGGATCGTCTTGCGCCTCATGTGCTAACCAGCGATATCGACTTAAAATCGAATAAAATCGAACGCAGCAACAGTAAAACAAACTAAGTAAATGCTAGCAATTTTTAGGTATTTAAGAACGAATAAGTAGAATGAACTCTTGGTCAATTTGAAAACAAGCTTCGACGAGGGAAAAGCTCGGTCCGAAATACTCCACCCAATTCCGACGCGACAAGCACTCGTCCCCGGTCACACAGGGTTTACCGTCTTAGTTTAGACCGGTTGGCCATATTTTTTGGCTTGCCGAATACGGGTTTTGACTGACAGTGTACAGTTCTGAATGCAAGCATTGGATTTTTGACTTGCCGCTTTCGGTTTTTGACTGGCTGTGTATATTCTTCAATCCAAGCATCGGATTTTTTATTGATCTTCATCCATTCGATTTACGACAGCTTGTAAGGCCGTATGTTTATCCGAGTATCAATTTCGTAGAGAAAGAATTATCTCCAAAGGATTCACTACTACACATTTCAAGAAATTTGTTACGTACATTTATTTCTCACGATTTTCCTCTCACACTAAACATAACACTCCCATTGCATGTTCCATAAATTAGCATCAAAATTAAAAAATATATTTTAAACAAAAAAAAAAATCTGGATGCTGAAAAACACAAAATTTTTGCATATAAAGAACAATGCACAGTCCAAAGTATCCTTTCATAGACGGGGTTATATGCTGCCATAAATAGGGTGCATGAAAATCAATGCTCCCAATAATAAATCTGATGCTTGCATTCAACACTATACACAGTCAGTCAAAACCGGAATGCGGCAAGTCAAAAAAAGCGGTGCAGCCAGTCCAAACTAAGACGGTAAACCCTGTAAGAGTTGGAGAGTTAATATTAATAGAAAATGAATCGTTGGGTTTAGAATATTTTTACCAATAATTACATTTTCCTGATTAAATATACGAAAGCCTCTGAGGGCACAGTCAGGACAGAATAACTAGGCTATTATTATTCTTCTAGGCCAAAACGACTCGCTAGATCCTGCCGGTCATCGAATGGCTTACTAGACTTTATGATACCACGCAGTTGATTAATCAGCCCCCACTACGGGGGAACAATCCAGATGAGATTTGAGCCCTGGTCCTGCCGTGTGAATCATCATGTCCTGTAGTACATGTTTTTGGATGTAGTTTTTGGAAAAAAACATCATTTAAACATATTATTTAGGAAGTGGTAAAAAAATATTACACAAAATAGTTACTACGAAAACATCTTTAAAAACACCTCGTTAGCAGTGGAAGTAGTTATACTAGGTTAGCAATAGTTAGTAAAATCAACCTGAAGTTTATACGAACAGAACGCTTAAATATTTGTACTTAAGTTCCACTAAATATTCCAGTATACAGTGAATAAAAACCTTTACTTACGCTTGATATTTCGATATACGTTGCACGCCGTTTCGAACATCGTTCCTGAACAAGATTGTCCTGACAAAGCATTCGACGATTGGGTTCTGAACTGGATGAGGTGGTACCCTTTACGTCCATTACTCCTGCTGTTGCAAAAGTTATGAAATAATAGTGTTTGCAGAATGTTCTTTCCACCAGAAATGGCAATATTGACCCTTTTGTTAACGAGAGCCCTTTTTCGAACACTCCCGAGGGAAATAAATCGCTAGAAAACTTCTAACGAGCCATTTAACAACTTGTTTCGGATGAAAGTTTGCTGAACTGTTTTGGGGATTTCTAAACTTCTAAAAAGTATAGAGGACGCGATAAGCAGTGCTGGATTCGAATATGAAATCATTGTAAAGCCTTTTTGACTGTAATTTTTTAGAATCTTTTGTGACGAAATTTTACTAAGTCTAGCGGAACTGATTGCAATTATATGAAAAGCACAATATTATTGCTTGACTTTTCCATCTTTTAATTGAATACTTTTCAAACAAATACTGTATTTTTTGAGCCAATGTTTCGAAACCACAAACGATGCGAAAGATCATATCCGGTCCATCGTGCCACGTTTGAAGTAATTCGCAAAAATAACACACATTCACAGCTGCCCATTTTTCCATCATGTTCCGTCGATAACAGACTCCAAACAAAGAACACCGTCCCACGCCGCTGTATAATTGAACGCCTTCTACTGGAACTGCGCTTTCCCCGGGACTCGATCATCAGTCGCACGGAACGACTTCTTTCGCTCGTTCTCTATATGCCATTCGCCGTGGAAAAAAGGCGCTTCTAACACAAAAACAACTCCCAAAATCCGCTCAATGAAAGCTTAACGACTTTCCCGAGTGTGTCCGGGAAAATTGTGTGGTGTGTGAAAACTCTACACCCGACCATTTTTCCCTCCGAGTGCACCGGAACCTGCGCACGCTAGCGCTGTGCACATTGTGTTTGTATAATTTATTGAATGTCGAAACCCTCCCGAAGGAAAACCTCGCATTTCGTTCACTGCTGGGAAAGTGTAAAAAAAAAAACAACAAAAAGTGGTGTAAAAACAATGCAAAAGCGAATTTTATTCCTTCCGCAAGTGTGCGCTATTCTGTGCGCCAGTCATTGCATGCCGGTCCAGGTAGGAATGCTGGCTGTTGGATCACCTTCCTGTGTGATGTTGCCCCCGCCCCGGAAGCCCGGAAGGAAAAGCGAGTGCATCACCCATTCATTGTAGCAACCTTATTGTGGCAATGGAATAAATGGTGAACCTTCTTTACTAACGTTTTTTTTGTTTGTCTATCTGTTGTAGATGCTGGGCGAAGAATGGTTTAACCAGAGGAGGTTAAGGGTAGTTTCGTTAGAACTCTCGGGAGAGCTTTGTCATGGAAGTGATAGAGGAGCATGATTTCAGTTTGATTTTTCAGCTTGGGGTTGTGGAAAAGATAAAGTAAACATTCGTCTCTAGATGAGATTCTTGTATTTAGAGTATTTCTACAGTGTACTGTTTACTACTATAGCAGAGAAAATCTTTGCTTTAAATCAGAAGCATTGTCTGTGTTTAGTTGTGAATTTTGGGATCTGTAGATTGCTTAATATAGTCAATATATTTCAGATGTTCGTCGATATCAGTTGCACTGTTCAAAATAATCAAGCTTTAAAGGTTTTCATAAGCGGTCAAGATCCAAACATTGGGGATGTGTAACTTTGTAAATAGAAATAAATAAAACATCAAATATAAAAAAAAACCACAATCCCTTGTTGGCTACCTTTTGTTGTGTACCTATTCTAGACACCATAAAATCTCCAGCAAATAAAGTTGCAGGAAGCTTCATCTCGGCAAGGCCCATACTGCTAGTATGGGCATACCCAGTACCTTCGAAAAATGAGAAAGCATGGCGCTCGTGGTACTTCTGTCTCCTGGATGCAGTTGTACCTTCTACATCGAACATCGGCGCAACTGTCAGTAGCTACAAAATATGCTCACTCTCTCTTTTTGGCTTAACGACCCCTGAGTCACGCCGGCCATCGAGTGGCTTACTAGACTTGCCTATACCACGTAGTTGGATTTGAACCCCGGTCCTGCCGTCCTGCCGTAGCCGAAATTACTCCCAGCTGTGTCCCAAACAAATGTCAAGCAATAATTTTCAGCAGATCCCTTTCCTGAATAACTACCTTATAGGAAACAATACAGTTGTAAGATGTATTCGCGATCCAGAGATCCAACAAGTTGATAGACTTACGTTTCGCGAGCATACGGAAAGCCTCATCACGAAAGTAAACCAAGTTTTAGGGCTTATGAAGAAAACATGTACAGAGTTTAAGGATCTAATGCGCCTGAAAACAGCTGCGTCATTGTGTATTTTATATAAGAGTACAACTGCGTTGTTTGGTGCCCTCCTGCAGCTGAGCTCGTCAATCGGTCTGCTCGGTCTGACTTAAAAAAATAGCTGGAAAAATCAGCAAACCTGTTTCTCCCGTATCGTTCTATTTTTCAATCCTGTTATGCAGCAAAATCGAAACGGAAACCATACGTTTACGCTTTCACTTTCGAGTTCATCATACAAGAATTAATAATGAAGAACGCAATTTTTGCCTTGATAATATGTCAGCATCAGCATTTAAAGAGTGTCTCCAGTACCTTCATTTGTAGTTTATCCATTGTAGTATAATAGCTCTGAGAATTGTGGGAAGCTGCGCAGATTTCTACACGTGTAAAGATCGTCAGAAAACACTGATTCCGTTTTTTGAACATTACTTTGTTATTAGCCCTATAAATTTGTGCTTGCGTCGGAAAGAACAAATACCTTTGGATAAGAAACAATCAAAGAAATAACTTATTCGTCCAAAATACAACTTCTTCTTTCTAAAAACTAGAAACGGAGACATAATTTTAGTAAGCACCTTTTTCCCAAGATAGCGCTCTCCGAGAAAGAAGAAAAATCCCGGATTGATGATTAAAAGTAAAAAAATTGACGCCATACGTCATCAAATGAACGGTGGTCAGAGTAAATAATATTATCGATGAAATATGTCTAAGCAAAATTAACTGAAATAGCATCGTTAGAGCAAATATGGCATCCTTCAGCCATATTTGCAACAAAGATGAGTGTCCAAAGGAAAGCGAAAGACGTAAAAATAATCTGCCTTAACAAGATGCCAAGCGAGGTTCGCCGACACACTACTCAGGCGAAAAGGACTTTAAAAAGTCTGTACTATTTTATGTCTAAAACTTGCTTCGTGGGAATAGGAATAATTGATAAAAGCTCGTGAAGCATCATCCAGAAAGAATCTGAGACCGCGCACATCATGGTCTTTGGCCTTAATGCCTGACGGGACTCCTAGAAGAATTTCTTCCTTTCCTTCTTGCTTGATATTTTACGTTTTCCCGTATTTGAAAATGCGAGATGCACCATATGGTAAAATAAATATAAATAATATCCACTGATCAGCTTTGAAGCAACCAGCAATTTAACGTCCCTTTCGGCATCCTTTAACGCCATGATATAACACAACATCCTTTTCCTAACGATAGTTAAATCACATAAAGCACAACTCCATCCTCCGGTTTGCAAATATACCTGCGATATCGTTTAATTACCTCACCAAAATGTAGGAGCCTGTAATGTACGTGTAACGGCGAAGCAGACTGTGTGCTCTAATTAAATTCCTTCCCGTATAGTCTCCCGCACCGTAAGCGATAAGTGGATCTAACTAACAGGTTTCCTCCGCCTCCCTCTGGATGTCTTAGGCCATTTTCTAATTGGACATAGCAATCTCTGTTTCGAAGTAAAGCTTTATGGAGGGTGAAGTTGGGTGGGTTTTGTTTGCTAACGTGGGTGAGCTTTTCGCTTTGAGTTTGAGTTGAACAAACCCCTAAAACTACGTCTTTGTAAACTTTCCTCCCAAGTACACTGGACGAAGAATTCGCCAGTGTATGCTGGCTTGCAACGGGTTTCAAGACAAGTTTCTAGCCTTTTTAGCCTCGTTTGGACCGGGAACATCTTACTAAAACTATTATCCTTGTCTAAAGCTAAACTTGGTTCGTTGGGTAAGAATTTCGTCTTATCCTGTTACCTCCGACGATACTCCTAAGGATATCGTCTACGGGTAAATATTTATTTAATCACACCGTACACACCGAATGGAAAGCTCTTGGTGAAAAGCACTACTACTGCTGCTACTACCCCTAATACTCCCATTACTTTCGACGTCTTGAAGGAAAACGTGCAAATTCCTCACGTGTCTGCAACCGAGCAAAACTATCGTTACACTGCCCGAAACATTGCGCAATTCGAGCGGCAACACTTCGCCTGCCGGAACGACCCGGTCGTAGCCGGGGTGGCTGAAACGTAGTTAAACGAGCTCCATTAAACATATGTCGCATTGGTTCCCGTGCAGGGAACGGGCGGCGTGTTCGCTTTGTGCTCGCCATGAATTCCAAGTACATAATAAATTGTAACGTTTTTCCCTCGACAATGCCTGACGCGCCATCTTTTGCCGCAGCACCATCTCGCCCATCGAAAAGCATCGATGGGGAGGAAAAGTTTTCCCCACCACGAACACTGCAGTCAGTTGGAAGATTGTCGCCCTCGGCAGGATTGTCGTAGCTTTGAACTTTCCACGTGATAACACTTCCTGCGCACTTGGGTTCGCAGGAGGGGAAATCTTTCTTCCAAAAAAGAAAAAAAACGAGCGTACGAGAACCGGGAATGTACCGGGAAAGGGAAGGAAAATTACCACCCCGACCTCACGTCGGTACTCGACGTGCGGAAGATGAATGTTTACTGGTATAAAAAGAAAACTAAACTGTAACCGAACGACGATTGCCAAAGACATGTGACAGGCGGAATGAAACTAACGCAACAAAAGACTGCCCAGGAAGCCCAGCACGGACGGATGTTTGAGTGAAAGGGGCGCTAGCAAAAGGGGAGACAAAACCGGGGGAAAAGAAAAACGCAAACCAAGTCTTCTTTTCCGGTGCTTCAATCCAACGATGACCAAGTAACTTCTTGTTGGACATTCTGGGCGCGCATTGAAGGGGCAAAGCAAAGGAAAAGAAAAAGCTGCACCATCCCATCTCAAGTCATTTGCCCTTCGACACGGTGAAGATGAATTCCTTTCTCTCTGCTGATTGCAACGGGCAAGGAAAGGCAAGCGAGATCAAAAAGGTACAGTACGAGGTACGAGTTGTACGAGTGTCACGTAGCGTACGACAACCTAATGGCGGGAGGGCGAGATACGAATATGACTGGCTGGATGCCCGCAGTACAAGCAAATGTCCCCATTAGCTATTAGATTATTGTTATAGTTTGGACGTGCCAGTAACGTTAATATGGGATGACATTTTCTTTCTTTCCACCCAGGCCAGGTATTAATAGGACGAGCGCTCAGGCAGCAGGTTCTGGGCGGATGGAATGTGTGGCCTTGGTGATGCGGGATCGAATTTGGGATGGTGTGACAGGCGTTGGAGATATCGGGCCGGGCCATGCTGACACATGCACATCTTTAAGCGGATATCAGATAGTGGCTTGTCTGTGCAAAAGATTTTTTGGTATCTTTGTTGGCACGACGAAAGCATTGTTTGTTCTAGAAGCGGTGTAGCACAAGAATTTCAATCATACGGTGCATGAATGGATGAAAATGCGGCAAACAAAACGCTGAATCACCGCAGAAAGTAATTGCTGTTGTGCTCTACCACTGTAAGGTGACACTTGAGGGACACTGATGAAATGAAAATAGCACAGGACTAACAACCGTCGAAATCAGTTTTATCAGTTAGTTGAATATAGAATATTGGATAGATGAGAAAATCTAGTCCAAAAATTGTGTTCACTTCGATTAGATGGCTTTTTTAAGGTCGGAAGAATTAACCCTTTTTTTCCTGGACCTGGAGGACAAGCGTTTAATGGTGGATCGAAGTTCCGCCAGTGACGGTTCCAGCTAGTTCTTTCGTGCGAAGTGGAGAAAACACCATCGGATCTGTAGCTACTTCCGAGGGGAAACTTCGTTCGATACTTAGGAGAGATCCTCCAAAAGTCTTAAGAACCCTATGATCTAATTGACAAAACTTCGATTAAATAATACGATTACGATTACGATTATTTGAGATGGTGAAGTAAGCGACATCGGCGCCGGTCTTCAAACGTCAGGACCGGGGTTCAAATCTCATCCGGATCGTCCCCACCGTAGTGAGGACTGACTATCCAACTACGTGGTATCGGGAAGAGTCTAGTAAGCCATTCGAATGCCGGCGTGACCTTAGAGGTCGTTATCCCAAGAAGAAGAAGAAGAACATTTTTGCAATGTTTTTCTAAGCCACACAACCATTTTTTTATTTTAGAAAGGATGTTTTTTTACTTAAAAATATGAGGTATTTCAGTAACGGTTAGCAGCGTATCTCCATTTTTATTGTGTAATTGTATCAACGCGTTAGTCTAGTTGCTGTTCGTGTTTGAAAAAGTCAGTTTGAAAGGAACATTTTGATGTGTGGAAATTATCCCTGCAAAAATGTTACACTATTCGATTTTTTTTTTGTAAAACTACTAGCTTAATTTAGTTTAGCGTATATTGCAAAAACGTATATAAAAAACAAAATAATTTTTTCTTACACTACTTGCAGTACTACTTTTTTCCCTTTATCTTGACCCGAGTTAATGACCGAGCTTCTTATAATTTCGTTTGCCTATATGCTTGAATGCTAGCTAACTTGTAGGTTTTTTTTTGAGTAGTAGTTGAGATTTGATCCCAAGTAAAAAATGCCACTTTGCGGCTCGCGCTGCTTAAACCGTTACTTTAACTCGAAATGTCACTTTCCATAATAACGTTTTTGGGGGAGGGAGCGATCCCTTATTCTCTAGCCCGTCACCGTTCATTTCAATTAATCCCTTTGGTGTTGCTGGCACGATTGCTGTTTCGACGGTTGCTGTTGCTGCTGCTGTTGCAACTGCTGAAGCTGATTCGCACTCAGCAAGACCCCGGTCGGTCCCATGTGTATTATCGTGGAACCGGTCTGCAGCGACGGAGCCGTCTGTATGAAGATGGGTTGCCCAGCGTTCGTTGCACCACCACCGGTTCCAGCCGTGCCTATAAAATTCAACGGTATCTGCGTTATTTCACCGATCGGTGTCATTACGTGTTGCAGTAGTTGAAGCGATTGGTTAGTAGATACGACCTGATTCGCTGTGGTTGTACTTCCATTTGCTACACCGCTAGCCGAAGTATCGGTACCACCATTCGCGAGGGTTATACTCTGATCAGTTGCAGTTTGTACCGTGGTCGGCGTGGCTAGATTTTGTTGTTGTTGTCGTTGTTGCTGCTGCTGCCGTTTGCTAAGCGTCGGTCCGGATGTACCTCCACTGCCACTACCGGCTGCAGGTTGTGTTTCCCCGCCCGAGGTCTCATTATTGGTCTGTTGCGTGGTAGTGGCTGCCGTCGTTTGCACTAGCTGCCGATGACTGCCACCCGCACCAATAACCGTCGCTTGGCCGTTATCTTCTGATAACTGCTGCGCCAGCTGAAAGAAGTACTGCATGTCTTCGGAACCGTTCGTGCTAATACTGTTACCAGCACCGTTTTCGGTGGTGGCTGCGGCTATGGTCAGTGTACCACCCTCACCACCATCATCATCCGACCATTTCGTGTCGTACTCCTTCCTGTACACCTTCGTCTCTTCTCGCGGTACAATGTCAATAAGAAAATCGAACTGATCGTACTTGGTAATGGTCATCGCGATATCGCTCCGCTGTAACGTGCGCCGCTTGTTCTTCTCGGTTTGCTCCCACGCCCGCAACGTGATCTGCCGGATAAAGATTTCGACCGCTTTCGCAAACAGGAGCGGCGCTTCGGAGGAGATCATCTGCACGTTCTCGTCCAGTTTCATGATTTTCTTAATGCGCGCCAACGGCAACACTTGATTGCGGGGCTCAATGGTATCGATTGATTGTACCTCCCGCAGCACGTTCTGCCAAAATCGGTGAATGTTGCGCTGAGAGTCGGTCAGCTGTTCCTTCTCAGCGATTGTTGTCGCTTCCTCGATGTTGCCACCGTCGGATGCGATCAGGCTGCTGCTGCTGCTGGTGGTGGTGGTGGTGGTGGTGGTGCTGCTGCTGCATGACGAGGTGGTGGCGGTGGTGCTGCTGCTGGATGACGAGGTGGTGGTTGTAATGACCGAGCGTGGCGTTTTGATGGTGGTTGAAGTATCAACCACCTTCCGTTTCTTTGACTTAACCATCGCCTCTAAGCAAGTGTGACTCGATGCGAGTGAATCTGTTTAGTGTGCAGCTGACGGGTGACGGGCGGAAGCGACCATGCATAGAGGGCTGAGAAGAGGAGGATGGTGAGCTCTAGAAATTGTCCTAGGATTATGAACTATCGTGTATATAGCATACCTTTGCCAACGAAGCATCACAATCCGCCGAGCGCACACACACACAAAGCACGAAAACTTTGCTTGAAATCGCTAATATTATTATTCAATCACTATTCTATGTGCGTTGTGTTGTATTGCTTGCCCCGGGAGATGCTTTCACTGCAGTACGTTTGATTGTATGCCAATAAGTCTGGTTCGGACACCGTGTTATGTATCACGCATCGTTGTGGCCAGTACCGGGCGCGCGAATTTCCCCAGCTATCCAGACAAAAGCGGTTGATTCGAGGGGAAGAGTTTATTGTTGTGGGTGCTGCTGTGGTTCCGCTGGTCTTCTTATCCCGGTTAGACGATCTGCACCTATCGTGCTTGATGCGATGCTGTTTGCGGGTCCGCGCAAACATTAGGCCACTGATATATGCCCACACAATTTTATCACACGGCGCAGCTTCCTCGGGGCCAGCTCGCGGCATTTCAAGCGACTCAACTCACGAATGGTTTAGTTGCGTGCGCGCTCGCATGTACGGATCGGAAAACTGCATCACGGTAGACACACACGCGCACACGCGCACTTGATCGTGCTAACCTGCGGCCGTGTATCGTCCTTTTCGGCCTGCGCCAATCGAAACACACTGATATTACCAATAGAAACGATAGTCTGCGATGAATCCCAAATGGCAATTTAGGCTAGTGTCTTTGCTCGGTGGCCACCGGCATGCCGATAGTTGCAAGGGAAATGTATGGGATTTGACAGATGAGGTTGAACGTGAGTTGAACTCGCTCGTATAAACGCGTTTTTCTGCAAGTGACAAATTAAAATGCAAACAGATTGTTTGTAAACAATTTTTCTTCTTCGTTTTTTTATAAAAGCTTTGAGTCGTAAAGACTACATTCGCCTCTCTTGTTTGTAAACAATGATATTTTTTCATAAAAATCAACTACAGCAACAGTAAAACGGTACAACTGTTATGGCAAGCGTTTTTTTTTTGGGTTGAGCCAAACAATCTAATTACTTTTAAACCGTATTCCTGTAGTACGGTAAGTAAAAGAGTATAACTTTAAAAAAGAACCTCTAAAATGCAAGCTACTTCATAAGGATATTAATTATTTGGGACACACTATTAATAAAGAAGGAATCAAGCCAACACAAGCAAACGTGAAGGCAATAATAGCTAGGCCAACATCAAGATACTCAAGGAGTTAAGTTCGTTCTTAAGAACAATACATTTTTATGGGAAATTTATACCAAATGTAGCAGATAAACGTTAACCGTTACATAATTTGTAGAAGAAAGACATTAGCTTCGTTTAGGATGAAAATTGGCGATGAGGCGATTATGCACTTGGTGCAGTGTTGTCACATGAAACATAGAAATACCAAACGCATATGCAAGTAGATCACTCGTAGGAGGCGAAAAGCGATATCATCCGATTGATAAGGAATTATTAGCGATAGTATGGGCAGTGGAATATTTTAAACATTACATATTTGGGCAGAATGTGCAACATGGCAATGTGGGAGTAAGAAGATTGAAAAAAAGAATCAAGGAGTTATTCTTTTAGACAGGAATGGTTAGTTAGGGTAATCAAGGAGTAGATTCTGTACACAGACAAATATGTACAGGATCATGTCAACTAAACAAGAATGGTCGGTACAGGGAAATGCAAATGATTGCGTTCGAAGGGGCCAACTTTAGCGTAAATCGCAAGCGCTTATGAAATCCTCGAAATAAAAACACTTTAGCGAATCAGCAAAAATAGACACAAAATCCACCAAAATAGTTACGGAAACCGGTGCGATTGATATGGAAAATGTATGCTAGCCGGTTGGAGGGTTGAAAAATTGTAAACAAACTATGTTACGTTCATATTTTATAATTGCATGTGCCACAAATGAGCACACGTTGCTATTTTGATAATGTTTGCAATACATAAAATTCCCAAAAACAGAAATACGTTTGGTAAAACGGTACGCACTGCGCTTTCTAGACAACCATAAATAATTTTTGTACCTAAACGGTTCTGTCGAACCGTTGCACGACTGAACGATTTTTGAACGTATTTGTATATACGCACTGGTTCAAATCTCGAATTCGAACATTAGTATGTTTTTGGAATACAGTTTAATTATAGTTATTAGTTATTAATTTATAACTACATGAAACTAATTGTGGTTTAGTTTTAGCGCACAGAAAGTAGTCAATTTTATAAAATATTATTGTAAAAAAGTTTGTTTACATTTTCAACTCTGCAACCGGCTAGTATACATACATTTTCCATATCAATCGCACCGACTTTTCGAGGATTTCAGAAGCGCTTGCGCTATTCTCTAAAGTTGGGCCATCGCACGCTATCATTTGCATTTCCCTGTATAATAAAATACCTATGAAAATAACCACTACTTCACTAATTCCAAAGAATTCGAAAAGATATATATGGACATCGTGGTTCTACCTGAATCGGAGTCAGGAAATAAATACGGACTAGTTGTACAGGATGATTTAACGAGGTATCTCATAGTTACACCGATAAAGAATCAAGAAGCAGCTACTGTAGGCAAAGCATTCGCTGAAGAGTTCTGTCTTGTAGGCGCCACTATGGAAGTAGTAACAGACCAAGGAACAAACTTCATGAGTGAAGTTATAAAAGATATATGATAAATATTAAAAATAAAAATAAACACATCTGCTTATCATCCTCAAGCAAATGTAGTGAAAAGGGCAGTTTGTAGGGAAAAATTACAGCAAATGGAACAGCGTATTGAAATACTTTGCATTTGAATATAATACAACGTTAAGCTTATCGACGGTATTCGGAATTTCGGTAGGAAAGCGGAATTTCGGTAGGGTACCTACATCGATATACAACCAAAACACGAACAGAACATTCAGCGACTTTTGCGAGGATGGGTTGGCGCTGGGTCGGAACAGCGGAGCAAGGATCGACAAAAATAAAGTAAATTGCTTAGAAGCTCGGTTCTAAGCACCCTTTTTTTTTTTTGTTAACGGGGAGGGAACCTCCAAAAGGTCCCCATCACGGAAGGTGGTCTGCGGCTACAGTCCAACCCTCAAGATGGGGTATGTGGGATTCATCGTGACGCTGGGCCCGTGAAGCGGACCCTGCAGCCGATGCGACCCAACCAAACCACTACTCGACCTGATCCGAAAACTGCCGATGCGCTGATGTGCGTAGTACTCCATGCAGGATCGTCTGTGCGATGCACTCATCCCGTTGACGCGCGGTTGCTGCGTCATTCGTCCTTGTTGTCTCAGCTGCTGCTGCTGCTTCGTGCCTTCCTTTCTGCTGCTGCTGCTCAGACCCGTCCGTCCGTAGCCGTTACTCCCGGTTGGGTCTAAGCTCCTGGTTCTAAGCACCCTAGAAGGGTGGATAAGTTCCAGTAAGGGATGTTTCGTAGTTAGGGATATTTATCATCAATTCTTGACAGAATCCAATGCTTCATATTGACTTCTCTGTCATCAAGAGAAAAATTGCCAACGTTAACTCAACATAATAGTTTTCTGAGTTATTGAAGCTGATACATACATAATATTTTGGAGCTTTTTGTACGTGAAGTGTACGTTTGTGTATGTGTTCTGTGTTGCTGCCTATTCAAAACTAGTTTTGTTGGTCAAATTAGACTAAAAAATAGCTGCTTCATTTAAACGACAACGAGCTTAAAGTTTTGTCACTCAGGCTTTCAATCCCATTCAAACTCCATTCCCAGGCTCCTCCACTATCCACGCTGCCATTCCGCAAAGCGAGCATACCTGTCAGTCATTGGAGATAAATCTTCACTTCTTTAGCTGTCACACAACGGAGGGAAGAAAAATTGTCACCCCGACCGTAATTCGATTCGTCAGTTCTGGTGAATTATCGACCCGCAAATCGAATTCACGCCTTCACGAATGCTCCAGCTCCAGCTGCCAGAGGTTTCCGGACATGGACTGAATAATGGTTCGTTTGCGGTTCCAAATGACGAATGCTAAATCGTTGTATTTTCTTTTCTGTTTTTTACTCCATCTACACCTCTTTAGCCCCTTTCGAGCTCTTTCCCCAATCCTCCGGTGCGTTTTTGCGTCCTTTTGCGATCAAATTCACTCTCGCTAACGCTCGTTCGGTGAAATAAAGGGCTTTTCTTATCCAGCCAGCACGCACACAAACACACCCGCTGATTGAAAGCATGTCAGATCGGAAAATTAAATTCGAAAATGAGTCCGCCTTTCCTCCCGCTCGACGGTGGATCCGATGTTTGGCCCGGAGCGCTCCGCAAGACAGCGGTGCATTAAGACGCCGTACCAGCCGAGAAGCGATGGAATTCAAATCAACGCATGCCGACCGACCGATGTCAACCCAGGAGAGCCCGGATCCACTTCGCCATTGTCTTGATGTACGGAAGAGTGCCGGACCGGCTGCCCCGGGATCCTAGGAAGGACTAACTATTTTTGCATTTGGCTGCGATGGCTGCGCAGCTAGTGCACACCGAAGCACGCAAAAGAAGCAAGCGTTTGCCGGTGAAACGTGAACACGAATCAAACCGGCGAAGCAAAGCTTGAGTGGAATGCTAAGCAGCAGTAGCAGCAGCAGAAGCACCAGCTCCAATTCAACGGATGTAGAAAATTCAATTGATTGATTGAGAGGATTTTGAGGTCGTTTCCGGGCTTAATGGTAATGCTGGTGTGTGTGTGTGTGTGTTTTTGCTTCCTTTCTTACGGGATTGACAAAGAGGAAAGAAATGCTTTTAGACAATGAATGTTTTTTATTTCTTTTGACTGGATCAACCAGTCGGTAGCTTATAGTTATGCTGGGTTACGATACTTATATTGCCAGAATTATTATCTAGAAACGAAAGCAGACATTATTTTTAATGCTTTCTTAACTTCCTGGCTTTTTATGGCTTGGTATTCATCTTTAATATTTAAACCTTTAACTTTTTATTTTGTATGAAATAATGATACTATAATCAACCAAAAATAATTGCCTACCTACAGTGTGTGTCATAACCACAATCAATTGCTTTTAATTACTAAGCCAAAAATTGAATATATCTCGGTATTTTTGCGATAAAACTTTTTTAAATTATTGGCGTATGTTTACAAATACTTCTATTATCCTTTTTTGCTCCTGATTGTCTTAATGACTTAACGTGTGCCATGCGACTGAAATCGGGTACGGCGATCCTCTATGTCGAGCATCGATCTTGCTCGGAGCGACACGTTGGGTCGATCCGGTTGTCCGGGAGTCCCGCCACAAACAGGCTCTATGCGATGCAGTTTTGCTGGTTCAGCGACTGGAGGCCTAGCAGCGCACAGTGTCCAACGTTTACGCTGGATGAATTCAAACCGGGTCAGCGGGTGAGCAGCAGATGACCACAATACAACTGAAACATATTGCAAAACTGAAGAGAACCGAAGTGCAGTAAAGCGTTTTAGTCTTGGTAATCAAGTAAGAATAGTTTCGGTAAGAATTAGTATATTTTTTCATTCATGAAAACTGGCGAGACTGTCTATCGCTAAGACTTAACAAATAGTACGCTTTAAAAATGTTTATATCCTTTTTGATCATTTTCTTGTTCTTCCAGTGAGTCTTTTTTACGGGAATTATAAGAAAACATAACAATTTTTTAGCAATATGCATCAATAAAATAATGCCTTGTATAAAAACGCACCAAAACTACTTGTACGTTTTAAAATATTCTCCTACAATATTTTTAATGCAGTCCAAGAAATTTAGGAAATATTTTAAATAGAAAAAAGGGTGAAACCCTGTTAAATAGTACTTCAATCCATATTTAATTCCAAAAAATGATCTACATATTCGTATAATTATGCTATGCACTGCCTTGCATCCACTTTAAGCCTGAAGGTATGCAATATGCCACATGACCTAGAATGCATGTTTGTTTTCCAATTCGATTGCCCAAAAATGGTATTTCTGGACTTACTCTTGAGTGCTACAAGCTTTTCTAGTCAACCCACATTGTGACACACAGCCTCAAGTGACCTCGCAACAGCAACAGTATCAACACCGAAGTCAATCCAATCCGTGCGCTCGTGTCAATTTGCATAAACGATTTCAATCCAAACGGGCTGTTGGATGGAAATTTTAATCACTTTAACTGCAATCGGAAAACAAATCACTCGTCAATTACCGGCCCGTCGATTGATTCGGAAACACAATTATGACAAAACCGCGCAAGCTTTACGTCAACGAGCCGGTACGCTCAAGAAGGCAATGGTGGATTGGTGAGCAAAATGATGAACCAACCACCTCGCCACCGAAGTGCAGATGAGTCCTCGATTTCGTTCGAGATTATCTTAGACTGCTCTGGGTCTAAACTGTCGATAAATCAATCGATTTTCCCCGCCATGATTGAGCCTACTTTCCGGGGAGGCAAGAATATTGGAATAGATTGGTACAAACTGTCGGTAGGCTGGCCGCGGATTATTCACTGTCCATTTTGAATCGACAGTACCGGAATACCGGACAGTACCGAGACGACAATGATGCATGGACAACGACGGGTACAGTGGAAATCGATGAAATCAATTTTCAGCCAGCATGTCGCGCATGAAAGCCGTATGCCGCCCCAATCGGTGGAAACCCTATTTTGCTGCCTATTCTGGTCGGGTGCACTTGCAGCAAATGGGTCCAAGCGGAGACAACGGCAAGCAAAACTCTACTTTCTTACCCCATGCACTGTGCGGATTAGTTGAACAGTGAAGGTTGCTGCAGTTTTGCAGGACGACATGAGTCTTCTGTTCCCGGTCGTGTAGATATCCGCTCCCTAGCACCGGTGTGGCTGTGCGGCTGCAGCCAAACCGAGCGCAAGCAAGTGGCGCTTTAACTGATGTCACTATAAATCTTGTCTCGGTTGGAAACTGTCTTCCATTGTCACGATAAATTAAACTAAATGACCTTAAATACCTACCGCTTCGCGCGGTTCACTCGTCCTAAGCTCCTCCACACACTCGTGGCTCGTTGGGTTAAAGTTAAAGGCAAAAGCAAATGGAGCAAAAAAAGAACCCAAACAGGAGGACCAAGTGAAACGATTTAACAAAGAGTGAAATTAATTTCAATAATCAGGGTAACGAACTTCTTGAGGTGATGAATCTCTTACAGACTTAGAACAATGTATGTTCCTTGCAATTACCATTTGCTTTAAGATGTTGTTTTTCAAATCAAAATTACTGCTTGCGCTTTTCGAGTATGTTTTACTGTTATTTTATGTTTTGATGGAGCAAAAAAAGATCTATTACTACTTTCCAAATAGCTGTAAAGGATGTGCGAGGATCTATTTTCTTAGTTCAAGTCTAAATTTTAAACTCCATTTTGAATCTATGCTTTTTCAAATGCTGCAACAATGGATTCATGTACGATGTTGAAATAATTTTTATTTGACAGCTTCTGCCTAACATTTTCACTAGCTTGTAAAGTGGAAACGGCAGAAATTGTTCTGTAATTTAAATTACTATTACTACTTTGTGATACTCTCTAAGAGTGACCCGAAAGCGGTGCTCAAATCCCATTATTTCCCCGTAGTGAGGACAGACTCTCCAACTACATGATATCAGCAAGTCTAGTAAGCCATTAGATGGCAGGCGACCTAGACAGTCGTTAAGCCAGGAAGAAGTGGAATATTTTGTAATCTAAGTAATAGGATACGAAGTTAACAGCATGGACTTCATCCACTTAAATGAAGCATGCAGCATATTAGATTAGATTTCACACTATTGAGTGGGGCACTCATCATTGCAGCGTTATGGAACGATCCAAAGAAAATGCCGACAACATGAAAATTTACGCACCGATATAGTTCTCAGAGTGAACAGCCTACAAACCGATTCGTTCGAAAATCTGGTGTAATTGTAACAAGTTATACCGATGTGTGGAAACATGTGTCTTAATGTAGTTCATTCGTTCTCGAGAATTGAGTTCTGATAATTGATTCTATAAATGAATGACAAATACAATATAAACAGGAAATAAACGATCTAGGCATCTTACTTGCCTATAAAGCTAAGCTTCATCCAAAATTGTGACGGGGTAAATTCAACGAGCGAACAGGACCTAAGGCTTATTTTCAAAATTGCTAGATGACCCACCAATTTGCATAAAACTCTATGCATTGTACCTTCTCTTCGCCTTGACTTAACAACAACCTTCTAGGTAAGGCCGGCCATCGAATAACTTACTAGACTCTTCCCGATAATCTCGTAGTTGAATAGACCGTCCTCACTAGTGTGTAGTGTAGTGTCATGTCTGCACGTGGAACCTTGGGTAAATAGCGAAATGGTTCGCGGACTGCCATGGATTGATCCTAACACATTTCCGCCGTACCAATCACGTTGCTCACAACTACACTTGGAAACTCTTGGAAACAGAAAAAGCAATACTCAACTATTGTTTCCCGCAGAAGTGTTTTGCGGTAAAATGGATGACCAGCAATATTCATAGAAATGAAAATAAAGATGTACTTACAAACTGCACGATACGAATATTTTTAAGACTGCAAGTTAGGAATACAGTATACAGGCCTACACATGTATTTTCTCGATTACCAATCTAGATTTCATCGATTTCATTTTCTGCGTTTCAAATGAACAAAATCAAGTGAATAAGTCTTATGAAAAATAGCTAAACAAAATATTTTATTGTAGTCATGAGATTTATTCAACATAAAAACTTTTTGACTAAAATTAGCTTTACATGTAGTATAGAAAACTTAGAATAGCCGGGCAGACGGATTGGATAGGGATGCCCATTAGACAACTTGTCTGGAATTGATTAAATTATTCCACAACCACTTCCGATACCAACGTCAAATGAATACAACGTTCAATTGCCCTAAACCAAGCTCAAACTTGCATAATTTTATTGTTGAATCTGATCACATCTCTTCAATTAAACATGCAATTTTCCAACAACTTTCGATGCGTATCTGTGGCACACGGAGGCCAACCACTGATGGGAGACAAGTTTGCCAGAACTTACATCCACTCGATACCATCGCCGGAAGGTCGAAAGGAAGGTCAAGGGAAACCGCACAACCGGATCTCTTTCCACACTTCACACACGGCCCGGCGGAAGAAGCGTGCCAAGGAAACAAATAAGCGATAAATTAATCCATGGGACTCCCGGACATCCCCCAAAGGAGGCAGGATTCTTCCGTTCGCCATCATTCTTCCACAATTGACCGGGTCCTTTCTGATACGGTGCGAAGTCCTTCACACATCACACTTACGAAGCCAGCAAGGGAAGGATTTGGTCACCACAAGCCCCACTTGGGGAAAACTTTAATTACCCGTTTCAGAACTCATGAGAAGGATGTTTTATGTGCGGTGTTGTAGTTTTCCCACCCCTCCCGAGCAGAAAGACACATATCGAGTGCCTTTTGTCATTTTGTCTTGGACTCCTCGCTCTTGCAGACGAAAGCCAAGATGCTACTCGAAACAGGGTGAAATGGCTTAGGAAACTTTGGTTCTGGAACGGTTTGCTACGGTAGAATTTTGTTGATTGAGCACCAACAAGTCCGGTTGGTGGAGCTGTGCCAAGAAATGTTCATCCCATTCGCATAATGCTGGTGCTCGTGTACGTGGTTTTCCGGTTTCGGGAAGATATATCAGTGCTAGGGAAATGTGATCGCTTCGTCTGTCGCATTGAAGTGAAACGTTCCTTTCGATGGATAATTTTCAAGCAAACAAGCTGAGTTTGTGTTTTCATTGGAAATAGAAGGAAATATTGCATTTAGTAACAATAAGTGGTTGTCCCGTTTCCACGTAATTCTTCTCATTTGGTACGGTTTCAATTATATGCCTAAATTGTAATACTTCTGACAGTGCTTCAATTACAGAGAGTGGAATTGCGAAATTAAAGTTTCTGAGATTTATTTTTAAAACAGATTATAATGAAGTGCAATAAAAGCTATTATTAGCTTCTCGGATAACATGGCCAATAGTATCATATTGCATATGTGAACAAGGCAGAAAACGTTAGTAAATTGCGACAAAATACACCTGTCACGTGCTCGTCTAATTGAACCTAAAAAGTGGGATTTGGTGCATGCTTATTATAATATCTCATTACAGGTATTAAATAGGACGGCAGTTTGGACTTCAAAGGATTTCAAGTATGCCATTCGGTAGAGCCAGATTTCCCAATGTTGTTTGTGTTCTGTCAGCAAAATCAGAATATTAAAAGAAATTAAATACATTAACAGATTTACTATGTAAATATGATTGCATACTTTGAGATCATATTTAGGAATCACCTTTAGTACTTTACAAATCTACAATCTATTTATTTTCAATCTATTGTCATAGTTATTTGTTGTTAGCAATATGTAACAGCTAGATTATCTATAACGTGGGTTGTTTATAATCAAAAAGAAAATTTGGCGAGCGAGTTGCATAGTCTTTGAGTTTGAATTTGATGGTGTTGAGCAAATATTCTCCAAGGGAATCCTACAAACCAAAAAAAAAAAAAAAACAATAAAAAAAAAATGAAGCTTCTGAACATTTTGATCGTCAGAATTTTTGAGTGCAGATAAGAGATAGATACGTTTAGAGGAAAAATTATGTCCTGGAGACAAGGGATCCGGGAGGGATGAAGTATTAATTGTCAGGACTTGCCTTGGATTCTTATAGATTTCTTCCCACTCGCTAGGGAATCTTGTATTCCAGTCCTAGATTTCTTTTTTCTAGAGCTTGGCCAATGTTCTAAATACTGAACTTGAACTGGAGCGATATTTTCTAGAGAGCATGTAGTGACATAAAGAAGTGATCAGTAAAAGATTTATAGTTTGCCGAAATCTTTACTTCTTTTTCTTCTTCTTGGTCTGCTCAGGATTGAGAACGTCGCGTAGACATGGCCAGGTCGCCAGTTAATTTCCAGCAAACTCGGTCTATGGCTGCATTCCTCAATCCACGGCTGCATCCGATCTCCGACAGGTTGGACTCCACTTGATCCAGCCAACGAGCTCGCTGTGCTCCTCTACGCCTCGTGCCGAACGGGTCGCTGATGAGCACCTCCTTGGTGGGGCATGAGTCCGGCATCCTCATCCTCATCAGCCAACGTATCCTTCCGGCTTTGACTACCGTCAGGATATCAGCACTGCCAAACAGCTCAGCTAGCTCGCACAAACCGCCTTAGAAAGTCCTTAGCACCCACCGCTCGAAAATGGCGAGTGCATAGGCGTCCTTCGTCATTATAGTCCAGGACTCGTACCTGTAAAGCACTCCCAGACGTATCAGTGTGCGATATGTCGTATATTTCGTGTGTTGTTGGAGTCTTCTGGATCGCAGGAGTTGTGGAGTCCTTAGTAAAAACGATTCCCTTGAACAATGCACCTTCGGATTTCGCAATTTACGTTGTTGTACGAAGTTACGATCGTACCAAGCTAACAGAACTCCTCTACCTCCTCGAGATCGTCGCGGTTAACTCATACTCTGCTTCCGAGTCGGTCAGACGGTCAGGGCCTCCGACAAGCCTGTATTTTATTTCCGTCGCAATGATCCTCAATCCAATTCTATTGGCCTCGCGTTTCAGTCGGGTGTACGATTTGGACACCGCCGAAGACGCCTGTCCCTGATGATGTCGATGCCATCCGCGAAGCCAAGGAATTGGAGAGATCGGGTGGAAGACTTTACTATATAACTTTAATATTTCTTTGCAAATTTTACAACACAATACTCCAAAAGCTGCTTCACTCTTCATCATATTCTTTGAAAGAGTCAAGCCAGATCATGAGTAAGACGATCTTCCAATCACATCATTATGTTGGAAGCTTACAAGTTTATTAGTTGAATTGTACTGTAAATAATTGAATTTAACCAGATATTTTTGTATGTTGTTTTGTCAATACTACCCTCAACTTTCTTGTAAAAACGTGCACAAAATAACCATAGGAAAACTAAACTAAACAATTACAAAAATTCAATCTATAACCCAAACCTAACCAACCGTTGCCAAGGGAAACGTTAAATTTATTTTCTTTAACTCTTTCTGTGCCATAAATTTATTCTGGAATCAGTTCAGCATCGCACTGTGGGTGAAGGAAAACCAATGATGAAAAAAAGTACACATACAAAAACACACACACACACACACACACACACACACACACACACACACACAGACAGACAGACAAACACAGCCAAATACACAAATCCAACAGCGGCGGTCAAGCCGAGTGTTTTCTTCGCCTGCCGGGAGCGTTGGGAATTTTACGTAGCCAAACCACAGCGGTGTTTGGGTGTAGCCGCAAAGTTTACCATCCTTCACCAGTGTCCCGGAGCCATTATTTTTCAATTTAGTTTTTCTATCTTGACCTTTTCTCGCACACACAAACACAGGGAGAAGCGTTAGCAGGGTGGTCACAAACCTCAGCCCAGGCACAGGATAAAATGCTGACATCGGCACGGCAAATGTGGTAAAGTGGCAACTGCCTGCTATCGGGCCTTACAGAGAAAGACACACACACACACACACACACACACACACACACACACAGAGGGAAAAGCCCTCGTTGTGGCATACATTTTCACCAAAGTCCTTTTTCCGGTTCCACTGCCAAGAAATGGCGAAGCTTTTTAGGAGAGCCACCCAACGACAGTGTGCAATAAAAGTGCAACTTTTAAATTGAATTTGGAAACAGCATAAATAGCAAGTATCGTTTGTGTGTCCTTTTTTTTGCTCCCCTTCGTAAGTTACGTTCTTTTGGGTTGAATGAAAAACGCTTACGCTATCAGGAGAAAGAGAGTTATTTTTAACACTTAGCACTGCTAATTTAACAATTGCGGGTGTAATATTTGGTAGTTTACAAATTTAAGGCATTTATTTGTTTCAGCTTTATTCTTAGCATTAAATAATGATTTATTTATTGTCATCCATTTTACTTCTTTTGCTATAAATATTTTTAGTACAACCCCACCCGGATTGCAACCAAAAAATGCAAGTTTTTGCCAAGCCCTTCCATTGCATCCACCAGTGGAAGCGAGGAAGGGAGAAGACATTTTTAGCACTCAAGAGTGTCCAATTTAAATTTCGCTCGTAAGTAGGTACTTCCGGCAGGAATGCGGGATTTTTTTTGCACAAATCTGCTTAAGTGAAATTACTTATTTTTCCCCCCCTTTCTGCTTTCTCTCTTGCACTCTTCCCGTTTTTGCATCGTTCTTTTGGCACTTGGTTTAGCATTGCTTCTGTCTTCGGGTGTTGCCACCAAAAGCAGGATAAATTATTTCTTGTGGTGACTTTTGGCGAAACTTCTGAAATTGCTTTTGCACAGAGAGAAAGAACAAAGTGGAGTAAGAATAGAGGGCTTAAGCCTTTATTTTTTTGTTTTGATACCAACGAGACCAGGAAAACAAATGTCACACTAAGAAACGCGGTTGAACGAGAGAATAATATGTTAAAACAAAACAAGCTGCGTGGAAATTGGAGGTGTCAACATGTGTGTAGTTCATTCGGTGCTTGCAACTAGATCTATCGAACCTTGTCCCCGTGCAACGCTCAACTGGTGAGCGTTTTGCTGTACCTAATTGAATATGTAATCCTATGCAAAAGCTGTTTAGTGTGTTCAACGCAAATAAAATTGATTTATTGGACTTTAAACGATCGCACAATCAATGTCTTAATTAAAACGCTTCACACAATAAATACCTTCAACGATTGAAGCATCCGATGTCAAACGAGCGTATAAATAATTATAGTTGCTTATGATGGACGGCTTGCTTGCCCTTTTACCATGCTAATTACTCACCCTTTCAACACGCTTACAGACTGATCGGGCAGAAAAGTGCAACGACATGCTGTAAATGGGTTTTCAATGATTGAACCCTCTGGAGAGTACAGCGCACTGTAGCCTAAATGGCCGTCCACCCTCTCGTAGCAGTATGGGCAGGTCAGCACGGGACCGTAAATCATGTGTCATCATGGTGCAATCGACATTTGAAGCTGTCATGTTTGCTATCTTTCCCATGTGAATCCACTACAAATGAGGTACATTTGTATGGTTTACAAAGTAGCATGTTGTGCATTTTGTGAACAGTATGGTTGCTTCCAAACGTACCCCGCTGATGGGAGGACCGAAGAAATGCGCGTACCTCGAATATTGCCTAACACATAGTTTATTTTATTTCTATCTTTAAAAAATATATTTAAGTATGGCAGCTTTCCGCTGAGAAACCCGTAATCATCTTTTCAAAACCGAGCTTTTGAGATTTTGGGAAAAAATATTCACGTAGAAAATCCCCGACAACATGTTGAGAAAAATGCTGACAAAATTTTGAGTTTATGTGTAGTTTTTTTTGCTTTTTTTGTTGAGAAAGTGTGCCACTGGAAAAGCAGTTGTGAAGCTGTTTTTGTCACTTGTTAATTTTTCAACTTTTTCTGAGCTGTTATCACCATGAGACCTATGATATTAGAACATTGAATTGTAATTTGGATTGTTCAACGAACATTTAAAAATTATATTTCATAGCAAAATTTGAGAAAAAATCACAAAATTTATTTATAGTTTGGGATATGGAAATCTGTAAAATTATTTTACTTTTCGACTAATAAACATTCATGTTTGAAAAATAAAGTAATTTTTTATCACATAGTACTGATTTCAACGGATACTGACTGTATTCGAAGAATATTTTATAAGGGACTTTTGTTCAACGTTCAAAAACGTTACAATGAATATTTTTATTTTGTATAATTTTATGTTAAGTTGCGTTTAGCAAGTTTAAGATGAAGAAAGTTTAGATTTACTAAGATAAGACGCAGTTAAAAAATTAAAAATCCATTTTTGTTTTATCTTATTAGTACTGCTATTGGACTTTGACCCGATGATCCTTTTTGTCACGTTTGTCACGTCATGAGACGGAACGAAGAACCATTCGACCTATTCTGGTGCACAACAAGGTGCCACACGGACTGCTGCTTGACAGGATGAATCGATTTCCTTCAGCCTGTTCATTCTGCTCCCAGCCAGAGATTCTAGAGCACAAGTTTGCCCTGTACTCTAGGGTGTCTAGTGCTTGGGGCATACTGATGCAGGCTATGGAAGCCATTTTTTCAAACCTCAACCTCAACTTCCCTTCCCTCCTCTTACCTATTTAAAGTCACTTTAGCATAAGTAAGAGGATTCCTATCCTACGTTTGTTTGCAAACTACCTCTTCCTCATTGTTGGAAACAACAATGCTGTGATTGATCAAAATATCCTTAAATGTTCTTTGTAAAACCCGTACGTCGTCCCTACATTCTTTTTGAAACTAGTTTTTAAGTTGTTTTAAATAAACAATGTTTTATAAAAAAAATTCGAAGCCTAATTGACTTCTGCAAAAAGAAATTAGCCGCATTTCAAATGAAGTAGAGGCATCAGCTTCATCTCGAACCGGAAACAATGAGATTGATTCAGGTAACGTATAAAATTAGCGGCAAATTTGTGAATAATTGTATGCTTAAAATGGATAAGAGATCTTTTATTTACGGAAAAAAATTAACTGAATCTTTTGAAACTTTTATTTATTTATTTATTTATTTATAATTAATTATGACGGTCCAGTGCCGTATTGTTCACACCGCTTGTGTTGAACAAATTCTATAACCATATTCATAAGGCATTTCCTCCTTATTCCTTGCCTTATCCTGGGCATACTCGGTTAGAAACTTTTACTTGTTGAATTAATAACAAGCTAAACGATCGTGCGAAAATTTTCCTCATAAGATACAGCCTGTTACATCAATGAAGCGTTTGTAAGCACTTTACAATAACTATAAGTTTTCCTTAGCTTTGATATTAATTTTTATTACCTCAATCAATCTATTCTATGCATCTATGCAAACTATGCATAAGTGATGGAATATTCGTTACATCTGACCAACACGACAGACACCAGCAATAATATCAACGATCCCGGCAACATACGACTGGATTACTCAATTAATCGTATGGATATTGTTATCCAAAATTTTGCAGTTAAGTATACAAAATTAACTTTTACAGAAGGAACCATAGTTACATTCACTTTAGCATTTTTTTATCATACTCGTTTGAAGTGAAAATATCTGAATCGTCGAACCCAACAAATGTGAAATATATGCTGCTTACGTTGAGGCAAAGGTTTCCTCAGCTAACGATTAAATCTGTACCATCAGCTGAACCTGTCTCAACGGTTGAAAACGAAGAAAACAACACAACGATGGAAACACACAAGAAATCTTAAAAAGGGAAAACAATAAAACTGTAACCGAGCAGAAATGTCTTTCGAAGGTTGTACACGGCCAGCACAACAAGTAATGATTATACGGAGTAATGAGTCATGTGACATGAGCAGCAATAAAGAAATAAATAACTAAATCAATAAATAAATAAATAAATAAAAAAGAATACAATCAATTGATGGAAGTATCACAATATGAGTGAAGTTTAATTTTATATTTTATTGTAAGATACGGTAGTAAAAGGAAATTTTACAACGGGTACTGAAATGCTTGTATTTATACCTTTTAAAAATCGGATTATCCCAATCGTTATATATAAGGTACATGCAAGAATCTATCCTTGAGTATTGTAAGGTACACTTTGATCTTTACCCGTGAAAACGTATCATACAGTTCATATCCTTTCCTATAGCTGTGCACATCACGATCATAAACCAGAAATAGAACAGAGTAATGTCGGTTGATTACATCTGGGACAAGATCCACAAAACCTTCGTGATGATGCCGAGAATATGGGAAAAATCGAAAATGAGAACGACCAAAAATGTTACGGCTATCGTGAATAAACCACGTGAATGGTTTAAAAATCATCGAAATATTATGTATCCTGTAAGAAAGATAAATAATCTAAAGGCCTTCACAACTACTTAGATGTCTGGTTCGTTCCGTACTTGAGTACGGTGCCTGGTGGCCTACTGCCTCTCAGCCTCTGGCACAGCATGAGTGCATTTAGCGAAAGTTTCTTCGCTTTCCTCTGCGTTCTTGGGACAAACACCCTGACCACTGGACCAGGTGTCTGCTGCTTGGGCTCCAGTCTCTCGAGGAAAGAATGCTGAACGTCAGGCGTCCGTGGCGGGGCTGTTAGATGGCCACGTTGAATGTCCCGTGCTACTCTCGGCTTTCAATCCCTACGCGCCTGCCCTTGTTTTACGTGCGCGGTCCTTGCGCGTTGTCGATGATCGGAGCACGGATCTTCTGATCCGTTCCAACTATCAGAGCTGTAATTTTATTTGTTTTTCTATTCACACTTTAACGCTATCGAGCGGGCCTTGTGGTCCTTCGGTCAATAAACCAAACTTTGTATTTTGAATAATTTTAAAAACTTGCACAGTATCGATGAAGTATCACTAATCACCGATGAAGACCACTGGTCTTCATACGGCAGAACAGAGATTCAAAACCCATCCGCACCGTCTCTCCGTAGTGAAGACTGGTTATCTAGTTACGAGGTGTTAGAAAGTGTAGTAAACCACATGTAGACCGATGCATCAGGCTAGTAAGTTAGAAAATAAATAACTAACAAGCGCTATATTTGAAGGCAGGTATAGCTTGCCTTTACCCTAAATCATATGGCTGTAATATGCCGTCTAAAAAACTCATCTGTCACATGGTTGATCGGAGGAGCAGTGAGTCATATGACGCATAAAATGTTTCATGCTTTCCGGCTCAAAAGATAGCGATCAACCAAAAAAAGTCGCTATCAAACTACATCGCACACTTGTAACTTAATACGGTATGCCTTTCCTTAGCTTGCAGTGAACCCATCCAAGTCCAATGTCAGTGAGCGATTCGCTCTGCAGTACGCGAGGTCGCTAAAACATCTGTGATCATTTGCAGATCGGCTGCGAGCACGCTTTTTCCCTCGCTTATGTGCGCGCCCTGTTTTGCATTAAATGAAGAGAATCAAGTTTCGCGCGCGCTGTGTACCTTCAAAGTTGATCGGAACATGGGTGGTGCGGTTTGGCGGCTTAAACTTCTTACCCAAAGGCTTTCCCGGCTGTGGAGTAATACCAACGTCCCGTCGATTCGCTGACTGCAGAAGGTCTCTCGTGATAGTTTTGTGACCCTTCTAGGTTTTACTGCCTGCACCGCTTGGACCCTCGAACCGCTCCGACCCGACAAGTTGAGCTCATTTTTCTTGCCGCGCGTACTTTCGGAACGAATTTGGAACAGATCTTCGCCAATCCACATTCCACCGTGTGCCGACTTCTGCGGGCGGTTTGGCGTTTTCCATGCAGGAATGTTATCCCGCCGACCACGCGAAGATGTCGACCACCGTTGAGCTAGGTGCCCGTGGCCCTTACGAGCACAACTTCACCGCTGGCTGGAGTTAAAACGCGATGCTTCAAGTTGTAATTTAGATACAAATCTTGATATCATGAGCCCTGGGAGGGAATTACGAACCAGAAAGGCGAACCAGCTAGCCAACTGCTTGCTGTGGAGCAACAGTGCATAACCCAAACCCGGCATTTGCATCGCTACCACCACGGTCAACGAATCCGGGTTCCATTTCGAACTCGCGACAAACTCCCGTCCCGGTGCACGAGTTTGTTGTGGCGCTATTACATTTATTCCCATTTCCGTTGTTTGCCGTGGGTTTAGAGCATTGAAATGTCAGCTGGACGCACCCCGAGATGCACTCCGACGCTTTATCTGTATCTTGTGCGAAGGTCCAGCAACTGGTAGCGCACACGGGTGAATGTGTAGAACAGATAGAGATGTTGTGCCGAGCTTCGGCAAGAGGAAACCCCACCCCCCTCAATGAACCAACTGTCGATTTATTCTTTTTTTTGCTGCAAAAGACCAACGCTTCCTTTTCGGTGCAGTTTTGGTTTGAAAAATCCGCGAACGAGCGTGTGCTCGTGCACCAACCATATCAACGAAACCGCTGCGTATACGCTGGTGGGATGTCATTTCGTGGGGGCCATACGTTAAAATGGACACAGTGAAGGGCATGCATGTTGGTTGTTGTTTGCTGCTGCTTGCCGGGGCTAGATTTCGAATCCGCTGTCTAGGAAGATGTTGGTATCATATATTTTAATCTAGAAATCTTTCGAGAATTGTATTTGAATTTATGATCACCGTTGGGCGTTTGGGGCGGGTGAAACAATAACGATGCATAAGAAATTACACAGTAGCTTACCAACATTACGCAACGTTTTAGAATATAGTTTATAGTTTTCAGTAAAAAAATGGTTCTCATACTAAGTTTAAAAATCATACTAAGTTTAAGCTGTTTAACAAGCACTCGCAGTTATTTCACTCTAGAACTACCAGGCCAGCCATTTTGACTCGTCATGTACCTTCCAAAAATTATTATATTTTATGATTTAACAATTATGCCATTGTTGATGCATGACTTTTACACATACAAATATGATGCTCCAACTGATTCTGTGTTGAACAATACAACAAAGAAACGAACATAATAATTTTCTGTTTAAATATCTTTCTGATACGATCGACAATACGGCACTGGACCGTCATATTCAATTGTAAATAAAAATCTTTCTGATACGACATTTGGGATTGTTTGATTCGAAGAAAACAAGGATAATTACCGTCTGCTTCCGAAGCAGGTGGTCTGCTGCGACCACCTGGGCTAAACAATTCGAGTTATTTCGTCATTCGAGATTCAGAGAGGATACAGAATGGTGCAGAGGCCCTCTCCATCCCGTGACTTTTATGAAGAGTCGTATTGGCGGTATTGGCGTATCAAGCAGCCTGAAGGCCTTTGACGGAATGGATATCGGGATCCATCACTATCAAATCCAAAATAGTCCACCAGCGGAAGCGAGGCAGAGAGGAGGCAGCTTTGAAAACCTGTGCAGACATGTGACCGGGTTAGGCTGCTTACTTTCCTTCAACGGGCCCCAACTCGAAGCTTATACGAGGATGCTTTTGGGACTCCCTAGACTGACGTCTAATCCAGACAGAATTCAAGGCAGTATTTACTACAGCCAATTCGCTTTGAGGTTCAGTTCAAGGCCCCCCCCCCCCTTTTCAAATGGTGGCCCCACGCGGCTGCACGGTCTGCTTATGGGAAGTGTCTTAGAGATTTACATTTACTCTTAAGACTGAGGGCCACGAGGGATTTCAATATCAAAATTACAGGATTTCATGGTTGTTTCTGTAATTTTAGCGCTTTGAAATCGCTTTTTGAGAACCTGGCGCATGCCCAAGTCAACTGTACGAGGCAAAGGAGGAAACATAAATTACAATTTAGGGATTTTTTTGATAGTTCAACAACGATTTCAACAGTTTTAAATTTGCCGTGGCCGGGGTGCCTTTAAAATATTCGGATTGCAAGAAATTTCAGGCTGTTGAAATCGATGCGAAATTGTCAACAACTTTCAAAATTGCGATTACAGCCTTTTCTCACAAAGCGATTTCAAAGCGAGAAAATCACACAACCACTCATGAGAAGCTGAAATTGTTATTTTGAAATCTCCCGTAGCACGCAGTCTTAAGCTTTTACAATCGAGGCAAATTTTCAATTGTTATTTAAGTTTAGTTACAGTTCAAAAAGGCATATGTCATTAGATTTTTAAAAAAATATGTAACGAAGAATACTGTCTGTACACACTCATTTAATTTATTTATTTATTTACAAGCAAAGAAAGATATAATAAATGCTATCGATTTCCGGCATTCAACTTGAAAGCTGCATAACCGTCAAAAAGACAATTCCCGTAAGCATAGGGTTGACAAAAATAAAATGACTTTGCAAGCTGATTCTTTAGAAAAAATGATACTATTGTATCATTTTTTCTAAATGAATTGAGTTTGATAACAAAGCCAAATTTGTAACGCATTGTTGTGCTAGAAAAATTTATTTAATACATTGAAAATTATTTAATTATTTTTTCAGAAGAAAAGTCGCTGATAAATCCTCTGTATGAAGATTGATTTCAGCAACACAGTCGTTCCTAAATGTTCAAAATATCAAGAAACTGTTCCACAGTGATTTCTTTGACTAATTATTATGGTTTTGAATAATAAACTGTTCAGTGCAATGGTTGTTTTACTTATTTATTTTTTCTAAGAATAAAAAAATCATTTTAAATCCAAGGAACTAATGTATGAAACAAAAACTGCACCAAACAGAATCAAAAAACATTGTTTTGTTTATAACAACAATTTAACCAACGTCTTTCCTATTTCGCCAAGATCTGTGCCCAGCAGTGCACATGCAAAGCTTTACGGCACCGAATGTGGCGCCGCTATTCGCTGGTCGTAATCTCTCGTCCCACTCCAAACCCATTCTACCCCATGGTATGAACGCATCCGTTAGATCCTTGGCAATTGCCCGTGGTTAAGCGGCTGGAAACACATACTGTTTCGATAAATCAGCTGCCCGATGCTAGTAGCAACTTTCTGCCGCGAATGAACATCACGCGACGTTGTACGGTGGCATCGATGGGGGGTCGAAGTTTTCGCCCAGTTGGTAGACGCGATTCACCCGGTCGCGCGTCTTAACCATGGTCAGTAGTCACAACATGACGACATACATGGGTTCCAACCGGCATGTTTGTGTACTTTTTGACTATCCGACATGTAAAGCGTGCGGGCCACGTTCATCGGTCGGCTAATCTGTATGTTGAACTGATAAACTGAAGGAAAATCGTTTTAACTATTGAAGCCGGTAGTTTTGGGCCAAGATAATTGGCATACAGTTTAAGGGAGGCTGGAGAGTGCTATAATAGTTTATTCAATTTTAATTTTAAGCTTGAAATCTGTAATACCTAATAAACATTCGTTATTCTATGTTTTTAAAGAAATGTACTTGTGCGACACATTTATTGCTTCTTTTGATTAAGTTCAAAATATCTATTTGGACAGCTGAAGCTCCTGTGCTGTGCAAAGCGATTGAAGAAACAAACCCCAAACGATATTTACGCATTACAGCTATTACAGTTTGGCGACAAACATATTATTCGCACTATTCCATCCAGTCATGGAAGGAATCCCCTGCAGCGATTAAAGTTTATTGGCAGTGTAATCATGTCGCGACGAAGCACCCATCGGCACACGGCAGACGCGCAATCCTTCCTCCGGAAAACAAATAGCCAACATTTAAGATGCTATAAAGCAGATGAATCTATGTCGGGTTTAAATTCTACCGCTAGTAAAACAAGTCCCAAGCATCAACGTTCGCGTGGTGGCTAGAAGCCGGGTCAGGGTCTTGTTGACGCTGGCAGTAGATTTTATCGAGGGGCTTTGACGCTTGATGTACGCGTCCAAACGATACCAGGCGCACCGAACTTTACGATGCTCCTCGCATAGCATCCAACATCCGAGCAGAACATTTTTATGCTTCAATAAACAACCCTATCGTTGCAAGTGTGTTCATGAGTTCCGCAACGACTATGAAGTCTTGTTGAGGGGTTTTTTTGACAACTAATTAGAAGACGCTGATCAGGTTAAATGTAACGACTGCAGCAGCAGCAGCAGCAGTGATTGGTGCTGAGTTTCATAAAACGGAACTTAATGATCAGTAGTTAAAGCGTTGGAAGAGCTAAGAAACAGTAGAAAGTGTCACTTATTAACTAGCAATCGGGGAAAAATGTAATCGATTTGTAATCCCATCCAGAACTGAAGATGGTGCTGACAGACGGTAACGAATCGTAAAGTTACGTGATTCTTCCAACGAACCTCGTAGCGAAGCGTTAGTGGATGAGTGGATGTTGGCGTCAAAATCAATTAGGTCTCGATTAATTCCAGCCACTTACGCTTCAACGATAAAGTATGGTTTATAACGATTTAATTTCTCTGAATGTTGGCTGAAAATCTATTTCGACGAGCTAACTCGTCTCATATCTTAAACACCATCCAAGATTCAATGTTCTAATGAGAAAGTTTGAATGTACAAAGAAAGTTATTTTGAATTTATTTGGGTTAATTTTTTTAACTACAACTAGTTGAACGTGCAGATTTATATCAAGAGCTCAGAATTATAAACAAAAATTAAAGCAAAACTGAAATTGTTTCATTTTTGAGTGTTGAAAACTAATCTTTGTAAATCCGCCAAGTAAGGCGTAGTGTCTGAGGCAAATGTGTGTTGAAAAATCCCTCAGTAGAGGTTATTAAGGTTATTTAGTCAATAGGTACCAGCTGGGTGTACTTAAGACGAAGCTATGAGTAAAATGGTTGTATTCTTGGTCGATTATTTTTGTAAGTTTTGCTCTATGATATTTGCAGATATGGGAAGCGTTCACCTTCTTTGGATTGCTGAAACATTCATTTGCCGATACCACGTGGATAAAAGGTCAAGTCACCACTACGGGGGAATAGTCCGGATGACACAGAAAGTTTATCCTTGCATGTTAATTTCCCTTGGCCTTCCCGACGACAAGCGGTCGCCGTACGCGTACGACTCTCTAAAAAATTTCCTCGATTCCTTCACTGTTTAGTGTGGTTTTAATGAACTCAAAAGTTTAATACAATTTCATTTCATTGTGCTAACAAGAGCTTTTGGACTTATACGATATGTGGCATCGACATTAATCGGATATCGTCCATCTAGGTTCAAGGTGTTTGACTTGATTCGTAACTCATGATCACCAATCATTTGGATTTTATACTCGGATAAGCTAACCGCATGTTGGAAAGGATCGCTGCCAAGTTTTTTGTCTAATGATCCTTGAAGCTTGTATGCAAGGATCCTCGAATATGCTTGCGTAGTTTGATCACCAGCAAGGGTTACGGTGATAGCTAGGCTAGGGCGCGTGCCCAGCGTAAATTTACGTGACGTGCCACTGGTCGGTTTCTTTCGAGCTACCACAATGTGTCCGTTCCCTCTTACTTCTATCGCTATCGCCTATTACGTCTTGAATCTGCCTTGAAGTTTCTCTTTAATTCTTGAAGTCAGCATACACATCATTCATTCATCATTCATATCCAGTCCACATCTCAGTTTGACTTCTGTCCAATTCTATTGATGCTCCTTTCCTTCTAGCTCTTTTATACGCTCCTTCCCGTCACCTAAGTGTAAGATCTCATAATATCCCAACTAGTCTCTCCTCAGAGTAAAAGAGGGATTCAACAACTCTTAGCAACTATTTGAAAATCATGTCCTCTAGTCATTTTTTCGCTTCCGGCTTCGTGCTTCCTCTTATTTATCTTTCGCTTAATCGTTAGCTTTAAGATACATCCCCATTGCTTTCGTGACAGATATTGGTTAACAAATAAATAGCGAATAATAAACTAGTTTTGCTCTTAATTTGGTCTGTGTTTTTGGTATTTAGTGGAAATCTAATTGAGAAGTTAATAAATATTGAAAGAATCTTTGAAACAAGAGAATTTAGTCTTTGAGACCATTTACCAGAATGCTGTTTAGAACACATCAATCCTTAAAAAGTTGTTCTAAAACCTATCAGAATTTCTGGGAGCGACTCGGTAGTATGAGCGAGAGCGAAGTCAGTTTTCGTATAGGGGCTTTCAAATTCCATCCGGACAGTTCCCCCATAGTGAGGACTATCTAAACTGTCTTGAGTCCAAAGAGTCTTGAGCGTGGAACAAGCTATGGATGAGAGTTCAATGCAAGATTCGAATGAATTGAAGTCTTCAAATTAAGCAATTCTGAAGTGAAACCAGTTGACAACTTTATTTTTAACACTTTCCTGAAAGGAAAATCGTGAGAAGAAGCGCATTCTTGTAACTTTATTAAGTATGTTACATGAAAGGTTTTTTGATAAATTTGACATTTTGTACACTATTGAGCTTATTGTAGCAAATCATTAGTTTGTAGGAAAATTAAATCTGTCTGCTATGAAAACGCTAAACACGTTCCTCTTTTTCTCGTACTGATTTATGTTAATTCAAATATGAAAGCTCAGTAAGCAATTCACCAGACTACAACTTCTATTGCATTTATCTATTTTGCAATTTAAATCAACGACTTAACATCCAACAACATCAGCTGCTCCGCAGTAATTAGTCGTTCAACGCACCATTACTCAAGCAGCAGAGCCCCTGTAACATCGTACATCAAAATGACCACAAGAAATGCATTTCAATTTGTTGCACTCTTGACTCCTTTACATTCAAAAGTACGCTGAGATAAAAGAGAATGTTTACCTATAGGCTGAAAAATCCAACAGCAGCATCAGCAGCAGCACTAAAAACAAGACCACAATATTTATTAATCCAGCAAAAAAAAACATAAAAATAACACTAAAACAAGTCGGGGGACCTAACCCGTTTATCTGGCAATCAAATGAACCAAACAGCCACTCCAGAGTCCAATCCTGTCCACGCAAGATGTCCAGCGTTTTATTAACCTTTTTTTTAACGTGTCTTCAGCCACGTTCCCGTAAGGGGGCGCGTGTAGGCCGTGTGGCTGATGATTTACGGCCGTGTGGCTGATGATTTTATCACCGGTGCCGGTAATTATTACCGATCAGATTTTGGTGCTTAATGTTTATCGCCTGCTTTTACTCACACTCACTCGACGTGTTGGTCCCTTTTGGTCCGGGCCTCAACCGAGTTGCAGGTTACGTGCGTGTGTGAACGATTTTGTCACAATTTAGCTTATCATCCAATTAAAAATGAATGTCTTTTCTGTGGTTTAAAACAAAACCATATGGGGTGGGAGGCGTTGGGACGACGGGTGCTGGGTCTGGTTGTGGTGGCGACCTGTGAACGATAGACAAATGTGATGCTTGTGACATGTTGAAGCATGGCGTTATCGATTATTGCTTGGATTTGGTTGAATTCTACCTGTCTGCCTTGTTTTGTATGCGTTTGTCATAAAAGGTGAGAGATGAAGGATTAGAATGCGATAGATTATTGTTACAGCCGATCCATGGGAATTAGATGGGAAGCGAGAATGAAACTAGATGTTAAAAGGAAAAATGTCACGATCCCAGGCTTAAAATCATTTAAATTGGTTTGGTATTTTATGTTGATGCGCAGGTGATAAACGTGCTGTTTTCATTCTGGGAACCAATTTATGATTAGAAATGTTCGTTTAATGGAAATATAAAAGAATCAGCTTGATACATGTATCTAAAGCGGTCTATGCATCCAATGATCCTAGGACCAGAAGTGCTAGCGTTGAGAAGAATGGTTTTATTTATCGTTTCGAATATCTAATTTATGGAGTTAATGTAGGTTTGAAGATTAAGAAAACATCCTTAATTTAAATCAAGTTGTTACAGTAACTTTAGTTAATACATTTTATAATGCGGTTATTAGCATTATAAGTGTTTTGATTAAATTGACCGGAGTTAAACAAATTTACAAAGAGCTTTTTGGAACATTATGGTTTCAAATATGTTTTCTTAATGCTTTATCATGGCTGTATCAAGTTAAAACAGTTTTAAAGCGATGATGCTAAACAGTTTTTATATTATTAAAACCTTTAAATTATCTTAAAGAAAATAAACGATAAAAATTAAAAGGTTTGCTCGAAATTTGCTGCTTAAAAGGACTAGCAATGCGTCTTTAAACTAATGTTAAGAAAATACAGGAACCAAAAAGTGACAATGGGACACAATATTTAAAACAAGCTGAGAGTTTTTAAAATAAAACTTGCTCTCTGACGAGCCAGTCATTCTGAATATAACAAGTTCGTACAATCAATACCGAATTAGGGATGAGGGTAGGAGGGGATGGACAATTTGAGGATATTTAAAACGGAACCGACGTGTTGCAGGTTAGTCGAGGGGAATCTGGAGTGGATTAATTAATCTACTCCGACTCGGACGTATAAAAACCGGAGTAATAACTCCGAAAAAAATTCGGCTATATACTTTGGCTTCGGCATAAAATTCGAAATACACTCGGAATAATTTCGATTTGAACTCCGAATTTTTACGCAGCATACGCCGGATATTGCTGCACTTGTTGCTGTATTCCCAACGTCTACTTCTGGTTTAACATAGCGTTTAAAAACGTTCCAAATGTCATTGCTGCTAGTAATTTTCTCTCTGCCTTCTGGTGACCCATTGATGTGGTAGAAAAGTAGAATATAAATGTAGCCAACAGTTGGATTGTTAATCCAAAAATATTTAAGTGTTCCAGGCACCTCTGTCTCATGCAAAAGGATGTTCTCAAATAAAAGAAACGGAAGAATAAATATTTTTTTGGCTTGGGAAACTGGTGAATTTCTCCGAAAAAATCACCAGTGTGACGAAACGACGGAGGACTGTCATACGCAAATAAAGAAAACCATGCAGCATTTGACTCTGGAGGTAAACTCCGGAAGGAACTGGAGTAATTAATACGGAGTTACTCCGGAGTTAACTACGGAATGCCTAGGAGTTGGTTTAATCCGACTCCGAAAAAAAGGGTATTTACCCATCACTATTGCAGGTTATTAAACAACACAGATAAATGTCAGGAACGATTGCACCCAGTAATAGTAACATGCCTTCAAATATAAGAGAGGACTTTTGACGAAAAACTAGTGTTGACACCCAAAATAGGGATGGATTTGATGAGAATAAAATCCAGAATTTAGTTTAGCGCCAGTTTTGTTTCTAGGTACTTCATGGAGATCCTTTATATCCTCGATAGAGGCTACACGATTCCGAAACGACTTTATGGCACTAATTGTGTAAAGTAGTAGAAAGGAAAAAAAAATCAAGTAGAGCTTAGGATGGTCGAACGACTAAATGAGGTAACGTTACAATTCTGTTCAATGATCATCAACGTACATGATGATGATGATCATACGCCCTAAAAGATCGCTTCGTTTCCGGAATCTAATCACGATAGGGGACTGTAACACGCGTTTTGGCGGTTTGGATCCATTATATGTGTCGTCAATTCAACTCTGTATGCAACTCTGTAATGGCTATCCTTTCTCCACCCAGCTCCTTGTCTTACAAACTGACCATAGTCTTAAGTCCTTTTTCTAATTATATTTACGCACTTAGCTTAGTACTATATTCGAAGGAGCGTTTTGGTCCGTCCAAAGAAAAAATTAATTTTAATTGAAGTGATGACACCATCGTATCGAAACATATAAATACATTCGTCGACGAACAACAGGAAAAACAGGGTACTTGAAACACTACCCTGAGAAACACTAGACGGTGCACTGAATAGAACAGAAACGGAATCTTGAATTCTAACCTTATAAGTTCTAACAGTCCGATGGTAAGAAAGCTTGGTAAGAAAAAGATCAATCGGAATACTCTCAAATGCTGCTTTAATGTCAGTTTAGATAGTATTTACTTGAAAGCTATCGGACATGTTATCAAACACAAACGAGTCAAGGGCCGAAAGGCTCGATGAGAAGAACGTTTTGTCATATCTCTCAAAGTGTGTCGCTTCCATGATACATGAGTGGACGGATTTTGAATAAAAAGGACGCTTAGAACAACTTCAAAATCAATCCAATTCGTGAGGAAAATAACGAAACCAATTATTTAGTTTAAATCCGCAGCGAAATACCAACTGAAACGAGTACAAATTATTTGGTAAAAGCTCAAGCCTGGAACATTTTTCAAGTAAAGGAGTAAACGGCAGAGTATCTGTACAGAATTTGTGATAAAATTATTAGTTTTCTATTTTATTAATTTAAAATAAGTTACATTTTTCTTTACCTTTGCAAATCCTCAGCATTTCCGTAATGAATAGCAGCAAATCATCAGCAATAAGAAGGACAAGGCTTGCTGAACTATTACTAACATCTTCTCACGAAATATGTTGGTTGCACTGCCGTCAGTGCAGTTCATTGAAATGATTCATATTTACATCTCATGTAACAGATGAGTATAATACAAAAACAAATAATAAACTCCAAATCCATCAAATTCAATTTCCGGGAAATGAATAACGTTCCCAAATAAAACACTATCGACAATAATCCTTTCCCAGCGATTTACCATCTAAAAGCGATTCATAAAAGTAGTGAAATTGCTTTTTCATCGAAATTGCATTGCAAAACGTACACAGCGCCCTGCGCCCGTAATATTACCCACCGTCAAATACTAATTTCACGAATCGCTTTTCGTAACATCAAAAGGATTCTGTTCACAGCATTTCGCACGGAAATGGATTCCGCATTTTGCAAACAAATTTCCAGCAAAGCTTCATTTCATCCCCCTTAATCGGATTAGACGGCGAAGGATAAAGCCAGCGCAGCAGCGTTGACGGGTGATGAACACGTTGGCGCGTGTTTGCACTTCGAAGAAACTGTCAATCGCGAAGCGAAATCGATTGATGTATGCCGGTGTCGCGCGACCAGCTAATAGTGGGTTCGATTGAATATGGTTACAGAGTTGCTTTGCTCGGGGTCGCCCGATAATGTGGTTGGATAATTAAATTCGGTCCCATCCCGGCTGCAACAGGTGACTAACGCGGCGCGGGAGTGCGAAAAGACATCATTTTGTAGAAGCATTCGGCGTCGCATTCGGTTCGGTGTGTTGCAATATCCTTAAGGTAGTTAGGACTCACTCTCTTACTAAGCTAAATACGATGTGCGTTTGGTAATGGTGTAACATAATTTTGCGACCGAAGTCGAGACTACATAGCGGATAGCGAGAGTGCAAGACAGAGGTTCTCCTGGCTCCAGAGGCTAAGTCGCCAGCAGCCGGCGTCTAATTTAAAGTGCAATAAAGTACTGGCGTAAACAGGGCCCGAATCCAACAACCACGCACACACGTGGACACATTTCGCACCCGTAGTATTTTAATTAAAAATCGAAACAAAACGAACCCGAAAGGAACCCACGGGCGATGCTTTAATTATTATGATCGGCCGGCCATTCCGGGACGGGCCGGGTGTCCTAGAGGGTTCTCGCATTTTTGCTGCAGTACGTAAGCAGAACACTAAATCGTGGTGTGTTTCGCTACCGACACACCAACAAACACGCCGAGCAACCCGGGTGGAGTGAGATTTGATTGTCTCGCCCTAGCGCCGGAATCACAACACATGAACTCCGCCTCGCATCGACATCCGAGTGTGCAGCGACACAGTGGTTGGGAAATGGGGAAATACTGCATTGGATGCAATCCGTGGATACAATTACAATATGCCTCCGGGTAATGATCATTAAAATCGAAATAGAATGCAATTAAATACACCAGCGCGGCTCGTGATAATAGCACATTTGCACACGAGCGTGTAGAAAATGGCGAAACGAGCCGTTGCTCTAGCCGTCGTTTGGGGCTCTTTTTTATGGTTTTGGTGTTTTACAGGAGGGGTGTTGATACTGTACGCTGAAAGAAGATGTTGCGAGCAGATTGTTTTAGGTATAATTAGACGGTCATGTGTTTTGTTCTTTATTTTTGTCTAGTTTTTCTCAAACTTTAAACAAACATTGAATTCCCCATAATTTCTGATCAAACAAAGTATACTTTTAAAGTTGGCGCTGAGGAAAAATATATCAAAGCTTGTGCCAACGGAGCTAGCAATTGTTTGATGGCAATTCTAATTTTATTGAGTTCGATCTTAAATAGCTAGAGAAACATAACATTGTAGGCTTATGATCATAATCACAGACTGATTTAATAGGACCCAAAACACCCTTCGCAACTGTTAATTTGAAATAGCTTAATTGTTTGGTGTCATTCTGATGATGTGACACTCTAGTATTCGCGAGTTTGATTAGTGGTTTAGTCCTGGATCGTTACAATTGTTGTAACATACCTGTTATCCGTCTTAACCATATTTTATTGACATGGATATTTCTTAACCTCTTAGAAACAAATGTTGAGATGATATGGTGTTGTAGCTAATATTTAGGATAACAAAATGATTTTTTTTTTCAAATCATGTGAGCGATGATAGCAGTAGTGATGATGGAAGAACGGAACAATTTACTAAACCACGTCGGCTGCTTCGTAGTATGTTCGATACTTTGGGCCTTACGAATCAAGCGTGAGTTTAAGCTGTGAAACTTTTGTGTAAAACCTTTTTGATATGTGTTTCGTGATTGTTCTTTTTTTAAGATTTAAGAAAAATTTTCTAGCGTCGGAGGAAATTTTCCTCGCTATTCTTAATTTGAGCCAAAGATTGAGCCAAAGATTCCGTCTGTAAGGGCAAAAGAACTCACGCCAAAATAAATGTTGGCTGTTACGCTGCAGTTTCTTGCGCAATTACCAAAATGGAACCGGGAAAGATATTTATACAGAAATTGCTCAAATAATTTTTTTTCGTTGCATTTACCAATTGTTGAAATATTTTGGAAGAAGCATTGCCGCCCAAAACATTTTTATTAGAAATGGAACCAAATGAGCAGCGGGATGCCCGACGATTTTTCCCCGTAGTGGCATCCCTGGCGTCGTCTGGAAGCAAAATACTCACATTTTGGCTGAAACTGCACAAGAAAACGAACTGGAAGCACACAAGAACGAGTGAGTTTGACGCCTTTCCGTTTCGAATAGGTGACGGAAAACAGTTGGACAAATACGATTCTATGTTTGTATTAGAGAATACAAATTCTTGGCAGTTTATTTGTAAGTTTGCCTGTCGTTAAGTTTTTTTCCAACTGACAACACAAACGGCTGTCATAATTTGAATCTTCCGTTTTTGACAACCTGTCTTGATAATTTGTGTTTGACAATCAGGCCCAGTATCTTGAGAATTATCGTGATATAATATAAAAAAATAAAAAATATATGTGTGAATTAGATTTTGATATCGCCAACTAAAGTATTTAAATCCTTGCTTATGTAGCAAACCCTTACAGATTAAGTTTGAAAGAAATATAGCTTCAACTGAAAATTTAATTTCAACATGCTACTGCCTTAACTACAGTGCGCAGGAACGCTCCAACATTTCAAAAAACCACGAAACGACTATCGACTACGCCATCATGGCCAATGTCCAGTAACCACAATGTTCCGACCGTTCCATTTGATGCCATTGTCGAGCGTCGCGTATTCGCCATTTTACCGGAAATAACATCTAAATCCACAATGGCCCATAAATGTTGATTAAAATTGAATGCTGTTGTTCAAACCGGGCAGCTGCCCTTTGCCCACGTTTGCACGTTCGGAATGCATTTTCCCTTAGCTTCTTTACACGTTTAAAATTTATGTTCAAGCTGGCAGTATAAGCGGTTTATTGGTGTTGTTTCTATACCTCGGGCATCGATGTACGAAATTAGTTCATAATTTGCGTTCGGTACAGTTGTACAAGCATTCCTATACAACGTATACCGGCAAACGTATCATAATCGGCAGCAAGAAATTCCAGCATGCAAGCTAAAATTGCTGAACAACACAACCGGGCCTAGTGGGACGGGAAAATTGGTTCAATCCCGTTGTCGGCAGTGCCGAGTCAGCTGCATTTCCAACATCTCAAATCTCGGGAAAACTCGACCCACAAAAGTTGGATTTCCCCCGCCAGTGAAAGTCCTATCACGCATAATGTGTCTGTGTCTGCCAAAGGAAATCAGTTTCATCGGCGCTGACGATGTACGAGCCCTTCCCCAGCATACTCACACACCTGCCACCGGTTCCTCCAACAGGGCGTTCTCTAATATGTCTTCCATGACGCGTCCTGACACCTCGGGGACTCGGGCTCGGGCACAACAGCGTCGAAGTAATTGCCGCCGAGAATTTCTCGCCATCATCGTCGGAAATTGGATGCAAACGTGGTTCGAATAAGCAATAGCATTTCCAAACCCAGGGCCCACTGCGTTCTGCACCCGGGGAAACACTAATTGAAGAAGATGATTGCTGCCGATCCTCTCGAAACACTCTCGGTCAGTCACACAAAACGCTGGCATACACACCCTGCCGGGATTCATCGAAACAGAAGCGTAGCGTTTTGTTGGGCAGGGCTCTTGTTCCGTGGCACGATGGCGACTTTCCTGAATGCAAATATTAAATGCAGAAAGCTTGTTTCATATTGCCACGCTCACGCCACAAAACGACAAACTATTTCACTGCAGTGGGTGAACATGGATACTGCTTTCGATGGAACCGAGCACTAGCTAAGTGACATCACAATGCACTTTCGACGGGCGGGAGAAACATTCATAAACTTTTGCACAACAAGTTGCAATTTAGTTTCAAAGAAAACTCTGCTCAAAACTTTTAATAAAAACTATTACCGAAGGATATAGTTTTGTGATTCATAAAGAATTCCATAACAAACTCAGCTTGAAACAAATCAAGGTTGAAGAAGAAGGTTGAAAATGAATTCTTTAAACTAATGGTAAACTCTGGACGATCAATTGCATAGTGTGATTAGTTTAGAAATTGACAAAACTGTCTAAATTGTCGTATTTCTCTATGATTTTAATATAGTTTATATTAGTATTGGCCCCGGACCAGTGAAGATCAAATTCCATCAGGACCGGACCCAACTACGTGGAATCGGCAAGTCTAGTAACCCATTCGATGACCGGCTTGACCTAGAAAGCAGCCTGGTGAATAAGAAGATAGTTTTTGAAGGATCCTGAAAATCAAAGATTATATTCAATTGCTAAATATCAGAAAAAAATCCGAAACGAAAAGCCAATCCAAGCCAAACCAGATTACTACCAAGCAAACACTACAAATCTGAATGTCAGCATGGTTTGGTGATAAAGTGTTTCGTTTCCACGAATCTTGTAGCATATCGTTGTATCCGAGTGTTAAAGTCATAGATTAACGCCCTAGCTCCGAGGTAGACAGATCGACGCTATGTAAAGAGACTTTAAAACCGCGTTAAATTCCATCAGCCAAGAATACCACTAGCCTCTCTTAATCAATCTTTTCTTATGTACACCGACGATGTAAGGATTTATAGTTCCATAGCTAGTACAAGCGACCGCGTAAGACTGCAAAATTCCCTGTCTTTTTTCACAGAAAGGTGTTCTTCCGGTTTTTTTTGGGTGTTTGAAAATTGTTATACTGTTCCAAAAATGAACCCGAAACGATTTGAATTTTACCATAAAAATCACGAGCATTCGGGCCTAAACGTTATACGAGACCTGGACTCTACTCTCGATAGACTATGCCAATAGAATGCTAGGATTTATTAAAAGACATATGTACTTACGATTTTAGCTACCATTTAAGGCTCTCAGGACTGTATCATTCTTGAATTTAATTAACTTAACTTATGTACCGTTGCGTAGAATTATGGAGTATTCAGATCGAATTTATTCAGCGACAATTTACCAGACTAGCTCTACCCAATTTACCGTGGCTTTATCAAAATAACATTATGATGGTAGATGCTCACTTCTAGGTATCATTAATTCTAGTTATCATCAGCAAACATGCGTCATGTTGCTTAGACTACGTTTAAAGCTAAGTTATTGACACATGAATTTGAAGCATCAATACTGATTTAATGTATCAATATATCGCTCCTGTACGTACCCTTACAGTTAGAAATTCAGTATGGCTTCCGACTTCTAATATGGTCTACTAAAGACATTTAAAATTCACCCATAATAGTCATGCCCAAAGCTTTTAATGCATACTTTGAATATTTGGACTTTAACATTAGTGTTTTCTTATTTTAAAATAAAATTTTAAGAGAGAACAAAACAGATGTAGCTGTTTCCATCATCATGTTGGCCTGTTCTTTTAAGGAGCACATCGTCGTGACATGGCCAGGTCAACAATAGATAGAATTGTTCTGTCGTCAGTGTTTGTAGCAATACCACACTGATAGGGGTATGGTCCGACACCTCCTGAAGGTTAATATAGGCTCTCCATACCCTACTTAGACTCAATACGTCCATCACGTACAAAACGGTAACATATCTCTTCAAATAGCTGAGCTTGTGTACACGGGGAAACCCAACCCCTTGAGAGGATGGGTTTTGTTTATTTATAGAGGCTATGAGGCTCTGAAACTACTTTTGCTGTATACAAGAAGTAATTTATTCTTATACAAAACTATTGGTTATTAATAAGGTTATGGATATGGTTATACATTATTTAAAACAATGAAATATCCTTTTTGGATTAGCTTTATCGTCATTTATTAATCTTAAAGATCCAGAGATCTTCCAGAGATCCAGAGACCAGCGACCCGTTCGGCACGAGGCGTAGAGGAGCACAGCGAGCTCGTTGGCTGGATCAAGTGGAGTATAAATCGTCGGAGATCGGATGCAGCCGTGGATGGAGGACTGCAGCCCTAGATCGAGTTTCCTGGAAACTGATTGGAGACCTGACCATGTCGACACAACGTGCTCTATCTTGAGCAGGCCAAAGAAGAAGAAGAAGTTTTACGAGTTATACGATAATCTCACCATCGTATTCGAATTAATGTAACTTGGCTTGGGGGAGATTGGGATGGTCACGTCGTTAGAATAGCACCGGAAGACCCAATCTTTGCGGCGACCTTTAGGACCTCATGGAAAGAGGAGGCGTCGTAGAGCCCAAACTGAGATGTAGCGTCGATAGGTCCACATGAACGGCCACGATAATGGTTTCGAAGACTTCAACAGAAGGTAACGAACGCAAACACGCTTGTAGCACCTGATAAGTAGTAGTACTAATTTAGAAGAAAGTTAGTCCGATGAGTTGAGAAGATTAGTGGGAATATCTATAAAAGAAAAAGTTACAACTAAAATATAAGCAATAGCACACGCACAATTAAGTTGAAGGTAAAGGGAAATAAGGATGTCCATGAAGTGTCTTAAATTTGAAATTATAAAACATTATTTGAAACTTTGTTTAAATTGTGTAACAAGATGACAACTACGCGCACAACAAGATCATAACACAATCTTTTAAAATTATAAAATAAACAAAACCAAACCAGTGAACCTCGATTCGTAACATTCAACCCCACGGACTACATCACATTCGACAATGCTGGTAGCTTCAAAGCTTTTGCCAGAACAGCATTCGTTACATAGTTCACCAAATCCGATCTTGTTTGTTCACGAATTCATGCAAGTAATGCCAGGGCGTGAAAACAACCCACATACCAACTCACTCCCTCCGCTTTTTGTTTTCTTCGACCATTTAATTATATTTCTCTGTTTACAGTAATCATCATTTAAAGCACCATTAATGGTGTAAATGAAAAGAGTTTATGCTGCTGCTGCTGCTGCTACTTCTGCGACCATTTCCGTCCGACGGCATTCCTCAACCGCAAACAAATCGCGGTGCGGGAAATTTATTGTACCACCCATCATCGCCCAATTTTTCCCGGACCAGCCGCGTCGTTTTTTGGAAGTGTAATTGTATGCTGATCAAATACACTCGGCAGACCGGGAGCGCTGCTTTCGTCGAAAGAAAAGCAGCTACCGGAGCCGTGAGGATTCGGTACACGCTTTTGGTGGGCAATTAATTTTTGTTCTTTTCTTTGTTTCTTTTTTTTTTGCGAAACGAACAAATGATGGCTGTGGGAAGGAAAGCGGGACATTTTTCTCAGCTAATTAGTGGATTAAAGGTCTCGTGGCAAGCGAGGAACTGGAGGTGGTAGGTGGTGAAACATGCCAAAACTGTGACTATGCTCAGTACACGAATTTCCGCCGTTCAATTGCGGGCCTTTCACTGGTGCTTTTGGGCAACAAATGAAGCTTAAATATACGGAAAACTAGTTAAACAATAAAGACTGTTTTTTCTGATTTTTTCCGGTATTATTTCCACCTAAGAAAAACAATCTAGCATAAGGGTTTGGTACGTCTATTCAAGCACCGTCACTGGTTGAACTCTGCTTCAACTCACAGCTCATTTGTCATAACTGTGACACGGAATCGTTTCCTCGTCACGTCGGCATTTTGTCGCAACCTTTGACAAGGCGGCATGAGGAACTGGTAGGGAAGTAAAATGCAAATAATAATAATCGTAATAAAAAAGCACACTAACACAAACGAGTGAAATTATACGATCCAACGTGAACGACTGGCGTTGCGATTGAAGTGAGCGTTTTGTGGTCGACACTTTCCGTGCAGAATTGTATACGGAATACAGCCGGTTCTCCTTTCCGAGTCTAGTGAAAGCCAAACAACATACCGCCCCATGGTATGCTGACGTTGTTTACTCCAAAGTGTCACGGAAACTAAATGTTTAGTCTCATAATTCTGATGTGTGATGCACGACTGCTTCTGTCGAGTCGTGTCAATCAACTATCAGAACGTGGAGTTTTAGAACATAAATAGTCGCTTCAAATGTGATCGTTGTTATTGGTGGAAATTCTATAGCAATCTATAAGACCCTAACACACACCATACATCAGCCTAAGACGTTAAAAAAGGTTTGGGACCATCATTCATCTAGATTTTGATTAAAAAACAAACTTTTATTCAACGATAAAAGGAAAAGGATAGTTCTTTTCCTTTACCGCCTGCATGACCGGGGTGGCCAGGTGGTAAGGCGACAGCGGCGCCGGCCTTCAAACGGCAGGACCGAGGTTCAAATCCCATCAGGACCGTTCCTCCGTAGTGAGGAATGACTAACCAACTACGTGGTATCGCCAGTCTAGAAAGCCATTTCGATGGCGGGCATGTCCTTAGAGGTCATTAAGCCAAAAAGTTCTTTTCCTTTGGCTTTAGAGACTATTTGATGACAAATCCATCGTGATGGATTTGAGTGGTAGTTTGGGCAAGTGAGCCACTTAGTGTTAATTGCAGTAAAAAGTCAGTTAAGCGACCATATGAGTAGAGTTGTTGCTACCTGACACGAAGGTAACTCGAAAAACAATTATGTTTTAACAAAAAAATCAAAATTTAGAAATTAAACAACATTTGGGGCCAAAGGATCACCATTACTTGGGGTAAAAGTGCCGCAAACTTTTTGCAAATGTTTATTGAGAGTTTTGCTTTATTAAAAAACTTACAAATTGTTGTTCGCAAACAAGAGGTCTCTATTCTGGATTGGAATTAACATTCCGATCGATCCGACATGTGATTGAGTCCCTAAGATTATCATCCCTAAGAGTCTCTAAGAGACTAAGATGCTCATTTTTTAAATAGTAGTTTAGAGTGTAGTAGTATGGTGAGTACCTAAAAGCGTAATAGATCCCAGAAAAGGGTACCCAAGGGCTAGAATGGAATTGGCAGTGAGATCCATAAGCGAAAGAAGCGTTCCGGTGACACAAACCGCTCAGAAACACTAAGTTTCACCGATTGTACAAGTCAAATATTGGAAGCTCATGTAGGCAATTCCTAGGGTCATGAAGGAGTTGAGTTCTGGACGTTATGAACCATTTCTAACTCCCGAAAGAGGAGGAACCGGTGAACCAAAATAGCATAAAGCGCCTCTAGCAAGAAATAATGAAACACCTGATCTGATACAGCATTTTAACATTATTTTATGATGGTTTTATCTAGATGACACTCTAGCCCCAATACTCAATAAATTTCTACACTTTTAACCATTTTTTAATCTTTTCTGGGATTAATTAGAAAATGTAAAATGATAATGAAAGCAAATTTAGCTTTTAATTATAAATTGCTTAACGTGACATACTTGTCCCACTTTCTGCTAATGTCATAAAATTGCAATACGCTGTGCGATGATCCAACCGATCTGGATCTTCCAAATATCGGAACCCGGCTTCACTTCCTAATCCGTGCTTTTATTAAAGGATTTTCGAACCCAAATCCAACCTAATTTTTTCATACTTTTTTTCCAAGAGTCAATGATGTTGGATTGGGAAGCCACATGGAGAGGCTGATTTCTTTTCAACTCAACTCTTTACGGGACATGGCTTTTCATCCCAATAGTTGTCCATTTTATCCCGATACAGCATAGTCACCTCATCATGTTTTATTTGAATGCAACCGCTTCAACGAAGAAAGGCTCATCATGAATGCAGTAGCGGGAACAGATCTGAGGCTGGATTATCTTATTTGCTTCATGTGTTGTTGTTCCACAAATTGGAGCAGCACATACCATAGTGTAAAAATAGTGGAAGATCGACTATATCGTCGAGTGTTCCGTCATACAGCTAATGCTGGCGAAAATGACGAAGATGCCTGCTGTGGATTTAAAAACCGATTTCGCAGAGTCTATGAAGTCGAGATGCTTGATGCGATCTCCCCCTTTTCTGGAAGATGAAAGCTAATCCGCTGAACCAGAGTTTGGAAGGACGAAGGCACGAGGAGGTTCTCTCCGAGAAAAATAGTCAAAAATGTCTTACAGAACAAAATGTAGTATGCTGTTGCCTCTAGATGCATATTACAACAGAACAAAGTAATGTCTGAAAAACATTAATGGAACTAAAGAAACATGAAATATTCCAATCCTAACCTCTAACCTTAACTTCAATAATTTCTTGCTACTTCTTTCAAATGTTCCTTTCAACATTACACCAGAGTGAAACAAGTTGACAACCAGATGACAGCATTTCGTTATGATTAATTTCCCTCGCATTACAACGCATTACATTTTTTTCTGAACTTCTCGTTGACGTATGATATATTAGCTTGGTCTGATCTCCAGCTCACTCAGATCCGAACCAATCGAAGTGAAGTGTGGGAGAGCTTAGTTCTCTTGATCCTACTCCACTCCAATGCCCCACACACTAATGCGCTGATTTAATGCACACAGCCCTAATCCCGAGCCCTGTAACGCATGCATTTGGTAGGCTTAGACAAATAAATTTAATGGGACACTTTGCGGTATGAGTAAAAGAGCTGGTACGAGATCGGAATTATTGCGCGACTCAGCCACAACTACAGCTCGTTAGTATGCTAGACACTTTCTGGCATGGGGAAAAAAAACTTTCCGATAGTATTTTCTTCCATTCAATGTAGACTTTTGTTTGGTAGAAGAGCAAACTTACCGAGAGAAGTTGGCTCGAATTGTGACAGACAAAAAGGATGTTTATTGGGTAAAAGTAAACAAAAGTTATTCCGATGGTACAAGATGTTCCAGAACCTATAATGATACGTGTTTAGCTATTAGCAGAATGTTTGGAGTTTTACTGTTATCATATTGATGCTTGAATGAAATCAAATTGAATATGAAATTTCTAATGTTTTTATTACATTTTGTTACTGTTTTCTTTTATAATAAAATTGATTCTTAAAAGTAAATTTGAGAAAAAAGGAGAAAAAAGCACGACGGAAATGGGAAGCACAAGAAATCACAGAAAAAAAAACAATAACCTCTGTTTCAAAAAATATTACCATTCCAACTCTAATCTAAACAAACCAATGTTCGAACAATGCAACATTTATTTTAATGTACCGTTCCTTGTTGACATCGCGTTGGACGTGCATATCTGCTGAGCATCGTTAGCATAATATCTCAATGCACCACCAAATGCGGATAGCGATACAAAATAGACGAGTGAAAAGAAATAAACATGTCCAGAAACATTATGTTTCGGGTGAATCTGGCAGTTGTTTACAGTTTCAAATGTCAAGCAAAAATGTAAAAGAAAAATAAAAAAAAGCTTTTATCACGAAGATATGATCTATGAAGCTTTTAGTTTTGTTTTATTTTTACCGTTCTAAACGATCATTTCCAATCGGAGACAAACATCGTCGCCGTGTGGAAATCAAATCAATTTGAATCATTCGTAAATTGAAAAACTTTTCCTATCGCTTTGAACCTTCTTCAATTGCCGAGCAAACACGACAAAAAATATATTATCAAACGTACCCCTTTGGGAAGGAAACAAATAAACCATAAAAAGTTTTAATAGGAAATTCATCGGAGAAAAGTTGATCGAAAAATAAAACGTTCGAAGCATCCTTCTTGTGCATAGCGGTGGCAATTTTGAGGTGCTAACCTATTCGGTTGGTAATCAAACGGGACATAAATCTTTCAACAGTCATTTCCGTCACACATTTCCGGAAGAGAAGCCATTAATAGGTCGTTTGTTTGGGGTAAAGAGCTGTAAAGTACGATTTTAGGTTAAGACATTTTGATAAGACATCACATTTGAATGCTATGGTACGTACTAATAGCACACAATAAATAAAAAATTACAACAAAATGGGTTTATTGAACAGAATATTGGCATAGCAAAAAAATAAAATAGTATAATAAAAGCAATTTATAAATCATATAAATGTTTAAAAAATTTCCTAAAAATTAAACAACAATTTAACGAATGAAAAACGAAACATGAAAAAATACATGACATAGTCATGCATGTATAACAATTTCAAAACGAACGTAAAAAAACAGTTAAAACCCAGAAGAATAATTAATAAATCATTAAACAAAATCTGATTAAACATAAACACAAACATGCTTTTGTATACATGTATAAAACATATTCTGATGACAATACGGCACTGGACCGTAATAAAAAAATGTAAATAAATAAAAAATATAAAACATATTCATTCACTGGACCGTCATAATTAATTATAAATAATATAAAACATATTAAAGTTTTAAAGCTGGTAATATATATAAAACGTAGCTAAAGCTGATAGAGACAAAAGAAAAAATAATGCAATAAAACCATTCGTTATTCAAAACAGCAAATCAACAAAGAAGATAAAAGACTCAAAATAAGAGTGTAAAACAGAAAACCACTCAATCGTTCACCTTTCTGTTTGACTACCCAGTGTGAAATCCGCACCACTCTGAAGGTAATGAACTGAACGCTGAAGCTATTGACACTGACACACCGAAAAGCAGAATGGGACGATTCTTGGCACGAATCACACGTGGGTTCAAGTGGCAGACACTAGACGACCGATTCGTATGCGTTCTCTTTGTTTCTAAATTATGTTTGCGAAACGTGAACGATGGCGTAACTTGCCCGGAGAAGGTAGACAGCATCTTCAATACCAAGGAAGGAACCTAATCATGGAATCTCATGGCTGCCGAAAGGAAGCATCGTTTATCATTCTTTTAGGAGCATTTTTGTTGTTGTTCTATTCTTTTTTTTCCCTCCCTCTCGTTAGGGTCCTTGGTCGTACTTTTCTTACTCAAAATCATGCTGGAAATGCTTATTTGTTGCAAAAAAAAAAGGAAAAGGTTCTAAGTCCAGTTCGAACTTATTCGTTCGTGGTACAATCATCATCTTTTGTCTTTGCGCTGGTTTCGTGCCGAACTAAATGATTCGTTTGCCGTTTGGTAGAGAAGGATTTACGCCTTCTAGAAGGACGCTAGTGGACACCAGTAGGCGAATGTAATCTTGAAGTTCTTTGTTCACCGAAATGGACTTGCCAAAGTGTAGCGATAGTTGGACTGTTCGGATTGAGATAGATTAGAGAGCCGAATTCGGACAGAAAAGGGTCGAAAATGCGTGTCACTGTGCTCAACGAGCTTAACAAGATATTATCCTACATTCGGATGGAAAGGATACTCTACTTCAGTGTTAAAGGTTTATTTGCCAACATGTAACTCGGAAAGGCTTGACAGTACAATGTTTAAAACAGGTGCCAAATCCTGAAACATTTCGGGTTGTACAAAATATTTGTAAATATCGTTGTGACTAGTTGAAGTTGACTATATCTCTCTAAGTATATAAATTTACTAATAAATAAAACTAGAATGCCATTAAGTACCATTTAGTTAATTGTTAATTAAAGATGAAGATTATTTCTTCTATCGCACTTCGTTCATTTCGCTGACTGTAGCTGGATTACTTACTGCAGCCTATTGCCACTAGTAGCGTTACATTTCACTGGAAAAATCAATAGTCAACCTTCTTGTAGTGTGTATAACGATGTGCTAAAGGTATTAACATTAACATGTAATTGCTACCATCCCCAGTATTTACTCAATTACGACTCATCGCTGACAATGTGTCCACACTAGGAACATCGCCCGAATCGACAAACTTCAGCATACAATTAATTGTTTTCCCGTCGTTAGGTCACACCAGAAATGCGATTGATAGTCAGCAGAAAACATTACGAAATTGTTTCCTAACCTATTCGACACACACACACACACACAAACTGTCCGAGATTCTAACCGCACGACATCTATCTTCCCAGCGCATCACTTCCATATTCATGAAGCGCGTTCCTTTCAGGCGGGAAACCCAGGAAATCCAGGCAAAAAGGGAAGAAAAACATGCCTCTCCGGCAGCAGGATGAATTGATTTATATCGAAAACTGTCGCCAACCGGACTGCGGCAAGCGGCATCCCGCGGATAAGTGATGTGATGTATACATTTATTTGTCTTTGGAATTAGTTCTAATTTGTTCGCACATCGTTGACGCGGGCGTGACGGTATCATACGTAAGACAGGAACTGATTATATTTTGAGCAGAAAATGGGATGCTTCTTAGGATGATATGTTGAAACACCGTCTTCCAAATGGGATGAAATATTTTTGAATATTTTTCATCAAATTAAGGCATTGTTTTATGCAAGAAAAGATTGACAATATTATGATATGAAGCATATTTTTTTACAGAAGACAAAAAACCTCCTAGCGAAAGAGCTTCCAACAAGAGTTTAAAACTAAACAGCTTAAAACATCTGCTAACACAATATTATGCTACTTAAACTTCAAACTCGCCACTCGACATTTAAAGTGTATGCTAATGCTGTCCAAGAGTACACGAAAAAGAATCTCTCAACCACGAGATCGTCTTGACTAAATTATGCATTCACGTTCAAAAAGCTCTTACGGCACGGAGTCTCGCTTATGCTTCCTTCTTAAATGGTCATCGTTTTACATTTCTTTTTGGTACTCGAAGTGACTTTCCGTTGCCGACGTTGAAGACACCAAGTCATGAAATTAAAGAAAACTAGCAAGAAACTTGACCTGATGTAGAACTGTGGCGAGTTCTAAGCGATTACACTTAGAAATCGAAAAGAAATTCCTGGTCAATGCAGATGTCCTGCTAGAGTCAGATATTTGTTGAACCTCGTTAATAAACCAAGCAAGAGAAATTACCTTAAATGGGTTTATTTATTCAAGAAAAACTTGGACAGCGAAAATGTGGGAGGCCGACAGCCTAACGTTTAAAGCCTCTCTTGAAAGAAGAATTATCTGCAATAAGATCTTCTTTCAAGAGCTCTACCCCTAAAAGCAAGGCTTCAATTTCTTTATTGGTCAAATAAGAGAACTCTCTTCTAGATTTCTAGGATCGCCTGGACGATCGATTCCGCCCATATGCTGAAGTTCTAATTGTGTCAACCCCAATCAAAGCTCTGTGCGCGAGGCTTCATTACACATGCAGGACGATCTTGACAGTGTGTCTGATAAGCACTGAACCCTTTTCAGAGAGCCGAGAAGGAAAAATAAAAATCTTTCAAAAATATTTCTATGAATATCTTAGTCATCTGATGCTTCTATAGCATTGCTAAGTTGTAGTGAATTTCGGATTTTGAACCAGAGAGGACAACATCCACAACCGAGGTCACCCGGGATAAGGTGCACTTAAGGTGAGTAAGAAGGAAATGTCTACCCTCCATAAAGCTAAGTATAAGTTTAATTGTAAAGCTGGACATAATACTAGATTTTGAGGAGTACGGGCTGGCCATGGAAAATAAAAATAAAAATATTGCCATCTGTCGGGACTACAAGGTTATGGTCCTACAACAGTCCCACCGTAGAACCTCGGGCTTCAAATCCCATTTGTGCCGTTCCACCGGAGTTTCTCAAAGACCTAATTGTCCAAATACGTTATTATTACTAAGTGTCGTAAGCCATTCGATGGCCGGTGCGACCTTGGTAAGTTTAGCCAATACAAAGAAGAGGTTCAGTTTGTGTTACTTGCTCCATTGATTTGTTCCAGTCCCATGTCTTGTTCCATGAATTCTGGAACGTTGAATTTGAATTCATATCGCGATCATAATTTGTTTTTGAACACGTTTTTTGTAAAGTCTGAACAAACGATAGGCATTTGTTCGATTCTCTGCATCAAAACTTGTGCGACTAAAAATACTAAAACATGCTTCCTAAGCGAGTGTGAGAATTTTGTTGGGAATCAATCTAACCTTTTATCTACCATCCTTCAGCAGAGCTAGAGACAAATTGTAATAAAAATTCCGTTTGAATAACATATTTTTCCAAAACGCAAGCAATTAATCTTCTTGTTTATGCTTTGCCCCACTAACTGGTGACTTGTGGTTCATGTTCGTGAAACAACTTATCATATCGTGAAGCATTTAAATAATGGTTGTTCTGGCAAGAGACATAAAAAGAATTGTGTCACACGCCCACATGAAGTTTGATTTCATTTTGAAAATAGTCTTTCAACGGTAGTTATCGGTATTGGTTCAACGAAAACTACTCTAGAATTTATTTCTCTCCCTTGAACGCAATGACATGTTGCTCAAAATAAAACATCATTATTTAGCTATATTTTCACGAAATGTAATTAAATATGTAATTCAACGCCACTTCACGCGGCACAAAATTATATGATCAATTTCAATTAAATAGCCGGGCAATTAGTTAACGTTGCAAATTCGAAATTGTGAAAAATTACCCATTAAACAAATTGCCGCAATGTGTGTCGAAAAAGATGGGACACCCGAATGGGATAATAATCAAAAGCGGACCACAGCATGACCTCAATTGGCATTTGCAAAGCCAAAAAAAAAAAAGGCAAGAAACGAAGTAATAAAAAATAAACAAAACGAAACAAATCCGACACATATGGTGTGTCACACATGTTCACTTTGTTTAACACCATGCATCGCTACCATTTGGCATATTTACGGGCCAGGTTTTTGGTCCGGAACATGTTTTAAACAATTTTGCGGTTGTTTAGAGCGGCGGTCGGAAAGCCATTAAATAGCCATGTTTATCGTGTGCGAGCCCGCACACACTTTTTCTGTGTGTGCGAGAACAGGGTAAATACGGTTGGAACTGGTTGAAGCTGTGGAAAATTCAATTTCATTGTAAAAATTTGCTGTGGAAAATTCATTGTAATATCCTACTAAATTGAGCTTTAAAGTCTGCTTAATTGGATGGAGCACTCCTACTCGGCATAGATAATCACGATTGATCTCTTTGCTGTTTAATTTGTAATTAAACATTGAAAGTGTCCAATTATCGTGTGCTGGGAAAATTACATCCTAGCCAATAGATAAATGTTACACATAAATACATACCTGAGGATCAATTTTATCACGCGTGATTTCGGACGTTAACACGTTTCAAGAACGTCGATAATAATCGGCTCGTTTTGTGCACTGATGTGGGTTTTTTCATAGAAAAAATATAGCTTGTATTCATCACTACCATCTGAATCTACGATGACTTTCTCGCACAGAGTCTACTAATGGCGAAAAACATACGCCACGGGTTGTGATAAACGTTAAATTTGGTCTTTTTGGACCAAACAGAGCAAGAGCTGCACAAATGAGACAACACAGCTGCCCAAAGCTCTACATAGCTTTTGATGGATGTGTGAGCTTCTTCTTCCGCTGGAAACATACTCCTTTTCCCCCACAGCTTTATTTGCTGGTCGAACCGCCCCAGAACCAACAGAGCCAATGCCATAATCCGGAGAAGTTCTACATTGCACGATAATCCTACCGGAAGCGAATGGAAAAATAAGAAACAAAATTGGCGATCAAATTAGCATGTACTGCCATTTTGCACCCAAGCATTTGCAAACTTACCATGAAGGATCTTTTATCGTTTCGGCCGCCCGGGTCGCGCAGATGACCCACTTGGAAGCGAGTAGCGTCCGTCGAACGCAAACTTTCTACAAACATCTCTAGTTCATCTTCGCCCGAACCGTGTTCCGTGTACCAATTTACACTGCGCCGCTCACACTACCGCCACTACTCTACGGCTGTGATGGCCACCAAGATTTGGCGCGAGCACACACGGCAAAGGACACTACCGTCAATGATTTTATCACGATGACGATAACAACGGTAGGTGCCGGGGGTGTGTGCGTGTAATGGTGTGTGGTTGGTGGTTTCGTGAGTTTCGTTTGTTAGTTTTTTGTTGTTGTATTGTGATGGTGCTGGTGGTATTTGGACCGCCTACCAACCAAAGCGCGGTTCCAGCCCTCACTTGTACCCGCTAGTTCGCCGCGAGCAGTAGCTGGATGTTTGCGAACTGTTCATCGTACCGACCAGCTCGGACGGATAGACATGATTGAGATGATGATTGATATCCAGCGGTTGCGGGATTGGAGGTGGATGCTCCGGAGGCGGTGGCAGATAGTCAACCCAGTTGGGAGGAACTGTGAAGCATTTGGGGGGGAAAAAAAACGAAGATTAAACACAATGCGCCACAGTTGTTGGTGATGCCTCCCAAAAACCTTACCGTTGTTTGGGTTGATTGGGCGCGGATAGCCGTAGAACGATCTGAAGCTGGACGAAGTCGACGAGAACGTATCGTGACCCTGATAGCCCAGATCACCATTATCGCTCCTCGGAATGCCATTGATGATCATCGTTGTAGCGTACGGGGTAGGACTCTCCGGTGACTGGAAACGAAATGCCCTCCCATCCGTTAGACATGGTGCGCAGGTTAAATACCCTCAACTATTCAAACTCACCTTACGATTGTAGAATGACGTCAGTCCGCGAGGATCAACCTCCGCATAGTCCGTGCCCCCATCGGGTAATGGATACGTGTGGTGCGTTTGACTACCCTCCAGCAGCTTTATCGAGCTGAGCCCGGAATCTTTATCCGTATCACACGTCCGCCAGCCACGATCGATCCAAATGCCACCATCTTTGTGCGACATGCTGAGATTCGCTATGTCGCCCCGGCGTGCACCGAGCGTCGGCACGGTGACAACCGGTTTGCCCAGGCTCTGGCGTCGGCGGAACAGCACCACACCGCCCGCGATCGTTACGATCAGTACGACCAGCAGCGAAAATACCACCAGCATCATAAACCACGTTTCGTGCAGGAAACCGTTCGCGTGCGGCTGATGCTGCGGATGGCGCCGATCGTCATAGTCGCTGAACAGATGGTTGTGGTTGTTGTGCACACCCTGCGGTACGATCACGAACGAGGGATCCATCACGAGGTACAGCGGTTTGGAGAACGGGCCCATGCCGAGCCGATTGAACATGGCCACGCGAATCGTGTAGCTCGAGCCGGTGGTCAGGTTGTTCAGCATGACCGAGGTGGTCGTCGAGTTGAGCGTCATCTGAGCTAACAGCTTCGAGGCGTTGTTGCCCGACTTTACCTGAATTTTGTACCCCACCACGGCACCGTGCTGGTGTTCGCGCACCGGTGGACTCCACCGTACCCAACCTGCGGTTAGGTTCAGCATTCCAGCCTGTATGTTCGTCGGTGGTCCCGTCGGCATGTCCTCCAGCGTGCGTACAATACGCGCGTTGCTTGGCTGGCCTTCGAGATTCTTAAAGTACGGTGTCAGGAAGAACTCGTACCGGGTGTACTTGTTCAGATTCGTAATGATGTGGCTCTCCGTTTCACTGTTCGGGATCGGTAGCATGCTGTACCGCTGCACATCACTGTCCAGATCGCGATAGCGCACATAGAACCCTTCGATGTACTCCTCCGAACCACCGATCTGCAGCTGCCACTCGAGCCGCACAGATGTTGACGTTAGCGCTATGATATCGATCAGCTCCAGGATCTGCAAACAGCGCACAAAGCGCACACCAATGCATCCCACCCAAGCAACCAAGAACAAGGAATATGTGACAATCAAAATTATCTCATCTAAACCATCGGACGCGCCCTTAGACGGGAACGTGGACGAAACCTACCTTGCCGCTCAGCACCATACGTGCCGTATCCATCTCCTCCGGTATGGTGACACGATCATCCGACGATAGCGTGCGGATCAGTGTCGAAAGGGGCGACGGAGCCGAGAAGCCCATACCATTTTCGGCACGCACCGAGAAGATGTATCCGGTTTCCGGTGACAGACCCGTCACCGTGGCCGTATTGCCCGCGATCTGCCGCATCGCAACCTTCCAGCCCGTGTCCATTTCCCGATCGTCCGTGCTGTGGTACTCGATCGTGTAGCTGGCGATCGCGTTCGTGCGCAGCTTGTCCTGCCCACGGGCCCATATGAGCGTAACGTTCGTGTTGGTAATGTTCGCTGCCTTCGGTTGTCCCGGGGCGGACGGTAACAGCTCGGGATTGAATATCTGTTGCGATTGTGGCGGAAGATTGCTATCGACCTGCGGGCGGAACGAAATGTGGGAAAATGGACACCCGAGAGGTGGGTTAGGTCATGAGCATGTAATGCATTATGGAAAGAAGTTTTCTTTTACGATCGTTACAGGTAAGCGCGACATATGACATGCTTTATGATAGGTTCTTTGCGAATTTTGAGCAAACGGCAGTAGAACGGCAGTCTGTGGTGTTAAGTAAAGAATTTGTACGCCTAAAGCTATGCAAATTGTAAATGCCACGAGTATTGCATTGCTTTGCATTGCGAACAAATGACAACTTCGTAGAGGGAAGTATTAAATTTACTTAACTAACAAGCTGTAAAATTTAGTTGAAAGGCAGTAGTAAAATGAAACACTTACACTCAGATACGCTGACCAGGAGTATTCATGATCATCTAGCTTCACGGAGCATCGGTACCAACCACTGTCGTCCGTTTGAAGGTCTGGAAAGAAATACATAAAAATGAAATAACAGTTAGGGATTAAAATTTAGGTGTTATTTTACTTTAGGTTTAGCTTTAACATCATTAATTTATACTCAACAGATATAAGTAAAAATTAACCTCAAAGTTGCAGCTTGATAGACTTATGAAGCATTTTACTATCTTGTTTGCGACAGATGTCTCGTTTACGATCAAACTCTAGGACTCGTTATTGAGCGCATGTTGCTAGTTAAAGTTCCATATTCAGTACGTCTTACATAAGACTAGTTTTGGGGAAACAAAGCCTAAATGAGATTCAAATCTTTGAACCCAAATCCTAATTGGGATTCAAATCTCAGAATTCTTATTCGAGCCCTGAATGTTATGATCACAGCTTCTACTAAAGGTTTTTTTTTTGCGTGAGCGATAACCGATCACAGAAATTTCCACATTCCCTTTGCTTTCCATGTTTATTTCTTCAGCCATCTCACATCCAATTCCATTGAAGTAAGCTTGAGAAAACTAATCGTACAGAATCTCATTCGAATCCCAACTGGATCCGAATCCTAATCGAATCCTTATCCCAATCGAATCTGAATCCACATCGAATCTGAATTCTAATCGATTCCGAATCTCAATCGATTCCAAATCGATCGCAAATCGCAAATAAATCCCACCGAATTGAACCTGTTAATTATGTAGAATGCAATCCGATCCAAATCCATTCTGTCTAGGGATTGAATTTTCCGTATCTTCTGAGTCCCGAATCTCAGCTGCCGAAATGCTGGAGTGATCAAGACATGGTGCATAGCTATTGCATGATAAAATTCCTAAACACAAAAAGAAAATAAATAGGAATCCAAATTTTTAACTCTTTTTCTACAAGGTTTCGGTTTTGGTAAGCAATCAAAATCCTTCACTAGTAGATGCACAACCGGTGTACTGTCTGCTCGATCTCCCCCAAAATGTCACAACTTGCGCATTCAGCTACACTTTATTTACTTACTACTATTTTTGGGTTCCTCCAAGGACCCGATTCTTGCCACATTTAGCACCCTTCACTCATTCCCAACTGTAGCATTAAGCACCACTCTAGTCGTCACCGCATCAGCTGTCATAGCGGATGTCTTAAAACCGCACAGTGTGCATAAGTACAATGCAAAGAAGCTCACTCAGCAGACCACCATCAATCCGATGGTATCGATTTGGGTAGCAAAACGGTAGCACCAAAAAACCCCAGCATAGATGTCAAGCATTTGAAGGCTTCTGTACGGGGCCGGCCGGAAAGTTGGACACTTCTCGAGCACACTTAATGGTGGATGCGAATTAAGCCATCGCACGGCTGTGTGTGAAGTGTGTTGCCATTTTAAGTACGTGCTCCTTTTTAAGTATAACCATGCGGTTGTTAAACTTCTTAGGAATATTTTTTTTTCTGCTTCTCCTTAGTCATCTACCGTGTGTACCAATCGAAGATCAATTTTTCCTTCTTGAAAGCCCATTAATAATGGGTCGGCCTTTTATGGTCCAAAAATGTTATTTCGGTTTTTTCTCTCTCTTTCTCGGAGGGCCAATGCGGTAAAGAGGTCAATAATTAGATATGGCACATCGGAACGCGCGCAACGGTGGTGATTCGTGTCAGCGAAAAGACTTTATTGAGGGTTTCGCAAGCAGTTTCCATACTTTCGGTATGGCAGTACCACTAATTGTCCACTTCTTCCGTTTACTGTCAGTGCTGGAGGCGAACATGATCGGGCACGAGTACGGGGAACCGGTGGCGATGGTAATGACAAGGATGTGATAGAAGAGATGGTAATGCGTTTTGGTAGTAACCCTTTCAGAGCTCTGTGTGTGTGTGTGAGTGTTTTGAAATTGGAAGCTTAATGAGGCTCTTAGACGAAGGATGCTCGGATTTAATTCGGGTTGGAACTCAATGTGATAACTTGCCTAATGGAGGGTTCATCTCGGTGACATTATTACTTGTCATTAAAGTATCTTCTTACTTCGCTATCCTCGAGCTTAAGTAGATAAACGGTTTCGAAGGAGTTAATTTCGTTTCTTTTTTTTGTGAAGCAGTACCGACGAAAGTTTGTTTTTGTGCCTGGCAAGCTACAAATTTCTACACTGTCCTTCATCACATGCTTTGGAACACTGGTTGGTAAAGTTCTTTGTTGTTAGTGTCAATTCTAGTTTGCTGTGCTTCCCCAAACTTGAACGGTATGTAGCAGCATGCTGCAGAACCATGATTCGTCGAATGTATGGAGAAACAAAATGGAAATGATTGTACCTGATGTAAACACAAAACCTTCCTGCCATACAAACACATTTTAGGAGGACAAAACCCACGTCTGGTACATATTGTATGTAGCGTTACGTTTTCGAAACATGCTTTCACTAATGAAAGGTACTAGCGATGGTCGCTTTTCACCTCGTTCCATATTAGGTGGCGTTCTATGTTTTGGGTCGATTCTCTGTCGTTCCTTTAGTCCACTCGCCCAGGTACGATACTTGTACGTTCTATATACATGTACACCTATTTTTTTGCAGAAGCATCAAAAAGTTTTTGCCTCTTTCAAGGATATGCTTTACGGATCGTAAAGATACACTCTTTATCCATTCCAAAAGCTACGGCCAGGTGGTGATGGTGGTGTTGAAAACAAAAACTACACTCACCACGCTGCTCCATTTGTACGCTCCTGCTCTCCCTTGGGAAATGTTGGGCTGATGTGTACCTTAGTCAGGATTTTAGTACTCTACAACAAATGCTAGCCAGTTGCGAGGGTTGGAAGGGAACGTTTTAAAAAGCTGGCTGGTAGAGTTGGAGGAAGACCGAACAAAGAAAACTTTGCCCAACAAGACCCAACGAAAGCGTTGTACTTTACACTTGCTTATGGGTAGTACACACAAACACATACGATTTTGCAGCGGTTCATGCAAAGCGGCCGCTTTTTCACTGTTAGGTACGCCCCATGAAACTTTAAACGCCTTAAAGAAAGAGCAGCTTTGGCTGTTAAATGTAGTGTTTGAGGTTCTTTTGTAAGACGTTTGGGTAGTAATGTTTTTGGCAGTTCCTAAGCTGGTCTCTTAGTATTGACACATAATATGCTGCTGCTGGTTCTGAAGTTCTGAGAAATGTAGCTTAAATTTTACAAATAATTTTGCCACCCAATCGCGAGTAGCCTCATGCCTATTAGCTAACAAACTGGCCATGCCTGTCTTGACAATAAATGTTTACATTTCTTCGGCTTTTCTTAAACATTCGCGATCATTTGTTAAGTCGTCTTTAGTATTGGATAAGTTTCTTAGACAGGTTGAATAAGGTTTTTTAAAATGACTAAAATTATGACTGAAAAATGCTCTGCTGAGGTCAGTAAATGAGAAAGTTACAGGTGTAAAGAATTTTTTTTCATCTCATTTTGTTTACATTCTGATGGCAGTAGTATGGCTACGAATCTCCAATAGGGGAATAAGCGATGGCCTGTTGGACGTTGTGTCAAATATTTAGGCGTGCTTATTGATACGAGGCTGTCTTTCGAAGATCAGCTCGAACATGTCGTGGCTAGGAGCAACCAATTGTTAAGTTTGGTTATAAATAGAACGCAGGAGTTCCATGATACACTCTGCCCCAAGTCGCTATGCTGCTCCCTGGTTCTATCGCTGATGGAGTGGACGAGCACAGTGTGGTGGCCTTCCACGAACCGATCCTTGGCACGGCCTTCATTTTTGAACTCTTCAACGGTTTCGTCGATTGACCAACGTTCCTCTCGTCGGTGGACTTACAAGTGCCAGCAAGGTCCCTCCTGTCCTGGACAATGCTCTCAGTTACGGAGCCCCGGACCACATTTGGCTCGCTTGACTCTCTAGCTCGCATGTGTTATCTCCTCAACTCGTTTGATCCGGAAATTTTAGTGTCCGAAGTGAATCTGTGAGACTCGAGAGTGAATTTGTATGTTGTGCGTTAAACTGTACGCCAAATTTTTGTAAACTTCATGCCACCGACCAAACCGAGAGGGATTGTCAGTCCGTCGGTTTTATTTAAATAAATAACACATACACAACGATAACGAAGACCAACGTATCCTGAATATTCTTCAGCAGGTTAGATTAGTGTTGGCAGATTCGAGATTCGGAAGATTCTGAGATTCAATCCTTAAAATGATTCAAATCGTATTGGATGCTTGACAGATTCTATGCGATAGGAATTCGAATTTGATTGAAATTCGGATTCAATTGGGATTCTTTCTGGATTCGATTAGAATTCTGATACAATTGGGATTCGAATGAGATCAGAATTCTCTAGCTTATTTGCATAGCCATAAGCAATAAACAGCAGATAAAATGCAATGGAAATCGTTATAGATTTTTTATGATCATAATGCATTTAGTTGAAAACAAATTGATAAAAAAAGCCTTTTCTAATTGGTGAAACACTGGCTGGTCGTTTTGCTTCAAAAAGCCCTTTTAAAGGCCAACACACAAAAATATATTTCATTGGACAACTCTCAACAAAAGGGTAGACCTGCCATCAGTATTGCTTTGCAAAGAAAGTCCCATATAAAGTCATAATGTGCTCAAGATGCTAAGATTCTTTTCAGACTCACCTTTGAAAGGAACCATAAATGGCAAAGAAAAGTGCCATTTCCCATTTCCTACCTGTAGCGTATCGCGCCGTGATAGAAAAAAAAAATGGGAAAACGCGCCGTGCACCCAAACCACAACCTTTGAAAAGGGAAATGATATTCTTTAAGAAACGCCACGAACGTGTGCGATTTCACGCACGTCTACCGATCGAACCACGACACGCCTTATCATCGAAGGCATTTGCATTTTCAACAAGAACACCAGCGGAAGTCATTGACGGTGGAACGGCCTTTATTCTAATAAAAGTTATTCAATCCACACTCCTCCTCCGAAAGTGCGGGCGTTCGATGCTTTTAAAGAGCCGATTCTTAACGTGTTTTTTGTGGAGGGGGGTTGCGCGTACTCCCCTTTTTGGCTGGAGTCCGCCCTTCGATTGCGTAAAGCTCAGCAGGAAACTCACTCAATGATAGTTTTGGATTTTCTTCAGTTTTTTTTTTCGGTGAGCAGGTGAGAGAGCACTTGAGCTCGAACGAAACGCATCATGCTCGATTGGTTCTTTTGCCGATCCGCCGACAAAGTTAGTACGTGCCGTGAATATGGGTAAAAGTTTTAGAAACCGGAAATTTATACGTAAAATTTATGGCTTTCCCGCTACGAGTTTGATACTGCAAGTGGAAGTTGAGATTATGTTGCTCGTGTTTTAGAACAATTTAAAAAGATTTTTTTTAGTTTAAAGCTTCTAATGCGAGGCAGGGCAAAAGTTTTTCGATTCTTGGAAAAGCTTTAAATGTTATGAAAATTGTTGATAATTATTGTGAAGTTTTTGCAAGCAAATTAAAACAAAAACAGGATGATGTCAAAAATAAAACCTCGCACCACATATCTGTGCTGTAAGCATAACTTCGCTCATAAATCATCCAGTCGATAAAAGTTTATCAATTTTCCAAAGTAGCATCCACTCGGGGAGTGAAATGTTTAACAAAAAAAAAAAAAAGCAACCCACCAAAACAAACAGCAACGCACGCTGAAGCGCTTGAGACACCCGCGTTACACGCAAACAGGCACCGGCCAACACAAGGAATATATGAGAGGTTCAAGGATCAAATTGGAAAACTTTTTTGATGAACCTTTTCATTTGCTGTTTGCATCGGCGACGCCCTGCGCCGCCGCTTCGTGTGGTACCGAGCGCTGTGATGAGCACCCGAGTGAAGCACCCTTTTTAGGCACCACGGATCGCACTGGTATCGCAACGTCCCGTCAATCGAGACACCGAGAGGCTGAAAAGCCCATCCGCTCTCAAACTCAAGGGCTTGCGGTTGCAAGCGAACGGACGGAAAACACAAACAGCAAAATTAAACATCACATATGTGAGGCTGTTATGCATTCCTGCGGGTCGATATGGTTGTGCACGTAAGCGGAGCTGCAAAAAAATGAAACGCTTCTCAATTTTCAAAGGGAAGTTTTGATTTTTCGTTTTAATTTTTGTGGAGTTTAATGTTACTAAAAGTTAGGGTTTATAACGCAAACAAATTAAACAAATAAAGCGTATTAAAATTTGTATTTCTGTGTTTCAAATTTATACTCTGAACGCTACATTCGGAACAAATTCTATGCTTGTGACTAATCTAATGAACTATGCCACTAGCATTAGGCACGAGTGGGACAAGATGAACCACTAATTGAATCATTGACAGTACAAAAGCTCAATCAACTTTCGAGCATCATTAGCTTATCGCTCTATCGGATCCTGATTTGCTTTATTTTTTTGTGCGCTCACTCGCTCTCTCTATATCACAAATCGTATTTCCAGCTCTATTGTATCGTATTGTACACGTTTCACACTCCAATCCATGGCAAGGGCAGCAAACATGGGGAAACTCTTCTGAACAGCCCTCTTCAATACGTAGCATAAGATGAAGCACTGTAGTGATTTGTCTGTCTTCTGTCTCTACGGCCAAACGAGCTAACGCGCACTATGGGGCAGCATAGAACAGTAAATGTTTACAAAATTAAAAAAAAAAATAGCTTTCTTTAACTGTATGGTATAAATTATTTACAAAGGAAATTTTATTTTGTGAGGAAAATGCAACAAAAAAAACCTGGCAAGGAACCCAAGCTTACAGTCAAGATCATCGATGTTACACTCATTTTGGCTCACAGGTCGGATTGCAAGCGAAACCCTTTTTTGCGGGCTACATGGCAAATTTCGTAGTTACGGAAGAACAAATTTAGACTATCTTTAATGTGTATAAATATTATATAAACAGGTTGAACGGGTTGTGGTATACTTGAAACAAGAACCAAAATAAAGAAATTATGAAACACGCAAGTCAAATTCATGCTCGAATTCCCTGAAAGTATGTCAAGTCATTCCTTTCGTGATATGCTAATATTTTAACAATTTGCTATTAAAACTCGTTGAATAAATCCATTATTTTAAACTTTAGCTTTCCTTTACGATTAATGAATTTGAGTGTTTCATTATTTGTAGTTTAAAAGGTATCCTAATATGAAATTAAAAAATAAATAAAAATTGAATGGACTTACGCCAGCTTCAGCTTTTTAATTTTCTCCAACTGATATAGAAATAAAATAAGTTAATTGAATTTATAGTTCAATTGATAAATAGGGAGAAATTTTTCGATACGAGGCAACTGTGTTGTTTCTGCTTAACCAATCCCACTTTAACATGCGAAACACAAAATACGCAATGTAGTGAAACTTTCAACGTCCACGCCTTATCTCACTGTGCAGTGCTTTCTTCGCTTTCGGTTAGCCTTATGGCGGTCTGGCGGTGTACCACACCAAACAAGAAACGAGAAAAAGATCATTTACATAATGACATTTAATTGAAAAGCCCTCTTTTCCTGGCGGGCAACAGGCTAGTTATTCTGACCCGTTCGGGAACCATCGACGTGGAGCTGTCTTCTACCCTGCCGGGTTCAAAGGATCACACACTTCACTCAACCACACTTTCGCTCGGCATGTGTCCGGTGTTGGGGTAGTCTTTGTTACGAGACAGTTCTCTATCGTTTTGACCCAACGACGATGTACAAGACGCATCACGACACTTGGGTAAAAAGGTGCACCGTGACAGCACCGTTAAACACAGCTGGACTGTCAAAAATGAGGCGCTAACATCATCTTCGTATGGGGAGTTTTATGGTGTGGAAGAAAAGGAAAAGAACACGTGCAACTAGCCAGATGACTCGCTATGATGCCTGAATGCAAACGCTGGTGTGGAATGTGTCTAAGATATTGACCCGCGTTGTAGTTGCACAAAACATTACTGATTACAAAGGCGTATCTGGCACCAGGCTGGAGAATATGGCACTCTGCCTCGACATCTGCCATACCTGGCAGGGAAGATGTGTGTTTTATGACGGTCTAAGTACGGCACTATTTACCGGCAACGAGAGATGAAGATTTCCTTAATGCTCGCACCGAAAGATGGGCATGAAGATATGGATCCCCCCCCCATGGAGAGTTGCTGCAATCTGCTGATAAGCTTGCTGAGTACTGCCTTTCAACGAAGCCTTGAAATGGGATGCTGATGCCGTTTATCGTTTCCCCGCGGTGGAAATCATTTCATGCAAAAATAAAAACTTATTCAACCCCTCACTCGCTGAGCACTCGTCCAACTTCACTCGGATGTTGATTGATGATGCACAAGCTGCATGGATACGGACAGCACGCCGGCACGAAGTTCGCATGCGCTGACTCGCGGGGCTAATGCTCGTCTGGATCTCTTTATGCCTTAAGCTTATCCAGAATAGCGTCCAGCATTCAGGATTTTATTGAGTTGAGAATATTTGCACGAAAAAAAAAAACGCAAACACAGCTTAAGAACTAAACTGTGTAAAGATTCAATCAATCATGTGCCCGCCAGGGATGAAAACGAGACGTGAAAAGTATATCTTTTCCTCGCGCTGTGTATGCCCAGATGGAGATGGGTTTGCCGACTTATCGGTTCAGGGCTTTGACAAGGGGAAGTAGATCTTTACATGGTTGAGTAATGAAACCGGATATCCTCACTTCACGCTACCCTCTGTCAAAAACCACCGTACGAAACCTTCGTCGAACCTCGAACCTCAAGATTTCTATTATTCTAGCTCATTTAAACGAAGCAAAACAACGACTGTGCACTCGTCAATAATTAAACGTCCGAGAAGGCGACTCACACTGCACTGCACGAGCAGTTATGCTGGTTTGCACTCCATCCAGTTGGTTTAACCACCCGTACGCATCTTGCTGCCACACAGCACAGCTGCACAAACTCTTTAAATAATCGATGAGACGCAAGTGATCGCACTGACGCGAAGAAGGCCTCTTTTCCCCTCTTCCCATATGTTCCAAAACACCAGATTGCACTTTTCACAAGGGTTTGCCATGTGATTGCAGTACCACGTCAAAGTCAGTCTTATTAAGGAAGCAATCCCCGGGACGCTAGTAGTACGGAGACTGGGTACGGTGGCCATTCTTGCAAGTCGTACCCCTCATCTCATTACCGATAGTGCGCGCACACAAAGGGAAGGCGAAATCGCACATTGCTGCTGCTCACGGTTGATTGTTAATGCATCAATTAAATCGTTCAATAGAATGCGTTTGCAGTTGGGTTTTAAATTGGGTATTAGAGGACTATTAAGACTCTCGGCAGCAAACTGGAATGGAGGATGTTATATATCCTTTCGTTTCCATGGGTTTTAAGTCGAGCACAATGCTACATTCACTCACGCTCTTATCATCATTGTTACGCTTCTTTTCATCGCTATGGTAAAAGCATTAGCTAGTGATTAGAGCTCGCAGATGGGACCAACACGGTAGTTATCCATTTCAAATAGATACGTATTGAATTACACAATGCCCGACCATCTACTTGGGGCGATATTTTACTTGCATCAAATACAGTGATGGTCGTTAAAGTAATTCCATTTAAATATTGAATTCTGCTAGCATTTAAAGTATACTAATATTTGATCCATAGTATGTGTTTCCGTGTTTCAATAATATTATATAAAATTATGATCGAAACTGGTTGTTTAATTACCGATGAGGAGCAGTGTCGGCTCTACCACCATCCTAAGGATGGTTTAAAATGGGCAATAAATGAAAGGAAAGCTTTAGTTCCTTTAAGCATGCTGATTAAGTTATTGTAGTAAGGTAATCATGATCACTTACAACTCTAAAAAATTCTATTATTATGTTAGAATTTTTAAACCACTGCCCCATCGAACTGAACACGTACAGGGGTACGTATAATCCTATTTGAATGGTTTATCACAACTTCACTCCACTTACCGTCAATCCTGAGTGATCCACCGGAAAGAATTTTGAAGCGTTTTCCGGCCCCGGTGAGAAGATTGATACCGTCCCGTTGCCAACGGGGCGCCGACGATGGTGGATCGTACAGCGAACCTCCGAACGATGAACTGCGGCACGGCAAAGTAGCCTTCGTTCCGCTCGGGAGACTTTGATTCGACGGTACCTGCAGCAGCAGTGGCGGTGGAATACTGTCTATTGGAGAAGTCACCTAAGAAACCGGGAACGAACACCGAAATCGTTTTAGAACAGAACCGCAAAATAATCACTTTGACGGGCGGGCTCGTAAAAGCTAGCAAAGCTAACCTGCAAATATACCCGACTCGTAACGGATCCGGCCACGCTGAGTGCCGAGCAGACGAAGTACCCATCATCCTCACGCTGCACACCGCGAATCTGAAGCGAACCCTGCCCAGACACGTGCATATTGCCGTAGCTGTTGTTGGGGAACATCAGCGTTTGGGAGCCTTCGCGCGTCCAAAACACCGACGGCAGTGGACTACCACCGGCGGAACATTTGAACGTCACCACACCGTTTACGGTGACTTTTTGATCTTGTGGCCGCACTATGAACACTGGTGGTGCTGTGGAGTTGAAGGAAGAAAAGCAAACGAAAAAAAAGGACAAAGGATTAGAATGGAGTTTAGCGTTTTTTTTTTGGCGCCAAGTTGCTCATGGAGTTTAATAGCGTTCTGCAGGCACCAAACAAACAGTAATTCAAATGACTAGGAATTGGAGTTTAGGAAAACCTTTTCGAATGCTCATAAAGCGGGAACATGGAAGGTCCTTCCATCGAAGTACAAGTGCGAAACAGACGCTACCGCAGATATGTGCTGTTGCCACTGTTTTTACGACTGTTTTCAGCAAAACCTAGTGACACACAGCGCTGCAAACACCCACGGGAGCAGCCAGAAGTTGACGGCAGGGTGCCAAAACCGCCGCCATAAAACGCGTCGCAATCGTCGAACGCGCGTTAGGCAAGCTCGAGGAAGAAATAAACAGAAGCAGCAAACAGAAATGATGTGAAGTGATGTGATGCCCAAAACTGGCCACCACCAAATAAAATGACGCCTCCATGAACTTCTGCATCGGCAGACAGCGGGGTTGTTGTTAAAATCTGATTTCCAATTCGAACGGTCATAAAATCCATCGCTGCTTTGTGGCTATGGGCGGCTTTAAGCCTAAATGATGTGTTATGATACAATCGTCTGGCTGAGATTTGGTGAAATCGTTTGCCGAACCGAGTGTGTGTGTGTGTGTGTGTGTGTATAGAAACTTTAATACCAGGTTTTATCGGACCAAGATAGCGATTAGCCGTACTCTTCCAAATGTCATTCACATTGCATTAATTAGCCATCGCACATCACACTTTACACGCTGATACTCACTGTTAACGACTAGGTTGGCCCGGGCACTGATCACACCGACCGAATTCCGTGCCTCACAGATGTACTGACCGTGGTCATCCGCGGTCACATTGCGTATAATAAGACTCCGGTCCTCTTCCGATATTTCCGCCCGTCCGACCGGTATGTCACCGTTCTGCTTTGTCCACAGTATCTGCGGTGCCGGATCGCCACCGACCGCACACTGGAACTGTACCCGGTGACCCTCGAGAACGGTCGTATCATCCGGTTCGGCCACAAAGTACGGTTTCACTGTGGGAAAGGGTGTGCAGAGAAGAATGGGGGAAAATAAAACGGAAATGTTGTAAATCATACATCGGCAGATCTGAGGGCGACAGGGCTGATTAAAAGCGACATAAATTATGTCCCAAAGTGGGGGCCCGCTAAAATTAGATCCAATCAGCATTACAACGCGCAGGGGAAAGGGTTGCAAGACCATCGGCGGTTTGTTGTTATTAAGAAAGTTTGATCATTTTTCATTCTTCCGCGTGTTTTTTTTTCTCCTTATTTCTAAGCGATATTTATCACCTCGCTCGCTAGGTGAAGATGTATAAAACAAGCTTTCTAACTGCATGGCCGTGTGTGAAACAACGCCAATGCCGCGAATGTGTGATTTGAACGAATAATTTAATTTGTTATGCAAATGGTTTGAAGCAATTCAAGCTCGAACGATAATCCACTTCTCAATCGGTCTAACGATGATGGACCGGTTTGCTGGAGCAAGAAGCGCATAATGACTCCTTTTTACTACAGACATTAATCACAAGCGGTTGGGCCAACAAACAGTGGGCATCTACAGCTTATAGTCTTGGATAAAAAATTAAAGAATAGTATTTTAAAAATAGTTGTTTCGACGCCGAAGAACATCAAAAATCTTTAAAGATCTGAAGGAGTCATAGGGACTCTACGAATAAAGTTTTGATCTTTTCAGCTAAATTTTGCCCAACAATGCGCTATGCCTTAAGGAGTTATAGAGGCTGGAACAATTTTTTGAAATCTTTTTTGCTATATCTTGCCCATCAATGCCCAATGTGCCCCCAAAAAAGGGAAAAACTGTGTTGGAAAAAGGGTTCCCGAAGGCAGCAACAAAAAACAAGGCATATTGATCTTCGTTTCAATAGCCGAAAGCGACCGCACTTTTTGAAAAAGTGTTGCCTCCGTAAATCATCACACCAACAAACACCTCGGGTCCGCCAAGCAAAACGGTCCACACCGCTACCCTTTCGCTCTTACCCTGGACGGTTAATTTGGCGAGTCCACTTTCCCTCGAGCCAACCATGTTCTGGGCGATGCACTGGTAACGCCCTTCGTCCGTCGGTCGAACATCGCTGATCAGAAGGTTCCCACTGTCAACGATCCGTATCCGGGCCAGCTCCTTCGATGGTCGATAATCGTCCAGCTCCAGAAAGCCGTCATTCTGCAATGGTAGAGGAGAAAGATATATAAAAACACCGAAAAGGTTCCGAGCGACCATGATAAATTGTGATTTCGTTGATGATAATGGTCAGGGAGAGTGGCTACTTTTGCTTCAAAAACCAAAACATCGCCTTACCTTTTTCCAACTAACGTTCGGTTCCGGATTGCCACGGGGTGGACTGCATTCCAGCAGGGCCGTCTCACCCGCCGCAACGCGCGTATTTTTTGGCTCGACGCGAAAATCGTCTCGCAGTGCTGTAAGAAAAATCGATACCGTTGCGTGTATGAGCTTGTTCGGGCTCTCGTAAAGGCAGTGCGAGTGCGTCACACATTTAAAGTGTGCACCGGTGTTTACTTACTTGCCACCTGCAGTGTTGCGTTGCGGCTGTACACCTTGCCGGCCGGATTGCTGGCCACGCACCAGTACACGCCGTCATCCTGCTCCTTTTTGCTGTGGACGGTGCGCAGGAAGAACAGCGATCCGGCCGGCAGCAGGACGTGGTTAGCGTCCAGCTTTACCTCTTCACCATCCTTGTACCACTGTATGACAGGTTGTGGTTTCCCTTCCGCCTTACAGTTGAGCGTGACGGGATCATTTTTGGGGACGATTGTGTCGCTAGGGTTTTCTATTATTCGCGGCGAGCGATATTGTGCTGAAAGTGGAAGAATTATTTAGAAAAAAAACATTAATCTTCTTGTTGATTCCTGCTATGGAATATTTTATATAATTATTGCAAGTAACAATGTCGTGGGTGAACTTGTCGGCCCATAATTTCCCCCACAACGGGTCGTAATTGATTATGATTATACTAAAGGGTACCGCAACGAGCAAAGTTCTTTAATTCAATCAATAAAAGGCGTCAAGCTGTTTGAATAGCATCAGCAATGAGATTCGTGGCCGAAAGGAACATTTCGTTGAGACGAACCGCTCAAAACCACGAAGTTTCACCGATACCACGCGTCAAATAACAGATGGGCTGATAATTGTTTGGTCTATGACAGTAAAATGCAATTTTTTTGACAAATTTTTGATTTATTTTTATTCCCCTTACATTCTTTCAAGGATGATAAACCGATTATAGCGATCTTTGAATTGTTTTATACCATTTTTGTGGTAGTTCTTTGCCTCAAAACAGGTTGATTACTTCTTCATCCGATGAAAATTTCATCCAGCGAGCTTTGAAATATGAGAAAAGATCTTAGTCGCTGGGAGCCAGATCTGGGGAACACGGTGAGTGGGGAGGCAAATCGAAGCAAAATTCAAGAATTTTTGCCGTTTTCCGCGAGATCATTTAGTCCTTTAAACGCTCCAAAATCTTTGCATGGTAGTTGCTGTTACAGAGGATTCTCTTTTCAAGATAGTCGATGAAGATTATTTCTTGGGAATCCTAAAAAACTGAAGCCATAACCTTGGCAGCTGATTGTTGCGGTTTTCCCCGTTTGGGAGCAAGTTTATCCTGTCCCGTCCACTCGGATGATTGTCTATCGGACTTCGGAAAGTAGTGGTGAAGCCAGGTCTCATCCATCGTAACATACCGACAGCAAAAACTCGGATATATTTCGCTCAAACAGCCCCAAAAACTGCTCCGAATCATAAGCCGCGCGGCAATCATTTTGCACAGAGCTTTCTCATATCCAAATACTTGTGTCCAACATCCAAATGATATGTCCAACACGTTCCTTAGATATCTTTAGGGTGTCAGCTACCTCGATCAACTTCATGTTAGAGTTGATTTTCATAAATTTTCGGGATATCTTTTATGTTTTTGTCAGTGCTCAGTGCTCATTTCTCCACGATTCTCCACGCTTAAATTAAGAATACTTTATGGTTGATTATGGTGGTCCAAAAACACTTTATCAAGTCAAGTTTTGGCTTAAAATCAATTTTTACCTACAAAAAGCAATACTTTATCATCACGGGAAATGCCATCATTTCCATTCCTAAAGTTGCGCCACAAAAATAGCCTCTACCTCACTAGGTTATTGTCCGAATGCTGTCAAATTTTGACACAACTCGGTTCAAGGTGGGCGCAAACCAAAGACACAAGCCAAAAATGATATGGATTTAATTTAATTTTACTAGCGCGATTTATATGTCAGGCCAAACAATTATCAACTGATACCTGAGATACCTTTTACTAGAAATCCGAGGAGACAAATCCTACGACCAGCAAAGAGTTCAGTCCTTCTCAAAACTGTTTTTAACACCCAAAAGAGGAGGAATTGTTGCTTATTACGCTGTAGTATGTAATCATGAAACACCTGATGCGAATTTCTATTTTTTCATCATTTCCGATGATCTTATCTAGATGGCCTACAGTTGGATCTTTTCCCCTAGTGGGTGGCATTCTTTACTTTACATATATCCTAAATATATTTTTTGTGAAACTGAAATTGTGGAATTTCGCATTTTCGAGCGTTCCAATAGCATGGAGAAATCGAGCAGAAGAGGTAAACTAATTTATTATGTAAAACATCTGATACTTTTAACAAACTCCTCTTAAAGAATCGTTTGACAAAGCTAGAGTGCACTCGTGCCTTTCTCTTAGTTTACAGAGGTGTTAGGGCACCTGTCAATCTTTCAAGTAAGTTTATTATGAATTATCAGTAAAGGAGGCTTTACAAAAATGAAACACGAATATGCAAGTTGAGAACATTTACCATATGGTGTGATACAAAAGATATTTCTTAGTTGTATCGCTTCTTTCCTTAAACCTAAGAACCAGACTTAAGAAATAAAAAAAGAAGAAATCCTGCAACAGACACACACAAGCCTTCGCAGATGGATTTTTAACACCCACAAAACAACCACCAAAATATCCCAGCATGCCCGAACCAAGCACCATATTGAACCACCCTAAAGAACATCGCACAAGAGATCACTTAGGGCATTACGAAACAGGAACAAATTAGTCACCAAAGCTACATCCTACATCCACCAGACAGCAACCAGCGGACGAAAGAGATTATCGACGAACGAAAAGAAACGTTCAACTAAGGACAAAAAAATAAAATTGAGCGTTAGAGATGCTGCACACGGGCGTGTGAACAAACTGTGGCGTGATAGAAAAACATCGTACGAAAGTAATTTTTCATGTTGCCCACGCCTTGCCGTTCAGTCGATGACGATAAGGTTGCTTCCGAAGCGGAAAAAAGGAAGTGTTTTATGGCCGGTAACAACGGCCACAGACACACATATGGGCTTGGTTTTCGGTGCCGATTGTCTGCACTCTTGCGATCCAGAGTTTTCTTATGGCGTTGGAGGAGATTTTTGTTGATTTACGGCATTAGTGCAGTTGTGGTAGTTCGTCATAGATATTAAAAAAATGACGAAATGGCTTATCCAAAGTAAACAATGTCGCAAATGATCAACCATACACAGCAGTGGTAAAAACTCAAGATCGGATAGCTCAATGCTATGGGATCAATCAATCACTCACGTTCAACACCTATTACCTCATCGTTGCTGCTTGCTGCTGGCTCATCGAGCCAGCTGGTGAGTGGAAACTAGTGCACAACAAAGTAACAAGAGCACGAACCAAATCTGAATTGATGCCCTTTTTAGCGTGCGTATTTACCAAAGTGCAGCTAGCAAATTTAACTTCATTGTCACTTTGCAAAGCCTTCGAAACCATTCCAACGATCTCGATTGATACGAGGTCCACCGATCGTTATGATGAGGATCTCCACCTAGGCTCTAGACACCGAACCGTCGTGGCTGGTGTACTCTTGAAAAACGAGCATTAACGATCCTGTCCACCCACGGATTGGTTGCAATTGCAATATATTGGCAGCGGCGCCCCGTCAACTTGGCGTCTGTCATTTTGCATAGGCGCAAAAAAATGCAATGAAAGCGAACACGCGACGTTTCGTGAACACGCAAACGCCATCTCACCTCGGGGATACGCCAAAAATGGTAGTTCCGCGAAGGTCGGTGCAGCAATTGCAACGCCTGGCCTGGCTGGAGATTATTTCTATCAACGGCGGCAGTACTGCAGTAAGCAATATTCCCCGTCACCGCCTCCGACACGATCACTGGAAGGATGAAAAATGGATCGCTCTCCTGGGTCTTCTGGGGTCTCCGAAAGGGTGGGCACGCGAATGCAAATGCGAGCGGCGTAGTCAAAATGGGGGGGGGGGGGGGGGGGGGGGGTAGAAGGGGATAAAAAAAAACTCCTCCAGAAGCACCCAATTACTATGGAATCGAATATGTGCGCCGTTTGAAAAGGTGTTTAAGAAACATAATCAAGAAATAACGGCTTAAAATCATTTGTTGCCGTTTTTTTTTACAGCTCTGTGGACATGAAAAATGCATCCATTATCATTACCATTCTGTGATCTTTAGCATTCGCTTCCTTACCCGTGTGACTCATAATTGCTCTCAAGTGCTTTAATGATGAAACACGCATCATATTTCAATCACATGCATCAGGATGAAAGGCAGTATTAAACGTACACAAGTACGGCAGAGACATGCAAATTGCCGCTACATTTCACATCACACTTATCGCCCACAACTGTGGTTGCTGCTTGAGCAAAGAGTTAATTTATGATTGACAGTCAGTGCGCAGTCAGCGCATGCACTCACCTTAACTGCCTGTGGTGGCTCTGACATGGATAAAGCGTCATAAAGCGAACCTGATAGAAATAAGTCAGCGCATTACGATGACAGCGGCCCAGTTACAAATCCCTGTGCCGCTCCATACCTGGAGCTTTGTTCTAAGAAGCGGTTGGGAAAGGAATATCTATCGTAGGAAATCAAAATCCGCCGACGTCAGTGCGACGGGGGTGTGGCGTTTGTCTAGTTTCTGGTTCGGGTCCGGAAGTTGAAACGGGTTTGTTTATACTCAGCGCCAGTGAATCATCGATGGTCGATGCAGCAAAGGTGTGAACGAGCTGGAGGTTGGGTGTCTGGACAGCAATATAAGGTAAGGTTTGTCTGATTGATGACGGTCGATGTAGTGCTGTTTTGAATAAACTAGAGATGCTACACAGATTGAGTGTAGACATAGAACAGAAGGACTTTGAAATATTTTGTGGATGTCAAAACTTCAAGTGCTCATAAAAGATTGCTTGACGCTTGAGGACAATATTGACAGACACGCCAATATTTCATGAAACTGTGAGAAATCATGCAGAACTATCTGTTCCAATGGAAGATAAGAATGATGGCTACGAGACTGATTTGAAGGAAATTGAATAGGAATTTCGCGAGAACTGTGCTTAAGAAATGTGCAAACAACCTTAAGAAAACCCTGAGCCTTTGGTAGGCACCGAACTTAAAATTTTAAATGGCTGATTTTGCCGCTGTGCAATTCCTGATGGATGGATTCCTGACTGTTGGACAATTTCTTCAGATATTAAATCAGAACGCCATAACTGAATTAAGCTCCTTCGAATTCAGTAAATATGGGCGACTAATCTCGCAAATAATTGCTTGCTAATGCGTTCGGTGCTAGAAAACATAAATATTCAACAGGATGTCGTGGACCAAAGCTAATTGAATGATATCCCAATATCAAGTTTTGAAGTTAATCGCTGATATCTTAATGTTGGACGAGCATATAATTTAAAATGAACAACCCTTTAATTGTGGAATATACAAAATTTACAGTAAAATTATGTAAAATTGACAGCCACAGCAATATATTTTCGCACACAAACGGATCCATCTGTCGATGATGGAAGGCAAGATTTTTACTTGGAAACTCCCGATTACCATCTCCAGTGGTTGCACATTTTTCCTCCGAATTCCGTCTACCATGATGCGCGTAAATGAAGAGATAATATTCTTTTTTTGTAGCATTCTACCCACGACAGTTTACGGTTAAAATATGGCAGCAGCCATTCGAGACGACGATGGACGAGCAGACACCCAGCCGTAACAGTACGCTCGATTGCGGCCACGATTACCAGGGCGATACGGTTCCACTACTGTAACGGACGACCCTAATGGATGGGTTGCGGGCTCCACCGGGGGTACCCTGATCACAATCTATGCTAATCGAAAACTGCTTCCCGTACGGAAGCTTCATTTTGTCACTTCTTTTGGGGCGCTGTATTCGCAGAACACGCGTACAAAGCGGCCAGCAGTAGATTCATGAGCGCTAACGGAGATTAGGCACTAATTTAGCCACAAACTTAGGGACAACTTTGCTTCTCATTTTAAATTATTTATTATTTCTTCAAAATATAAACAGTTTTGGAGGCAAAGAATAATAAATCAGAAAAAAAGCTGGTTGCCAGATGAATAAACAATTCGTTTGAAAGAAAGTTGTTGCACATGTGTAGCTCACAGAAACCCTATGCGAAGCATTTTCCACCCTCCAGTCTCACGTGGTTAATGATCAAAAGTGAGATGAAGATATTTAAACACATTATGCGTCAAAAGTTAGGGCGTGCACCGTGAACTGCACCGTTCGTTGCGCCATCCGTTCTGAGTCGCCCAGCATTCACGACGGCCTCGTCACGGAAGATGTTTGACGGTGAGATTTTTTGCTTTCTAAAGCCCAAGGACCAAGAATGCACCATGTGTCAACAGACAGTGGCAGACACCGGGCACAACAATGCAACGTCTTTGTTTGCTGTGGCATTTGATACAAATTTGCTTGCAATCCTTTAGTGCCCCTGCGGGATAGAAGTGTGTAGGACAAGCTGTCCGGAGGGAATGATAGAACCAGTGTGCAGTTTAATGTAGCCAGACTCGCAGTGACTGGTAGTTGTTTGCAAGGGGATCGCAGCTGGATCATCGTTGGTGGCCGGGCAATTTTGTTTTCGAAATGGATGTTGCTGCTGCTGCCTGCTGGCGCTGCACTGTTTCATCCTGTTTATTTATCGTTTTTCTTTGAAATCTCTTGCGCAAAGAGATGGAAACGAATCTGCCCGCCAGGGAAAACGCACGCAGTGACAATAAAGTTGGTGCCGTTCGATTTAAGACGAGCGAGGTACTGCAAATGCTTCTGCTTTTCAGTGCATGACTTTTGCTTTAGTGAACGTGCAACATTGTTCAATGTTCTCTATTTCATCACGCTTTACTTACTAGGGAAAGGAGCAAAAAGAAACAGAAAATTTTGAAGTTTAGTTTGAATAGTTTGAAACAAAATCATTGACTTGCAAATAGACGAATTGCTTTGAAGATACTAAATGGATACAATTGAAGTAAAAATGAAAGAAAGGTCTTAAGAATCGCAAAATGAAACTAAGGTTAGGGGAAAATGACGAAAGATATAAAATCAATAAACGCTCTACAACAAAAATACCTCCAAGCCGTCCATAGTGAAATATTGAAAAACTCTGAAGCAATATAAAAATTTTAATAATATTTTACAATAAATTAATTGAATAGCACCTGGGCTGAGTTCCTAACTAGATGGCCTAGAGCAAAAAGAATTGTTTCACAAGGGCCCTTCTTTAGAAATGAAGACTAAGATCAGTTCCACAAGAGTTCTACAATTTGTCGTACATCGAGATTCTACAAAGGGGGCGTCCATAAATTACGCAGCGCTCGAAGGTGGTGATGGAGGGAAGGGTACCCTGTAGCATTACGATTTGTTACACACGGGGCAGAGGGAGTCCACTTTGTGGTACGCAACAGAATGTTATATGTAACAAAAATTCAGAAAACGCTTGTTTTGTTTGCGATTGCTTCACAATTGGTCCATACCCTGTCCATACCCAAAAGATAACCGCCTCGTTTCTTGTTAAGACTGGCGCCGCTGTCGCTTCTACTACTTAACCAACCCCTTTCGTAATATTTGCGATAAAAAGTGTTTAACTTGTCTGTTTTATATAAATTTTAAATTTAATATTTATGTACATTTTTGGATTTGGATTTGGACATCCACCAATACATCATCATCATCACCATCACCATAACCATCCACAACCGAGTATGCCCGGCATAAGGCAAAGAATAAGGAGGAAATGCCTTATCAATATGGACCGTAATAATAAATTGTAAATAAATGAATAAATAAATACATGTTTGGATTGTGGCAGGAGGAAGGGGGGGGGGGGGGGGTACGCGGTTTGTTATGATATAAAAAATATGGATTTTTGCGTTACGTAATTTGTGGACCGCGCCAAATGTAAGACCAATTTTGCGGGAGTTCTAAAATTTGTCGTACGGCTTTGTTTTGTTGGCAATTCAAAACCAAAGATGTACCGTTTCACTGCCAAAATTCAAACCCTACAAAAATGCATAGTTAACTAATTGAACTTGAGTATAAACATTAGCTTTTCCTGGCTCGGCGATTCTATTAAAAGAATATCAGAGCGTAAAGAATCTTTCGTACGTTAAAAATGCTTATCATACTATTTTTTAAATACCAAGTGACTACCAACAAGGTTAGTAGCTGTAGCAACGGTTACCACAGCATTGAGAAAATCCTTTGGTAATGTTTGGATTTCATTGCGGCTAGACCCGGGCTTTTAGGAGCCGTTCGGGCATCAGGAAGAACCCCCTGCTGTGCCGATGCACGACATCCTGGGTCAGAAGGACTACCAATACGTGCGAATTCTGTTAGATCTAAGAGTGATCCCAAGAGACCGGAATCACTCTTAGATCCTTCCCCTATTCCTTTTCCGTAGATTGCAAACACTATTGATGTTTGGTCACAGTCATTACCTGTTACTGGTATGTCATTTCAATGTTTATGCCGACCAAAAACAACGCCGGACGCCTTTCGGCAAAGGAGGATGTCCCAAAAACGGGTACACGGTCAGAAGCGGTTGTCGGTGCTCTTGATGCTGGCGATATGTATGGGGCAGGTTCCTTTTGAGACTCTGCAAAGTTTTTGTTGCTCCCCGATCCATACATGCTACCAGCATTAGGGCTAATGGCAACAAAACTATTAACCGAGCCCACGAGGGATAAGGTGTTGGGAAATGGTGGGAGAAGGAAATATCCCCCAGCTGTGCTTCAGTGAATTGTTAGATATAAGCTTAGCTTTTAAGTTATCCGTTCTTCAGATAAAAAAAAGAACTACTAGGTTTACCTAGTTTAATTTGTAGTTTATTTTTGGCTTAACGACCTCTAAGGTCCCGCCCGCGATCAGATGGCTTACTAGACTTGCTGATACTGTGTAGTTGGATAGTCAGTCCTCTATACGAGGGGACGATCCTAATGGGATTCAAACCCCGGTCCTTCCGTCTAAAGACAGGCGCCTCTGTTGCATATTCTTCTCCTTTGCACTAATTAAAACTATGCTTTTATTATTCTTCTGCTTTATTATTCCTCTGCTAAATCTGTGATTCAATGACCCTTGTAAAAACTGACAACACTCCGAAACTAAATTAGCTCCATTTTCTTGTTCTTCTGCTTATAAGGCTCAACAAACCGTGTTGTTTAATGTCTAGTAAAGTTACGAGGATTCGAAACAGTAAATAAAAGAAAATAATAATTGAATTCAATTGATAAATGAAATAAACAAATCAAAAACTGAACTGAAACTTAAAATAACAAACATCATAATATACAAGAACTACAAAAGAAGAAAAACTTATAGAAAGACTTGTAATATGAAAAGAGACACAACACAAAAAAAAGTTCTAAAACATGATTCATTTCCGGAGGTGATTTTTTTTCTACATAATTTCTATACACCTCAATAGCAATGAAACGGTCAATCATTACATGATTTATGGACAAACCCTTTTTATGAAAAATGAAAACAACGAAAACTGCAATTGTTTCTTTTATTAAATTGCCCAATGAAAGCGCAAACAAGCGTAAACAGAAGAGAAAAAAAACCGGCAAAAGAAATGTATCGCTCTGCCCACTGTTGGAAAATTAACAAACATCATCATCATCAGTCGGTCCCCGTGTATCAATATCATCCGATATCGTTTTCACTTCGTTGTCATACATCATGTCATAGAGCCGGAGTAGTTTTTTTTTAATAATCTCTTTCTCCCTTTTTTCATGGCGCACCAAATTAACCGACGCGGGGCTGCAACGTTTCATTTTCCGAAGGTTTCAGCACGTGGGCCGACGGACGGTGTTAGGAGTGTTTGAGTGGGTGTGAGCGATGAGGTTGAGTGAACCGGATAACGCAACCATCCACCAGCGCACCGACGTAATTGGTTCAACAAATTATTAAATTGATTTATTTAACTCGCGCCTCGCGGATCGCCGCTTGTTTATGCCACACAGATACAGATGTTTTCGGTGCGGCCGCGGCCTTTTTGTCTTTGGCCGGCGTTGGAAACTGGACGAAGCTCCGACTCCGACGTGCTCGTCAACATAATGTCCTGAGGGCGAAGGGGTGAAGTTTTCCACGGAACGATTGGTGACATGCAACACTTGTTTGTGTGTGTGTGTGTGTGTGTGTGTGTGTGTGTGTGTGTGTGTGTGTGTGTGTGTGTGTGTGTGTGTGTGTGTGTGTGTGTGTGTGTGTGTGTGTGTGTGTGTGTGTGTGTGTGTGTGTGTGTGTGTGTGTGTGTGTGTGTGTGTGTGTGTGTGTGTGTGTGTGTGTGTGTGTGTGTATGTGTGTGTGTGTGTGTGTGTGAGTGTGTGTATGTGTGAGGCCCCACTGGACAATTGTGCATTTCACTGGAGCGAGTATTGCAGACGCAGACTGCACTGCGGATGGACAATTGGAGAAAGACAACAGTGCCCGGACCGTGGAGGACTATAATTGAATTTTACAATTTCATGGCATATGCACACGCAACCATGGTACGCCTCTGTGGCGAAGTTGCCACTAGCCATCTGACAGCTAACAGCCGTATGATGCATGATAGTGGCTCAACGTTTTTATTAAAACATACGAGAAGCACTCAAAACAGCAACAAAAACACTACTGTCGATGATACAAAAGGCTCACTTTCTAAAGTGCTCGTGGGCGAGACACACTTGTTTCGTCAATCAACAATTGATTGAGCCTTTTTGTTGAGGATTAATATTGATTTATGTGTTCAATTTCATCCAAAACCTAGCCCCATTCCTACTAAATTATTTATCAATTAATTCTCACAAAAATTCCAAAACAACTTCTTTCCACAAAATTGTGTCAACCCAACACTCGACTATCGGCGGCTTCATCCGGAGCCGCTCACACATCAACACACTTGAGAACATTTTAATTTTGTAACATGCGCTACGCCGGTGACCTTTTCCCGTTTGATCCCGCCATGCCCTTGATTAAATCATAATTTTCTTTTTAACAACTTTTGCCACAAGAGACTAGGGTGGTTCTTGTCGAAAAGGGGCTTCCGAAGCATACGAAATCGAGCATGCGTACGCTCCCCACTTAGTGACGCAAACTTACACCAACGATGGCATCAAACGAATCTTTTTGATCTAAACCATACCGAGTGCAGGCAAAGCAAGCGGCAGCAGTCAGCACACGCTGATGAGCCCGCATCGTGCACCGGGCAGGCGGGCATGGAGAATTTTAATTTTCTACTTGTAAAACTGTTTACAACAACACTTCACCAGATAGCACAACTTCATCAGCGAAAGAAAATGATGAGTAGATGGGGTTCGGCTTAGAGTGTTTGTCATCACCGAGCAGAGCAGCTCAAAAAAAACGGGGTAAATTGAAATAAGGCCGGCCGGTTTTTATACTTTTAATCATGGGCCACACAGTGTTATCAGGGTTGTTGCAGTGTCCGTTAAGATACGTGGTGGCACGACATAAATATATGTCCTTCACGCGGGAAGAACCGACCACGCTTTGAACGTTAAGTCGTCAGCCTTCGGAAGCCTGAGCTGTTAATAACAAACAAATTCACCCGGAAGAATCCCACCCGACGGAAAAAGTAAACAGCTCGATCTTTTTTCTTATGAAAAGATTTAGGTCATCTTCCGGCGTGCCAAAGCAGCCAAGATGATGCCCGGATTGGCAAGGCTTTTCTTAGCAAACTAACCTATTTTTATCGGACGACGCCCACCGTCTGCTGTGGGCCTTGAAATCAGCATAAAGAAGCAAGGGCTGGTACAGTTCTTTTGCTTTCCTGTATTGTGTTGAAGGTCTGCTTATGATTACCTTGATTAATGTTTGACCAGTGACCCACACTTCCCCAATCCTTTGCATGACTCATACAATATTAGACCAACACCGCATGGTCGGCCTGTTTTTCTTAATACAAACATCCGGCTCAGTTTATCAAACGGACGAGGGCAATGCTGGGGAGAGACCCACATGTTGACCAACACAAGTCGACACTAACGCCTCATAATCAACATCGTCATGGCCGTCATCAACACACCAGCAGCGGCGTACCAACCGAACCGATGTTTACCAATTATTTGTACATTACACAAAATCACATCATTAATACTCCAATAACTGAATGCTGATTAATACTTTAGGAGACCCCATCATTTCCCTACCGTCCCTAACGTGCACGGTGCATTTGACAGTTAAACCACCATAAAACATACTTCCAATTTCTCGCCCATTTATATCAATAAGAACCTGTGCCGGAGCAATCACAATTTTTTCTAACGTGCCCAACACATGATAAACAAATATTCGACGCATCACATCACAAAAACGCTTGAATTCTTAAAGAAGTGAACGCAATTCCTTACAGGTCTCTCGCACTAGCTTAAAAGCTTTCCCCCAGGCACAACGGCACCGGAGAGGTGTGTGGTACGTGCCGTGAATATCTTGACCAATTTATCTGTTACCCAACCGGGTGGATAGTCCCTTAAAAAGAAACATTAATTTGTGGCTGGTAGGCGAAATGTTCTAACCGACGCAGTGTGTTATGTATGCTGGTCTCCATTTTCTGGGGAAACCCTCCGGGTTTCCTTGGGCGGAAAGCGGGTTCCCTTTCGATATAAATTTCGCTTTATTACGGACCCTTGCATAAAAGGGCGTAAATCCTTCCTTCGCTTAGAAATTCCCCTCCTGGGAGGCAGTGTGTGATGTAAGAGAGTTTGGACTTTAATTCTCTTGCGGCGCAGTAAGGAACAAGTTGAATATTTTTCGCTGTGGAAGACGTCTCACTAAGGATCTCGCAAGGTTCGTTTTATAGCAAAAGTGAAATATAACCAAAGCGAGGCATCATTTTTAAATAAGCCAATACTAAGAGCATAATGCCTCTAATGAAGAGGAATAAGTAATGAGCATCATAAGACATAGGGTACTAGCCAGATTAGTAAATCATTTATGTTTATATTCGACCAGTAAATTCATGTACTTAGCATATTTTACTGAAACGATTTTCTTTGCATGGTCAGATAAGGAACTTATTCTTTTACCATGCTATGAATAAAATATATATAACACACGAAATCAATAAACTACACCAAATATCGTCATAAATTATAAAACTCCTCGCGTATAATGTTCGTTTAGCGTAATAATTTACACTGTTACAAGGACTACTACCAAGCATTAAAACTCCCAGTAAAGACGCAGCATGTAATGGGAAGCTTTCACTTAACCATTTATTATTGCTTTATTGATAGCCCTAGCATGTTCCGAATATAGATTTCCCACAACTTTGCGCTCTCAAAATATCTGCCGAAAGCTTTACGTCGGCGCCAAAAAATCAAAAAAGAAGGCAGCAGCAGTAGCATCAAACTATAAAATAGACAATATCTGTAAGTGAAAACCATCCCGAGCTGCTCTAGCCTAGCAGCGGCAGCATACAAAGTGCTTCCCCACGCATAAAATATTCATATTGCAGCGTTGTAATATTTGAATAACACAGCGAAGCCGAAAACAAAAAACAACAAACAAACTGTGCGTGATTTGAATAACGACCACCGCCCTAGACATGCGGAAGTGTAGAGGAATTTAGACCCTAAAATAAACAACCAAACACACCCGCACACACAATAACTAGTGGGTATGGATGTATTGCAAATTGTGGAGCGGAAATTGTATGCTGGTGATAAAATGGTGATGAGTATGTACAAAATGTAATATTTGGCTGGTGCAAATATGCATTGACAGCAAAAATAAAGAAATAAAATTGCATTCAAAAATGTTAGCTGTGCCATAAAATGACAGATTCGAAATATTACTGGAGAAACTGCTTGTTTCTTAAAATAAATAAATAAAATAGTGAAAGAAATGTACAAAATTGTACTATACTTTTAACAAAGCTAGTCATTAAAAGTGTAAAAGTGTAAACTAAAACATATTGTGTTTTAATAGTAATTAAAAATAATAATATTATTTGCACCACACTGCTACCAAACCACTTTTAAAAGCATTGCAATACTGGGTTTCGATTCATATAATGGAACCTTTGATAGCGGCGCCGGTCTTCAAACGGCAGGACCGAGGATCAAGTTCCATCCGGAGAGTCCCCGCATAGTGAGGGCTGACTAACCTCACTACGTGGTATCAGAAAGTCAAGTAAGCCATCCAATGACCGACATGACCTTAAAGGTCGTTAAGCCAAGAAGAAGAAGAATGTAGCCTTTGAATCACGCAATACAATATTTCAAATGGAAAGTGGAACATTAGAAGGTTCTTGTGCAACTTAGCAATCATATAGTGGAATCTTACATTAAATCAGGGGTAAATTGCGGTCATATACATAATGGAATTTCTTCCCAGCTTTCGAACTCTTCTGTTAAACCATCAAAATGATATAAAAAATGTCTCCTAAAGCTTGGTTAGAACAGCACAACGTATCAGTCATTTCAATGGATGAAAAGTAAAACTTTTTTTAAAACGATTATTTCGTGTGTTTGTGGGTTATAAATATTACAGAAAAAACATTATTACAAATAACAATTCAGTATATTTACATCAATCACAGCATCGTTGTGTCCAGCGATGTGGATGATAAAATTTGCAAAAATCCTTAAAACTATTGTTTTATGCGCTGGTCTTATTCCGTCTAGAATAGGAACATGCAAATCGTTGAAGCTAAGTATCACATTGGGAATTACGGTTTTTATTGCTTGCTGCATCATCATCCATGCTGGAGCGACTCTAGGACATGAGGCGAATTTATGCTCCAAAGTCTCATCCAAAGGACAGTACGCGCACTTCAGAGACGGTATTCTTTGCGTGTTGTGAACTGCATGTGTTATTTTTTTTTTGTTTATGAGCAGGAACAGGCATGATATTTGCTCGGAAGAAAGCCTTCTTCCGACTGATGTTTTTCCAACTCTTTTCCACTGTATGGAAGGAGTTTCCAACGCAACCTTAGAATCGGGTAAACCTTTCGTTGCTTCAGCTATCAGAGCTTTGGATGATGTTGCTGTTCGATATTTGGTTGGAAGAGTTGCCAGGTGTTGGACCACAAATTTTAAACATGGGTAGTTTGATGGTAAGGCAGAATGACTTGGGTCCATGAAGAATTTTGCTCCAAAACACAAGCTTTCCCTGTGTGTCACGTAGCGATTGCATAGAAGGGCAGGTGCTTTAAGAGACGGAATTTGAAGATTCAACCCACCACGGTCTCGCGGAAGAGCCAGCTATTGTAGGGGTACTCTTATTCCTCCATTTCCATCCCAAAGGAAGCTGCCGATGAGTGAGGTGATCGTAGCGATAGCCATCGAGCGAGCACCACAGATCGACGCAATGTACCATACTTTGTGTAACAGGAACGTGCTTAAAAGGGTTATTTTTTGGCACAGGTTTAGGTTTCTAATCCTGTGGTAGCGTATCAGCTGCCGAAACATTTGGATAACTATATCCCAGTTGCTGTTCATAGCTTTGCGTACATCGTTGGAAAACAAAATTCCCAGCAGTCGAAGACGTTCTTCGGTGCAAAGCCAAGGAATTTGCATCTGGTTGGCTGGCGTTGTGTGTCCTATGTTGCCTATGCTGGCGTTGTTTGTCGAGGTTGAGCAGAGCCCCTGAGCAGATACCGAATGATTCGATCGCTTCGATGCATTGACAAGGGATCGCCTTGTCTTACCGAACGTTGGATGGGAAAGGGATTGGATAGTTGTCCATCCACTAGTAGACGAGATGTAGACCGATTGCCAATTAATCGAAGCAGTTCTACTAATCTTGGGTTAAATCCTCATGAACTCATTGTTGTTCAAAGGAATCCTCTGTCAACTCGATCGAAAAGCCTGATATAACTTAAAGCAAAAGTTTTGGCAATTACTGCTTGTTTGAGCCATAATTGATAAAAAAATAACACAGTCGCGTGGCCAATTTCCCCTCAATGAATACACAATTCCATTATATTATTGCAAAGTTTCATAATGGGCTTGCAGTATCCAAATATTAATTTGAAATATCCCCCTACGTGATTGTGCTGCTCGATAATATGGATCGAAACCCTGTATTGTGTGAAGAAACGAAGCAAAGTTTGCTTGTTCTAGTCCTTGCTTTGCTCTGTATATTCTGAAGTCATAACTTTATTATGCAAGACTTTGTTGTTTTTGATAAATTTTTCTTACAAAATGTTCATCACAGCTTTATTTAGTTTCCCAACACTGCTTAGATTTTACCAATAAATTCCAAATCTTATTTTCTGTTACCAATCTTGCTTTAACGCTTTCTTATTAATTCTAACGTCTGTGCTGTTGCTAATCTCCTGAATGTGACGTACAAAGAATTTCAAGCAAATATAATTATTTTTCAGTACTTTAGGGAACATAAGATCGTTCCAGCTTAGCTTTGTCCTTCCAGTTTCGTCTTTTGTGAGACGGGTGGAAGGTGTTTAATTTTAAAATTAATCCAGCGCAGCGCGTGGAAAATGTGTGCAGTAATACTTATTTTTCGTTGCAGAATGTAAGAATTTATCTGTTTTTGTTAAAATCATTTTATACAGATATTTATTATTTGCAATCTTGTGATGAAACAGATAGCAGTAACAGTTTCTTTAGTTGGTATTTAAAAAAGAGTTAAGATTATTTTCCGTATTAAAACTGAACACTTTTTATCTTACAATATTAAACTTTCGTAATTCATGATTAAAATGTAAAACATACGTTTTTTATTTAATACTATAAATATTTATGAAAATAGCAGTGTTAGCACAATATTTTCACGCAACACACCGAAACATACGAAAAAATAATTATTCACACGCATATTTTCGGCACACATCGCACACACACACAAAAAAAAGCACGCACAAATCCAAACGTTCGGTCGCTTGCCGTCCACTTGCTCTAGCGGAATCTAAAACGGAAAACAATCAGCGCTATTTATCCGTCATTTGCATTTGCTGAACCGAAAACCGCGAACAATCGAACCCATTTCGAACCCGTTGTACCCGCAGGAATGGGTGGGCTGTTGCAGGCTGTTTTTTCGCCAAACGTTTGCTCTCCATCTCGAAGTACTCGAGCGAACCCAAAAATGGCAAACGTTTGCTGATTATTATTCCGTAGCGCCAGTCGAATGATTTCATAATTGGCAGCCTCATTTAGCATTTCGTGCTAAAACGGTCGCCCACAAACCGCAACCACCACAAAACTTGCTGCATGTAGGAGGAGGTGGAGGAGGGGGGGGGGGGGGGCAGAGAGACACACACAGGGCTCGAAATATATGCTGGGAAAATTGTCAAAACCAAAAAACCGAAAGTGTGTGTGTGTGCTTAGTTGCGAGTGGACGGTTTCACGAACGTCACGTGCGATTCGTAATCGTTTGCCACAACCAGGGAAGAAAAAAAACAGCTATGTGCCACCCAAAAGCGAATGGTTTTGATGGAATACCATTTGACGATCGTTTGATTTGATGGTTCAAAGATTGGGGTTTAGTTTAAATTTTAGTTGTGTGAATAATTTTTCCTAAAATAAAATAGAAAAACTGGCTAATGAAACAATTGTATAACACAGCAACATGCTGCACATAAAAGAGCAAAGCAGTTCCACACTTATACGTTAAAAACACGGCAATAACTCAACCGATTAATAAGCAACCATCAAAATGGGCCTCTGTCCCAATAAAATACGATGCTAAATATTTATAGGCGACAGGGTATAAAACACAAAACGGTCAAGTGCAAAGTGCAAGCGGTCATTCTACGTACGCAATATTGCAGCCCCACTCCATCAAGTGCAATATCACGCCCCGGTAGGCAGGGTTGGTGGTTTTTCATTATTTGACCACTAGTTCCCGTGCATGCCCCGTTTCATTCATTTCGCAGTCATTTTCCGGTTCGACAATTATGTAGTCGTTCGTTGGAAACCATAGCACTGGCCACAAATAAGGATGCTTAACGCAAAGTTGTTGCTAGATCGAAAAATATTTTCCCGAACTAAACGGGGCACGTTTAAACGCTTTATATTTTTAAGCAAAAAAGTTTGTTTTGTGCCCACTTTAAGAACTCTACAACTTTAATATAATTCTATCTTTTTGGCAGTATACCCTTCTGCCAAGCCTCTCGCTATGAATCTAATCTTCTTCTCATCTCATCTCTCTTATCTAGCAGCGAAATTACTTGCATAAATCTTAAAACTCCCACTAAATTACCACCGGGAACAGCACCGTTTACACTCTAAATTACGCCACGCTGGGGATGATAACAAAAAAAAAACCCCGAAACAAACGCCAAACTTTCGATGCTGCCTCATTATTTTCACCACAACAAGAAAATTATTTAGCCACGCGCAGAAAAGGCAGTAAAGGTAAGCTAGCTTCTTAATTGGAACTCATCCGCTCATAGGAAGAGGTGGTTACGGGCAGAAGTTGTTAGTTTTTCTCTACCTACCAGGACTTTTCCTACGCGAAATGAAATTCAAGTTTCGGTGGGTGGATAAGGCTGAGCGGCTTCAAATTGTGGGCCAAATTAAATGGGTGAAGCTTTTGCTTGCTGTACTAGGTTGGGGTTGAATTAATATTGGAGCAGAAATTTTGCACCAGAAGGCCGGATAGACTAGGTTCGTTATTTGCTTGAATTTTTCTGCTAAGGTAAAATATTTTAACTACATCAATTATTTTCTTAAAATATAAATTTTGCAAGAAAATTTCAATATTTAAGGAGATATTAGTCTAGGAATTGACAATACGGCACTGGACCGTCATATTCAATTGTAAATAAATAAATAAAATAAATTAGTCTAGGAATTATTACATCATATGACAACAAGTCACAAGAAGCAGCAGCAATAGCGGAAGATATAACAAGACTATATCACAGCAGCTGATATCATGATGTGGGCACTAAATAGCACAACTGCTCCAAAGTAAAACTTGGGGAAGGAATTGGAGCATTAAGCGTCTGACGCAAGATCCAAGAGACCCGAATTCGGTACCAACGCTCGACTACTCGCTTGTCCGATCAGTCGTAGAATATGCATCCGCAGTGTGAGGTGATCGCTTTCAACAGCTCGATCTTTAGCGCGCCTGGAGTCCAGCTAAAACTAACATTCACAAAATTCGAGTTCCTGCTGGACTCCCGTAGAATGTGGTGGTCGCTATGCACTCCTGGGGCTTTATACGCCGTGGCAGCCTGCCTGTCACATGGAGAGATCCTGTACTCTCTGCGATCAACCTTTACGTACAGGAGAGAACTTTCCGTGCTGGGAAATCACTTGACGTAGAGGAACGCCGTACTTCTTTGGATTCCTCTGATCAATTCTTGTTAATTTGTCGTGAGTTTGATTTTTGTGTGTGACCGCTACGACCCCAATTTGCGTGAGTCTGTGTACTCGTTGTCTTGGCCTTGGTTTTGGTCTTGGTCACTTGGTTACAAGGTCTTGGTGTCTTGACTAGCTTTTTGATATCTTGTACTGCTTGTATAATTAAGATATCTTGTAAGATACTTTTAAAAGGTCTTGGGGTCCGCTGAGTTTATAAATAAACTAACAAATTATTGAGCTAGTACAATCACTCGCAAGATTTGTGATCTACTCTGATGACGTTTTGATGTTCCTGAAAAATTGCCCTAAACCAAGACAAATAACTGAGTCAATAACGTATTTAAAAAAACAAGCCCACAAACATAACTGAATGTTGCACGAAATGTTCCTCTACTGTGTCATCGTGTTTCTATTAACCCCAACAATCACCAACCCTGCCGCGGCTGCGGATTAACATTGCTTACAATAGGATGACAAGCAGTGCAACGCGTTTACACGCGTTATCTTAATCAAACGATGAGCACCCACGGGTCAAGGAAATTTATCCACCGAACAAGATCAACCCAACGTCCAAAACACTATCTTGCTGACCACGGGTCTGAACGTTAACACCGATACAATGCAATCGAGATTGAGCCTGGTTGCCCGACGAAGCACAGATGGATTGGATGCAACAAACGAAGCGGCTTAATCTCGATCGTGAGACACGCGTTTTACAGGTTGCGGAAGGGAAGGGCTATCTACAGTCGAGTTGAAAAATGACTCTGTTACCTTCCACCGACACACCAGAGCAAGAAAATCCCTTGCATTGTTTACAGCGACAAGCAAGACAAGCAATCTAAACACGCATCTCAGTGCCATTACGACGGCAGTTTTGCACTGACCGACGGCGGTGTCTGTCGGCAGGAGGAACGAAACTATCGTCTTAGGAAAGCTCTAAGTACACACTCTTCTCATCCCTTGGCGGGGCGATGGAACTGAAGACAAACAAAACTACAACTTACCGTTCGTTAGCGGTAACATGACCGCTACCACCACTATCGTGATCCACACCATCCCGCGCATCGTCCGGTGCATCTTCCCGCTGTAATGCATTGTGGTTTGGTTGTTTATCTTTGGAGAGATTGTCTGAATCTGCCCCTTTTGTGCAGCTGCCGAACGGGAACGGGGTGGGGTTTTTTGCTTAATGTTTCAACTCTGCCCACTACAAGCAGCCCTTTTTGTGTCGCAGATTTACACACTGCTTGGGTGACTTCTTTGGGTCAATGACGATTTGTTTTGTATGATATGTTGCACTTTTCGCCCTTCACTTGTTCGCTTCAGGCGTAACAGCGAATTTGCATTTGATTACAGCGCGACTTGTACAACTGTGAGCTGCGACTCGTGCAACAGGTGACCTTCTTCGGGTTGTTCTTTTCTCTCTTGCTTCTGTAGGATCGAACGTCTGCCAGGAACCTTGGGTAGGGCTATCACAGTAGGGCAAATATTCAGTCGACGAAATGCTTGACGAATTCTACACGTTCCAGGCCTTTTTTTCTCTCTCTCCCTCTCGAAAGGAAAAGGTTTTGTGAATGGTACACCCTAATTGCTTTTTCGAGTTATGAATGTTGTCTTCGGCGAAGGATCATCCTTTTTTTTTTTGTTGTTGGCCCGATTGTCGTTATACCAGCTGTGTGCGACTGACGGCTTTCTCAGGACGTTTCTTCGTCTATTTTGCGTGTCGAATCGAATGTCTTCGTTTGGGATGCCTTCATTAAGGGTTTTACCGGCACCGAATAGACACTACACTATCGACAGCTGCCGGATACGATCACCGAGAGGTATAGGAGTTGAAGGTGATCTGCGTTATTGTCTTCTCCTTTTCTTTCTCTCTCGAAAAACCTTTTTTCCCTGTCGATGTCGTTCGGTTTTCCGTTTGAGCCGACAAATGGTATGTATGCAATTTTACGAGAAATAAATGCGGTTAGGCCTTGTGTGCTGGCAGGAACTTGACTGATGTGAACGAGCTTAGGCGTTTTATGCTTGATAGTGCGGTTGATACGTTGTTGCGCTTTGTTCTGTGACACACCGTAAATGCAATATGTTACATCCTCAGTACATCAAAGTTAGACTAAAACGAGAAGAGATAAAAACATACATAAATTAATACTATTTTCACTGCAAACGTTCGACGCAACTGAAAACTAAAGCATCTGTTACAAACAAGAAAAGGAAAATGTCAATGCCCATTCTACCTGCCCCTGCTTATCATGGAGCGTGACATTAAATTGCCTTTTAATTTTGAACTTGCAGTTCCTTCTGTCAATCCGGTTCAGCATCCAAACTCAAACACATTATTATGCTACTTCCTGAGACGGGTTTTTATGTTTCCATCATACCGTTCTGATGTGCCTTCAACTTCTTCTAAGCGATCTTTTTTTTTAATGCTTAAAATCTAATCATAATAAATTCACTTGCAGGGAACCACTCCTTAGTCGAAAGAGAGATAACAAAAAGGCCCGCTACGATGCGTTGATTAAAATTTTAAAACTCTTTTAGCTTTATGTGACCGCATCCAACACATTTAGATAGTCACTTTGAAGTTGGCTTTGATGTTAAACCGACTCGGCAACTGTGCACGATGGAGCGATTAGAAACAGTTAGGACGTTTTGATGGAAGATTTTAGTTGAAGGCAACTTCAAAGCAGTAAAAGTTAGAGGATTTTTCGTTATCGTTCCTGATTGAGAAAATAATATTCTTATGATATGATTGTCAAAATCCAGCTTATTTGTATGAGAAAATGAACTAAAAATGACAACAGCAGCTGTCAACAGGGCAAACAGGGCAAAGCTCTGATTGAAAACAAAGACCATAAAATCCTCCTTCATCATTGTACTTCGTTTTGTATAATTTTCCAGTGCTAAAAATGCATCTTAAATTGCACTTCCTAACACACACACACACAACTGCCACGATTGGTAAACAATAAACCATAAGCAAACTTTTTCTCCCAAAACAACGCACGCGGGAGGTCCCGTACGATTGCATCGAGCAATATTTTCCAAACATTCTTTTCCAATATCCGGTTCACAGTGAGGGAAATTCGAAACAAATTAGTCCACCGATAGTGCCTTTCCGTGCACTCGTAAGACGTACTGTCTGCTTCGGTGGAGGTTACTAAATCTGTCTCACAGCGAAAGCCAACGAGAAAAAAAAGCACCTCAAGAGATTCAACAAGTCATTTACATGGTCATGCCTTCGGTACGTCCGATCGGCGACCCGGCCCAGTGTAATTCGAAGACCATTCGAACCATCCGGCCATTGGGAGGAATCTAGGAGGAGGCTACAAAGCGGATGAGTAACACATGTTGCTTGAAATTTGATGCCCAAAAAATGCTGTCGGCACTGCAAAAGGGCGACCAGCGACTGTGAATCGATGTAAGCTTCCTGTAGCTCTCCATTTGTACACTTCCTGCAGCGAACGATCGATTGTTCGTGCATGTTAATAAGCACGTCAAAAATAAAAACTGAAAATCAAACAGCGTTTCGCTGCAGCTACGCTTTCGGGGTTTGGGCGTAATCTGAGTCCCGCTTGCGACAAGGTGTGACAAGAGCATATTGCTAGCAAATGAGCAAATTAATATGCCATCAGCTGTAGAAGAACAGTTCGAATAGTTGTGTTTAGCAGCAAGGTGCTTGTTTGTAAGAAGATATGAGGGTTCTGCTGGTACATTGAATATTTATTTAATGATTGTTCGCAAATGGTAAAGAGCTATCGGATTTCCTTATTCTATGGCGATGAAGCAGATTGATGAAGAATCTATCAAAAGTATTTTCCTCGTATTATTCTTCCATCTTTTTCCTTCGATACGGTCTTCTTAATACAAAAATCGCATTCATTAAGCATTGTCCTAATTTCCCAAACGCAAATCAAGGGCGCTGCCAAACACCCTTTGAAAAGTCTTGCCGCTGCCGCTCGTTTAAGCTGGGCGGCCGGCCGACTAATAGCCACACACTGAAATGGCTTCACCCGGGGGCACGGCTAACATGGACACAGGGCTTCGCAAAGCTGGCCCAGTTTAACCTTTTTCACGCCACCGGGCCACCCGTACCCGGGAGGCGTTCCAAATAATTAAAAAATAGTTATTGATCGCACGCCCGACGGTTTTGGGGAGTAGTGAGTTAAAGCTCTCCCTCCCCACGGTTGGAGAATTTATTAACACCACCCAATTCATCTCGTTGGCATCTCTGGAAAGGAAAGGAATATGCTTTTACAGCTATGTTTTCGTTTGATTCGACACAACCTTGAAGATAAACGAACGAATCGTTGCTGATTCATCGAGCTAATTATTTGATCAGCTCACCAATAAACACATTAGCGGTTGTTACGGAGTTACAAGGAGTTGCATTTAGAGTCTTTAAAATGCACGAACGAATGAAAGAAGCTTACATTTATCGGTTTAAATTTTAAATAAATTTTAAATTTTAAATAATTTTTAACTCCTCCATATCAAACTATTAAATGCCACCCTAAATACAACCGTCTTTTCTGACAGATCTCGCTTTAAACAGCAGGCGTCCATCGCTCCACACACTCCGGCACGGTTCAACACCTCAACACTACCGGGGGCAACACATTCGGTTCGAACAACAACGCCCTCCTTAACCGTGAATGTGTCCGGAAGATTGGATAAGATCTACAGTATCGGCGACGATGTCGACAGCATCCGCCAAACGGACCAAATTAAAGAAACCGACCGCAGCTCCCCCGCCTGGTTAGACTCGGCCCGAGGAGCGTTCCAAGACAGTCGGGGAACGGGGGCTTGGTGCCAAGCATGTTTTATTTCTTATTTGCCCCTCACAGGCCAAACGCATCGTGCGGTCGAGGTCTCGGAGGGGGAAAAAAAGGCTAGCAATTAACATGTTCCGTGCGCCGAACCGGGACGGGGGTTGCTTTTGTTAAATGTTTCCACTTTTGACTGGCAGGACATCAATTTCTCGTTAAGGTAAACGGCTTCATTGAACCGGAAAGTAGGAGGGAGAAAAAAAACGCACACAGAATAACATAACACATCATCAAAATTTTGACGAGTGAAGTGAACTTTCGCCAAATGCGTCTGTCAGGTGCGTGTTGCATGTTCGAACGGTTGTAATCTCTGTGTTTTTTTAAATTAATAATTCAATCTTTTTTTTTTTCTTTGTTTTATCAAAAGAGCTTGTTTAAAATACATTGAAGTAAAAAATAAACCTCCAAAAAGAGATGTAATATGTTTCAAAATTCGAAAAACTTAAGTTACATCACGACTCTGCCGCACGCAATTCAGTTTAAATTTTATTAAACCGCTCGCGGGAAGGGAGGAAAACGTGAGCTATCTCCGTGCACTATCGAACAAATCTTTGGCATGGCATCAATCACTGAACTGTCTTCGCATGTTACCGAGAGCACTTCGGATCACCCGGCATTCATCTTGCGCTGTTCAAATGCTCATCATCATCATTTCGATCGGAACCATGCCCGGGGTCAGCTGTTAAAATCGCTGAAAAAGCAATCAATCAGTCAACAACAAGCTATGCCGGGGGAGGGGGGGGGACTGTGCACGAGTGTGCAGGGTGGAAATTTGCAGGAAATATGGGTCAATTGCAGGATCCATCAATGGAACGCATGAAACCATTTGAACTGATTCGAGTGCCATCCCTCTCGATGATGTAAGGAGTTTAAGGCCTGTACAAGGGGTTGGCATAAGTGTTGCGAATTCTGGTACGAATTTACAAGAAGAATGTTAATTTTTATATGATCAATCATGTGTTTTTCAATTTTTGGAAATAATTTAGTAATCATCGAAATTTGCAGACCATTTTACTATTACCAACTTTATGAAAATTACTATGCAAATCAAACTTTCCTCGAAAGATTGGTGCCTGGAGATGCTAAAATATGCGATATTAAAGCACAATCAATCAGTTTCAATCTAAGATCAAGACAAATGGCAGGGCGAATCTCACAGCAAGACTGATAAAAACTAACCACGTACGTTAGGATGGAACATATTAGGATTATTCAGCAAGCATTTCTTATGAGATGCTTCCAACATAGAGGAGGAAGATCATCAGATACGAAAGTCTTTTCTCCAATTAATATTTGACTCCAATATTCGAATAATTCGACGGGCCAGACTTGGCTTCTTTGTTGGGCACCAGAACGGTTCCGTCGATTGTCCTGCGCTGCTCTCGATGGTCACTCTCGCTCATGGAGCCCAGGATCACGTTTGGCACGCGAAATTCTCTGCCTTGCATGTGTCGTCTCCTCAACTTGATTTGTGAGGCGTTTGATCCGGGAATGACACTGTTAGAAGTGATTATGATAGCCTTGAAAGAAAATCTATCTGTTGTGCGTAAAATTTTACGTTAATTTCCTGTAAAATATTGTAAACTTCATGTCACCGACGACACTGGGAAGAGGGCTTATCCGTCCGTTGGTTTTATTTAAATGAACAAAAAGAATAAACTACCTTAATTATTTCGATAATTAAGATTCTTCTTCAGCACTTGAGCGGTTGAGATCGCCCAATCGGCGAGTCGAGAGACGGTCTTATAGGATATAGGATTCGACAGCATGTTCTACTGTGTGTAAAGCTGTTGCCGCTAACTCTAAGACACCGGACTCTCCCCTGTCATAACTTGTGGATTAATAGGACAATAATAATCCAATAAGTTGGAGGACGATTCGAACCTCGTCAAATGAAGTATTGAAGATCAAAAAGGAAAAATATATTTCTATTTCCTCAAACTTTGAGGAAAAAACTAACAACTTAAGATCGTTCACTCTATGACGTCTTACTGTGAAGATGTCCCAATCAAAAAGCTATTTCGTAAACCCCGAAACATCTCAAAACCCGTCAAACATGCCCTACCGCAGACAAGGGCGGAAGGTATCTTCCCTTAGTCGGGTGAAACATGCGTCCGATATCAAAACAGCAGCAGCAGCAGAAGCAAGTGTGACACTTTGATGTCCGCTGACAGCACACTGCATCTGATAGGCGACACCGTCTGACAGCGAGCAGAAGCGACCCAACGCGCTACGTGTACTCGAAGCGTTATCAGTGCCGTGCCGCGGGAACACGGCCACAGAAGGGATGGAAGGAAAGCCTAAAATCTATCAACTCTAAAAACACTTCACCAACTTCACCGTCTTAAAGCCAGGAGCGCTGTTTTCGGAAGCGACAATCAATCATAATCGTGTCGTTCGTGTAATAAGAGGCCGAACGTAAAGCGTTTTTTTTTTGTTGAGCAAGCAACATGGCCCTTCTTCCGTTGATTTATTGACGAGTATATAGGGCTACGCATAGATTATCGGGACATTTTTCAACAAAGCGTCCTTCTTTTGTTCCTGACAGCGAAACGGGTAAAAAAAAAACCCTCCGTGAAGGGTGGGTTTTGTGAAAGACCGTTGACAATGGACGGGGTTTCACTGCAATCGCGCCTGTTTCGAGTTGATTGTGCAGTAGTACGATGATGAGCGTATTAAATTATCGGTTCGAACCATCATTAGGATGCATATTTGTGATGAATTCCCTTGCAATGATGAAGTAAAATTAAACCTCAAACCAGCAATCGGAAACAAGCAACAGCGAGCAGAAATTTTTAATTTACGCTGCCAGCAGGATGTGTAACAGGAGGTATGGCACCTTTTACCAACATTCACTGCAGTGCTTTGTGTATCGGAAATGGAACAGCATTCTAGGAATGCATTCGGAAATAGAGCGCATGCGGAAAAGGTATGTCAATTGAAGCGGAATAGTGATGACATTGCAACCGGGTTTCGAAACTATTCCGGGGGCACACCTGATATTGGAAGGTTAGCATCACAGGCAAAACACTATTTAGAGTTGAGGGTTCTGTTTGCAGAAAAGGAAAATCAATACCAAATATCTAATTTTCTTGATGATGTGTTCAATGCGAATGAATGAATTCTACTGTAATAAAGGTAAAGCTGTACTCTCAGCTTGATTTGTATAAAATTAACCTTTTTATAGTAAGTACATAACTGCTTTAGAAGGTGGTAAAGGTGGTCAGGACCAGAGTTCTAGACTCATCCTGACCGTTTCTCCATAGTGTGGTATCAGTAAGTCAAGTAAGACATTTGTTGGCCGGCTTGTCCTATCAAATATTTCTGCCAAGAAAAAGATCGCTTTAGTACTAAGTACTTAGAGTCTTAGTACCTATGTTTACCTTAGTATCTAGACTCCTGCGTAGTTTTATAACATATTTTACGAGACAGTTTAGACTAATGAAGTTCCGCTTTTTACTTGAAAAGAACGTATAAACTATTTTCTTCTTTGCCTCCAAAAGCTATAGAACCCTACGCCAGTCAGTTTTGGCTTCCTGTACTGGAATAGAGCTGCAGCTAGATATCCCAGACGCGGTTGGATTTCTAGTCTTACTGTGAACCACTCTAATGCTACTTTAGACGAGAAAAATATGTGATCCATCAGATCATCAACAGCTCTTTAGTTGTAGAATTTGAACTTTGACGACCACGAAAATAATATTTCCTAATACTTTTCATAGCTTTTTTTTTGTGATTTCTGTATTGATTTTGATGTCTACATTTTAGAACAAAAACGCTCTTTACCATAACTTACGCGAAGTATAAGAATACCACATCTCTCAACAGAACTTTATAAATAAATTATTTCACGGAGTTACATTTCGCCATGTTTGCTGCATCATCCCAGGATGACTAAAAGCATGTCATACTGTCCAAAACCGTCCAAACTCACTGCTTAACCTACATTGTCGAGAGTACGATACGCGACTGAATCATTGACCCGATACAGGAAACAAGCGCAAGAGAAACCCGAAACGTTAAAAACAGCTGATAGCAGCTGTCATCGGTGTCACAGTTTATTTTCTGCTCGGTTACTTGAAGGTGTTCAACTGCCAAAAACATGGGCGTGCATTGGGCGTAAGAAATGGTTCCGATAAGACTGAGCGAAAGCTGCAACTATGAAACAGACGAATGAAAGTTACCCATTCGTAGGTTGAAAGGTTGAAAAGTGTTTAAAATTATGGTTTGATCATTCGAATTAAAGTTGAAGATTTAATCCGATTTAAAACCCGTAAAATTATAACGAAAATATTGTTGTTTGTTGTTTATACTCGCGTCTACAAAAGCGACAACAAATCTATCCCTTCTGGCAGGGATTGAGTAGCTTTCTGGACATCCGCACACGTGCCGTGTGACATTAATTGAGCGACCACGCTGATTCTGATCAGCGCTAGACGATTTTTCTTGTCTATTTGCGAGCAAAGTACCCTACCCGGGTGCTGGTGAGCTGAGCAGAAGAAAGGTAAAAATAGCCTCAAAACACTGGCGTTCTCGGGTCCGCAACAGATAGGTCCCGATCGACGCAAAATAAACAATGACATTGTTCGATTAGCATGGGAAAAATAGCATCAAGTACTTGACAACTTGAGCTGCCGTTGGAGAAAGATGGCGGAAAAGAATGTCGCACACCGGGGCTACTCTACTGTTGTCGTGTACTTCACCGACGATAGGTCAGTAAAAATCAGTCAACAGCATTTAGCAATAACGCTAACGCTTTAATGTGGCTTTTTTGTCAGGGAAAACGACCGGTAGGATTAAATTGTATAATTAGACAAAATAAAAGCATCCCCCAATCATTAGGGTCCGACCCGCGAACGGGGTTTTTGGGGGCAAAAACCAAAACAAGACGAAAACTACAATAAATAACGAGCAGCCATTACACTTGGAGGTTTATGACTGTGCCGAAGCACATATATTTGATTGCGAATGCGTTAGAATTAGCTCGGGGAGGGCCCCAAATCTCGTACAATAAACATAATTTAATGGACGCATTTTCTTGAGCACCCTTCGGGGGGGTTATGGGGAACCAGCCATAAACAAAATGTAACTTTTCAGCCATAAACAAAATGTAACTTTTCAGCAACGATGTGTGTTTGGCCCATTTGCCACCCATGCATCTTATAAATCACAACCATATTGTGCTTCTGTGGAGCGAATATTGAGCGAAAACTGAGACGGTTGTGTACGCGGAATTGAAGTTTGTTGTGGCTTTTTGCTGTCTTCGATTTGGATTATAAAGCTTGCGATAGCAACGGGATTAGAAGAAGTTTAAAAACAAATTTGAAAATTATAACACATCGAGAAAAAAATGTTTTAAAAAACAAAAAAGGAGGGGCAATACATATTTTAAAATATCAAAAACAAACTTTGAAAATCTAAAAAACATGTACATTAAAAGCAGGAAAATTAAACACAAAATGCAATCATTACACCCAACAAAATTGTAACGCTTAATGACACATTCCTCGGTACAACTCTATTTAGTATCTCTTCCTAGGAATAATTTTGCTTACCGTGTGTCGCGGACGTCCGATTTTTCGCCACCCAAGACTAGACAAAATAAGACGCGATTCAGCTTCCCTGTTCGTTGACTAGAAATCACTTTCTTGGCGTACGGCCGGCTTGGGTGGTTGGGAGGGATGCGTTGGTAGTATAATGAGCAAATTTATTCGACAGCTCACGATGTCCGTGTAGCGCCTGCCGGCGACAAATGAAGGAAGAACAACGCAAAGAAGTGCCCTTCTTACTGAGCCCGATGCCGATGATGATGATGACCTCTTCTGCTCTATCTCGCACAAGCAGTCACCGACACGCCACCGTTTAATGCTTAATTTGTGCTTCGACAATTAAATCTCGCTCGAAGGAGCCACACACACACACACACACGTACACACTCCCTGAGACGGATCACAAATTTCTCTGCCCTTTCCTCCTGCACCCGCCAACCCTTCTAACGCACCCACTAAGCTGAAGAAGACGTTGCGCACGACTGCCGACTGCGAAGACGAGGCGTAAATTGCCGGCAATTATTCATTCGCGGTACCAGAAATAGCATTCGTGCTGACGGAGCGCGCACATACACACGCGGGGCACGACACATACGCACTGGCCGGTCCCGGTACCACTTCAACATCCAGAACGCTGCGGTGCTGGAAGGGACAATTGCGGGCAGGAAACGCCGAACGCACGATTGACCGAATGCCGATGCAAACGTCTTCACTGTGCCGACTTCAAACGCATCGCCTTCCCGGACTGCAGCCGCATGCTTCGATGCACTTTTCGAGAGCACGAATGCACTTACACGCACCGACCGAACGATTCTGCAAGACGTTGCAATTAAATTATGCACTGCGTATCATCGATAAATCTATTAATATAAATAAATAGCACCGGCACCGGGTGAACGGAAACGGTAACTTGCACACACAAACACACTCACGCGGCACACAGCAGGGACAGCGCATGCACGGATATGCACCCGAACTGCATTCGCTGGAAATGCTCCTTACGCGCACACACCGCCACCGGGTGGGCAACACAATAAAAGCTGCCCTCTGTGGCCACTTTCCTTTTCAACACACTGCACCAACACTAGCACACCACACGCAATCTGGGTTTGACACAATCCCCCGCCCGCCCTCTGGAAAACAATGACCACTTCTTCACGGCGCAACAATGCAGTTCAACAACCCACTACCCCCTCCCCCTCTCCGAACAACAATAAAGAACGTCCTAAAACGGACGCCTTTTCTTTGTACGAAATGCACGCAGCCGTGTCACGCCGAACGCACTGGAAGGGTTTCCATTGTTTTGCACGCACGCACGCACACTCTCTCGCTCTCTGGCACAATAAACACTGGCGAACCACGGTGAACAGCAACGCGAATAGTGCGCGACCGGTTCCACGTTCACCTTGACGCGTTTCGTGTAAGACTGCGAGAGCGAAAACAACGCTGACGTACGCGGACCTGCAGAGAAAATTGCCTGTGCTCGATGGCGTGTGGCCGCGGGAGAGTCGAGCTTGAGAATGCGGAGAACGACCAGCGCGCACCCTTCGCAGCATCCCTTTCACGCAACCGCGGACGGGTGGAAGGGTACGGTGTCGGTTCACCGGGCGGTGGATTGTTTCGTTAAGTTTGTCCCTTCGCTCAGTGCGAGAGATAGTGGGAGAGTTGGAGAGAGTGCGAGCGTGAAATGTTGATACGTTTTTCGTAGTGCGTACGCGATGCGACATGGCCATTGTTGCAAGGGTTTGTTACACGCGCGTGCAGGAGAGTTGTGTTGCAGTTGCGTGACGGTCACATCCGGAAGTGCATTCACGGCGGTCTACTGCGATGATATTTTGGAATTTTATACAATTTTACAGAAAGCGTCCAGTTAAAAATAAAAATAAAAAAATCTTAGAAAAAATCTTAGAAAAAAAATTAATACTAAATTTAATTTAACATGTATTCCTCCACATTTTCCAGTTTATTAATTAAAGCTTTCATTTTCTAAAGTTTACCTCCAAATTAAATTCAACATCTACCTATCTCCTCTTTTTGGTACTTTATTTGTTTCATATTTCATGTAGGTCCAAAGAATTTGGTTTTATTGCTTGGTTCTTGTGCGTTTTTCACGATTCTAATGATTTCCTTTTCTGTTTTTCCTTGTTTGCTTTTAAGCTCTTCGAATAAAGCAAATGAAAATCGATGTTCTGTTAGTTGTATTTTTGTTTCGAATCGGAAAATTACATTCTACCGTCTCCGAAGCTGGTAGTTTCCAGGTTCCATTTTTTCTTCTTCTATTATCTGATTAGCTAAGCAGTTTTACAATAGGTTATATTCTCATCCATGACTTATTTTGTTGTTTTTATTTCAAGGTTTGTTTTGTTGCTTTCCTTATTGAATGTAAATTAGAATTATTTAAATTTGAACGTTTTTTTCTTACTTGCTTTTTTATTTTCTGTGGTTTTAAATTTTTACTTGTTTCAATTTATTTATATTCAACAGGGTGACTCTTTGCTGTGCCATGAACATCGCATGTGTCGACTTAGAACAAAGCATTTCCTGCTTGGGTATACAATTATTACTTTTTGTTGTTATTTTATTTAATCCAATTTTTATAGTGGCAAGAAAAGATCAGAAGTCAGCTACGACAACAAAAAATATGTCAAAGAACGCTGGCTGCTAGCTAGAAAATACTACAGCTTGTGCAAATATCTGCACTCAAAATGCCTGTCGGGACGGACCTATAGTTTGTCCTTTCCTCGACTAAAATTAGCCATATAACCATGGTCATATAAATAGGAAGGCACAGGAGAGTATATGTAGTTAGGATTTTATAGGATAATTATAATCCAAGTTGTTACATACTTCCATAGAAGAAGGGGTAGAAAGGAAGATGCTCAGATAATTAGGGAGTCGGTATAATGAGGAGGTCTGTAAGCTATACTGTAACTTTGTGTAATGCTGTAATAATTGTGCTGTGAGACGCGTCTGGTTCCGAAAGGTCCAAAAGGTTCATCTCCTTTTTTGAAATTTGCATGCTATCATTTTCTTGCAAGATCTTCTTCTTGGCTTTGTGACCTTCTAGATTAGGCCAGACAAATCTTTACGGCAGATCACACAATCCTGCGATCCAGAAAACTCCAGCAACACAACAAATGCACAATATACCGTACACTGATACGTCCGGTAGTCCTCTACGGGTGCGAGTCTTGGACTATGCTGCCGGGTGCTAAAGACTATCTTTGACGGTTTGAGCAAAGGAGAATGAACCACGAGCTAGCTGAGTTGTTTGGCGGTGCTGATATCCTGACGGTAGTCAAAGCCGGATACTATGCGATGGCGGAGGATACGTTGGCTGGGGCACGTGATGGGCATGCCGGACTTATTCCCCACATGAGGCGGTTCGGCATGAGGCGTAGAGAAGCAGAGCGAGCTTGTTGGCTGGATCAAGTGGAGTCCAACCTGTCGGAGATCGGAGGCAGCCGTGGATGGAGGACTGCAGCCCTAAACCGAATTTCGTGGAAACTGATTGGAGACCTGGCCATGTCGACGTGACGTGCTCAATCCTGAGCAGGCCAAGAAGAAGAGGTTAGACCGGTCATCTTATGGCTTACTAGACTTGTTGATACCATGTCGGTGGATTGTCAGTTCTCACTACAATGGAACAGTCGAGATAGGACTTGAGCCCTTTCCTGCTGACCTTCCTAATCTCTACAACAAAACCACCCGCACCGATTGATTGATAGGTTGTTTTTTTATTTGTTTATCAATTTCAGTACACTCTCCCTTGCCCATACGACGCTCTGTACGTCAAGGTGATCCGCTTTCCATGCACCTATTTATCCTACACATACAACCCCTCATCACGAGATTAGAAGGTATATGTTGCGGTCAAGACGATTTGGTTAATGCATATGCTGGCGATATCTCGGTGGTGACTACCTCTCCCGAAAAAATCGAGCGGATCAGAGCGGCCATTGACGCTTTCGGTTTATGTTCCGGTGCCAAACTCAACGTCAGAAAAACCGAAGCACTTGATGTTGGACATGTCACGGTTAACAACACCATCACTATTCCTTGGCTGAGGACTGTGGAAAGGTTGCGAATTCTCGGCATTCTCTTCACCAACAACGTTCGTGAAGCGGTGGGACACAACTGGGACATCGTGATCAACCAATTCCGGCGTTTGGTCTGGCTTCACCGTATGAGAGACTTGAACCTTATGCAGAAGATAGCCCTATTAAATGGGTTTCGTCTGCCTAAGCTATGGTACGTGGCATCTGTATGTGGCACCAGAGCCATTGACATAGCAAAGGTCTCACTGACGATTGGGTCATTCTTTTGGCAAGGATCTGGAGGCATTCGTGTACCTCTCTTACATTTAGCCTTACCCCGCAACCGTGGAGGGCTAAATCTGCATATTCCGGCGATCAACACCCAGGCACTGCTGACCAGCAGGTATGTCACAGAACAGGACTATCTGCGAGTCGGGGGCCAGCAAATTTTGTACGCGGGAAACCCGCCGAACATCAACTCTGTTCCAACAACTTACTCGTGCCATAGAAAGGTTGTCATGCAGCTAGCATACATACCAACGACAACAAATAAGATCACCGCCCTAGCGATTCGTCGGATGTTAGTTGAGAGGCTTCCCGACACAAAGGTCGAGCAGGAATCTCCAACCGTAAACTGGCGACTAGTGTGGGACAACATCGGTTCGCAACGGCTGTCCTCGAAACAGAGATCAGTCTTGTACTTGCTGGCACACAATAAAATAACTCACGGAGAGCTATTTTCCAGGATGAATCGTGGATCCTCAGCTTGCGCAGAGTGCTCCCGGGTGGATACAATTGAACACAAATTTGCTTTGTGTTCCAGAGTGTCCACAGCCTGGAGTATTCTGATGCAAGCTATCCAAAATATCGAGCCCTCCCTTACTCCCTCATTCCAATCCCTCCGCTTACCTGTTCTAACAAATGTTAGTAAAAGTAAGCGGATCCCAATCCTACGTTTGTTTGCTAACTACATCATCCACATTGTTGGAAACAACAATGCTGTGATTGATGTAGAAGTCCTTAAATGTTCATTGTAACCTTTGCAGTTGTTTTTCATATCCAGTTTTTGTTTTCTTTAAATTGTAAACTTAATTTAATTTAAGGTTTTTTATGTTTTTTTTTCTTCTAATAAATGTTTTATAAAAAAAAGTGCACGCAATAATTCAAAAAAAATCTAGCGATTCAATAATCCAATAAGTCACATTGTAGTCCAACTTGATTATCTCAAATTTAGGTTTCATATACAAAATCTTAGCAATCAGCAGCAACCCTGTAAAACATTCATCATTCTACGTCTTTTAAAACTTCAATCTTATTACATTAAAACAACGCTTCTCATCTGCTTCGAATCCGACTCTACCACAAAATGCAATCATCCTTGCGGGTTTACAGATGCAATTAGGACAATAGTCAAGAGGACGTAAAGCGTATAATTCGCCTTCATTAACCATCATCCCTCAAACAAGCAGGCAAACCTAATTGAGAAAGTTTTACCATCGCCAAAGTCCCATCACCGAAGAAAAACAGACGAAACGGTGCGACCTGCTCAGTGCTAAATGTACTATGGATTGCACATTGCAATGCAAATGCTTCTTTTGCTTCCTCCCACTACACTACACTCGTCAACCCGAATCGGTTCGGTTTTAAATGACTTTTCTCATTGATCTTCTATGTAAAGCCCTTTTTGGTTCGCATGAATATTAAGCATGCAGATCCAAGAATTCTGGCGGTGGTTGGGAAAAGGGGAAAAACCCATCCAAATTAAAACTTGCTCTCCTGATTGCCTAGAAAGACATAGCTATTATGTCCTCCGTTAGGTTTGACAGTACGGCGCTGGATCCTGTGCAGCAGCGAGCTCAAGTTTCGTGCTAAAGGATCTTAACGATGAAACAATTATCACTCGATATGCTGTGACGGGAAGTAGGGCTCATTACCCGATACTGTGTGCGATTCAAATTACGTGCTATTATTCGACGAAAATGTTCCATCCGTTCGTTACCCCAGAACGAACTGAAACTCCGGTAAGTTGGAACGCTTTTAACCTACAAACTGTTGGAGCTATAAATCGATACGAAAATTAGCTTCGAAAGCTTCCACGCGAAAGCAAACGATCGTTGGCATTTTAAATTCATATCAACGGTTGTTGTTGCTTTTTTTTGTTCCAGTTTCTTCTTTGCACTCCAATGCCTTGTGTTTTTTGTTGTTGCACCGGTCAAAATGGTCAATAAATCGTGATGCTCATAACAACTGCCACGCGTTACGCTTCCTGTACGCTACCGGTCTTGTGTTTTCGTATCGGTTTGCTACTTTGCGCTCCAGCATCTTTGGGGCGTAAGTTAAAAACAAGTATCGTTCCATTGATACAGTAACCTGCACATAATGTGCTAGCTGCTGGAAGACGTTACACTTTTTATTTTTGCCAACATATGTTATTTTCTCATTTTTATTGTTTTATGAATTTTAACAAACTGTTAAATTGCTTTACTTAAAAATTTAAAATAATAATAAAACTTTTAATTTTAAGTTATCGTTAATATATTCGCAAAATAAGTCTAATGTGTTGTACATCTTCCGTGACGAAACAGTTTCCTGCTAAGCAAACTGACTACACTGATGTGAAGATACAAAAATTCTCATTCATGCCAGGTTCAATTGTCCTGTTGATTGTTTGAAGAAAGAAAAGGAAAATATGTAAATCAAAAAGAGTTACTAAAAATATTTATTTTTCTTTTATTTATATTATACTATCACGTTTTCTTAATTTTTTTTTCATCAAAATGACATTATCAAAAAATGTTCCACAAAAAGATGCAGGACGCAAAGACGCATCCAACGGTATACCGGACGTCAGGATCGAACCAAGAATAGCCAAGTTATCGCTGATTTTCCATGGGAATGTTTTGGTTTTTCTTCAATAACTGGGTGAGGGGGTGGAGGGATCGGGTTGAGGTGTTCTGCAAACACCTTCGAGGCTCAAAGACGCATCCAACGGTATACCGGACGCCAGGATCGGACCAGGGATGGCCGAGTTATCGCCGATTTTCCACGGGAATGTTTTGGTTTTTCCGCAATAACTTGGCAAGAGGGTGGATGGATCGGGTTGAGGTGTTCGACGAAAAGGTGCGCGGCTCAAAAACGCATCCAATGGTATACCGGACGCCAGGATCGGACCAAGAATGGCCGAGTTATCGCTGATTTTCCACGGGAATGTTTTGGTTTTTCCTCAATAACTGGGTGAGGGGGTGGATGGATCGGGTTGAGGTGTTCCACAAAAAGGTGCGCGGCTCAAAGACGCATACAACGGTATAACAGATGCCAGGATCAGACCAGGGATGGCAGAGTTATCGCCGATTTTCCACGGGAATGTTTTGGTTTTTCCTCAATAACTGGGTGAAGGGGTGGATGGATCGGGTTGAGGTGTTCGACGAAAAGGTGCGCGGCTTAAAGACGCATACAACGGTATAATAGACGCCAGGATCGGACCAAGAATGGCCGAGTTATCGCCGATTTTCCACAGGAATGTTTTGGTTTTTCCGCAATAACTTGGCAAGAGGGTGGATGGATCGGGTTGAGGTGTTCGACGAAAAGGTGTGCGGCTCAAAGATGCATACAATGGTTTACCGGACGCCAGGATCGGACCAAGAATGGCCGAGTTATCGCTGATTTTCCACGGGATTGTTTTGGTTTTTCCTCAATAACTGGGTGAAGGGGTGGATGGATCGGGTTGAGGTGTTGAACAAAAAGGTGTGCGGCTCAAAGGCGCATCGAACAATATACCGGACGCCAAGATCGGACCAAGAATAGCCGAGTGATCGCCGATTTTCCACGGGAATGTTTTGGTTTTTCCGCAATAACTTGGCAAGAGGGTGGATGGATCGGGTTGAGGTGTTCGACGAAAAGGTGCGCGGCTCAAAGATGCATACAATGGTATACCGGACGCCAGGATCGGACCAAGAATGGCCGAGTTATCGCCGATTTTCCACGGGAATGTTTTGGTTTTTCCTCAATAACTGGGTGAAGGGGTGGAAGGATCGGGTTGAGGTGTTCTACAAAAAGTTGCGCGGCCCAAAGACGCATCCAACGGTATGTCGAGCATTCCGATCGGACGAAGAATGAGCGAGTTATCGTTGGTTTTCCACGGGAATGCTGCTGGCGGAATTTTCTGGTAGTTTTTGGAAAATTCCCCTTATTTCCGGATCTTTTCTGATTTTTGCCAAAAATTTCCGGATTTTTGCTACAAAATCCGACCAGGAGTAACAGGACAGCATGATTCCGAGGAGGTAGCTTGGATCGGTCCAAAATTTCCAAATTCAATCTTAAAATCCAAAATCAGTTTAAAAATCCCGAGGCAAAAATTAAGTTGAATTTCAGACTTAAAATTTTCAACCCAAATTTAAAACTGACTTTGGATTTTAAAACTGATTTTGGAAATTTTTGGCCGACCCGAGCTACCTCTTCGAATTCATGCTCTCCTGTTACTCCTGGTCGGATTTTTGTGGCAAAATCCGGAAATTTTTGACAAAATCCGGAAAATTTTATGCGGCAAAATCCGACCAGGAGTAACAGGAGAGCATGATTCCGAGGAGGTAGCAAATGGAAATTTAAAAAGTGGCCCGAAAATAATTTTCTTTCCGAAATGACAAATTTTTTCCCAGCACATTTTAAGGGTAACTTTGAATTTTTAGTTTTTCATACTCATTTTTGTTTCTTTCTTGAAATATCTTTTAAAAAGACCTTCAGAACTAGTTTTTTTAATATCATAAGGAACCAAGGAGGATTTTCCATCAACTACCGGAAAATTCCACCAACAGCACTCCCGTGGAAAATCGGCGATAACTCCCTCATTCCTCGTCCGATCAGTATGTTGCACATACCGTTGCATGTGTCTTTAAGCCGCACAACTTTTTGTAGTACACCTCAACCCGATCCCTCCACCCCTTCACCCAGTTATTGAGGAAAAACCAAAACAATCCCGTGGAAAATCGGTGATAACTCGGCCATTCTTAGTTCGATCTTGGCGTCCGGTATATTGTTGGATGCGTCTTTGAGCCGCACAGCTTTTTGTGGATTATCTCAATCCGTTCCTTTCCCCCCTTCACCCAGTTATTGCGGAAAAACCAAAACATTCCCGTGGAAAATCGGCGATCACTCGGCTATTCTTGGTCCGATCTTGGCGTCCGGTACATTGTTCGATGCGTCTTTGAGCCGCGCACCTTTTCGTTGAACACCTCAACCCGATCCGTCCACCCCTTCACCCAGTTTTTGCGGAAAAACCAAAACATTCCCGTGGAAAATCGGTGATAACTCGGCCATTCTTAGTTCGATCTTGGCGTCCGGGTATACCATTGGATGCGTTTTTGAGCCGCGCAACTTTCCGTCGGACACCTCAGCCCGATCCCTCCACCCCTTCACCCAGTTATTGAGGAAAAACCAAAACATTCCCGTGGAAAATCGGCGATAACTCGGCCATCCCTGGTCCGATCCTGGCATCCGGTGCATTGTTCGATGCGTTTTTGAGCCTTGCATCTTTTTGTGGAACACCTCAACCCGATCTCTCCACCCTTTCACCCAGTTTTTGCGGAAAAACCAAAACATTCCCGTGGAAAATCGGTGATAACTCGGCCATTCTTAGTTCGATCTTGACGTCCGGTATATCGTTGGATGCGTCTTTAAGCCGCGCACCTTTATTTGGAACACCTCAATCCGATCCCTCCACCCCTTCACCCAGTTATTGAGGAAAACTCAAAACATTCCCGAGATCGGTTTACCGCTGTAACTAGGTGGAATCCCGAATTCAGCTGATGAAATTTCCGGATTGTATACGACCCCTTTAGTCCGTGAAAAATTGACGATACTCGCTCAGTTTTGCTCCGATCAGGGCGTGCTGCATCATTTTCCATAATACATGAAAATGTGCCTTCATTGTGTCATGCACTGTGTCTCAATCGACACCGATCAACGCAGCTCGGCATAAAAAAGCAAACTTAACGCTGCAAGCTGCGTCACGGTCTGTGCCCAGAATATGTTAACCGGCTGGGTAGGGCGAATAAAAACACATCCTAGCGAGTTCGGTACGATGCACCGGTTATCCAGCACTTTCAATCCCATACTCCACTACTATGATGCCCCAGCAGCAGCAGCAGCATCATGTGCTGTACCACGAACCGAAGAGCCTTTTAATGAAACGCCGGCTACCTTGGAGATTCGCGCGGGTGCCGCGTTGTGCATGGATACACGATGTTACTGTATCGTAAATAGTTCCTATCCCCACGTTCCCGTTAGCCCCTCGCTACCTCAAATTTATGCTTGCGATCTACGAGCCCAAAACATAAACACATGTAATGCGAAACGCGACCAGCGTATGTAACGCGTGTGCCCGACGGTTTAACTTGGCTTTAGCTTTAACAATACCAATTTGAGCCCAAGGTACCTCGTTTCGCGTGTTTCTGTATTCTTCTTCCTCTTCGTTTTTTAAATCCACCCTTTTACCACCCACACGCAGGCTCGCTAGCATCCCCAATCGTTGTTTGCTATTGTGATGCAAATGTTCAGTGTACGGCAAAAAACGGAAATTCATCTCAATCGAGCTGCAGAATTGCATAGAAGACGAACAGACGGGAGATTATTGCTGATTCATATCCTCGCACCCGCAAGAGCAAGATCGTTCGTCACTACCTGTGGACTGGAGCCAACGTTAGCATCGCCGAGCGGGGGAGAGAGAGAGAGGGTGAGAAGATGGCTGGTGCTTCAGGACGAAATGCTTGGCTCGATTTGGCTTGTTAATAAATTTACAACTTTTTCATAGTTTACCAACTTTCATGCATCAACGATAACGCTCAAGTGTGCAAGGTGGAGAATTATGGGGCAACATGATCGGGAGAGTGGGGGAGAGGGGGAGGATTCACCGTCTAGCCGGTTAAGGTTTATGTGCAATTAATTATGGAAATTCTAGACGGACTGCTGGTAAGAGGAATTTACCGCCAGATGATGATGATGATGATGAACTTTGCAGACGCTGGGCACGGAAAATTGCCTTTCCGAAAACTTTGACAGCGTGGTAGATCATATTATCGAGATTGAAAGAAAGGGAAAACTTTTACCACATACTTTTATTTCTATTGTTTTCCTACTTTAAATAATACTACCACTAAAGCTTCTTATTTACAGTCGACAACGATGGCCACTATTGTGGTACTTCGCGCTCGGTAAACGGTAAATCTTATTAACAGCCCTTCCGACATGCGTTTGAATGAAATTTATAATATTATGCATGTAAAGATTAGACACGATGGGTGGTCTTTTCGGTGTAGAAAACCAGGGTCTGTTAAGGTATTGTGAGTGTGTTTGTCTGGTGTCACCGTTAGTACATTATTTCCACAGCACTATGGGATTTTTTGTTGAATCATATCAGGACAAAACTATGTTTCTTGCCGATGCGAGATGCATGATAAACAATAATGAGATAGATGATCTATGTCAACAAATATTCTAGCAAAGTAAAGTGAGAGATTTCTATTAAAAAAATCAGAAGCTGTACACAACTTAAAAACAAAATAAAAAACCAGCAGCAATATCTACGAAACCCAAATAGCAGTAGAAATGATTGTTTACATTTATTACTTTAAAATGAGTTACCACACTAATATCAAAAGATATCTAAATTTCTGGACAAAACCTGATTGAGACTGTTTAGAAGTTTAGTTAAGTGGGGAATTGTGTTTTGGGATTCTGGAGAGTTTATAGAGAAAAAAAGGGATAAATTGAAATGTATTGACGATAAGTAATGAATATATTAAGACCAGTCGTAATAAAGATATTAACCTGTAAAGAGATATCGAATCAGATGCAAAACTCCATAAAAAAGTTGGTGCTGAACATCATTTTCGGATACCGTTCCTGGGAAACTTTTAACAACTGACCATGGCGTGGAGTTTGAAAATGACAGTTTTTTTCCGGTAAAACAAGAAAAGGTTTTTGAAGTCCGGTTATTAGATTATTTTTTCATAATTGAAAAACCTAGAATGGGATGCTAATTCTTCACTCTTTACCAGTAGACATATTAAATTTATACATAGCTTTTAAAGTCTTCGGAATCTTTCGGAAAATGTATGACGTGAAGTCATAATTAAATGCTTTCGAAAGGTTATTCTAATCATTTTATCCTAATAAAAAAAGCCTCTCAAATTGCTTCTTAACAAACAAATTGTTTAGCAATTGTTTACATTACAGGGATTTAAAGTTGAAATAATTTTTCAAAATAATTAATTCTGTAATGTTCTTAACATTGTCTACTTAAAGTTTTTGTTTTAAGAAAAGTTATTAAAATTGTACTTCATTTTCGTTTTCAAAATGTAGACAATTTGATAGACATACGTTAAGCCCCTAGTTTCGTAAATAATATTACATTTATTTCCGGCTAAAAGTGTACGTTTTATCCCATCAAAATCCCATTGTGCGCAGGGACAGGTTGAGAAACTAGCATCTCACCTTCGTGTGAGGAGTGGCCGGTACAACAATTAGACTGTCGACTGTGGCAAATGATATGACGCTTCCGACACGCCCCGGAAGTGGTGTGATGTATTGCGTTTGAAGATGTTTAGCGAACAAAAGCTGTCCGTTTGGTTGTAATATGCTGGTGTTGCTTATTTATTACCGAGCCATTCAGGCAGACAACTAATTCTGTTATTTATTTCGAGGGGAATCGGACCATTTTTTTTTGTAAATCTATGCATTGTTAAAGCTCGTATGAAGAGCTAAAACAATGTTATTGAATTATAGAATTATGATCATGACGAACTGAAAAAAGATTATGAAATTAATAACCAAATGACACTTGTATCAATTAACAAGCATTTTCGATTCCAATCCCGGATTTCGAGGTGGTTTGCTTTATTTGTTGCTGCTCTTACACCCATTTCTTCCCACGATAACGAGAATGAGCTGCGAGTGACGGGAACGGCGAACGTTTCACGGTGCATTTAATTATCCCCGAGAACAGACATAACCATAAACAAACGCTTAGGTTGTCGCCCACGCCACGAACCAGCGCACCAGGAGGATCGTCTGCACTGCACCGATCTGCCCTCGGTTTGGTAAGGTCATGGTAAGGCATACAAGGTGCGAAGGCGCGAAAATTGTCGCACCACATTGTCGATCGTCGAACACCGTGAGCGGGCGGGTTTGTGTGGGTTTTATTTTTCACCTTTTTTATTTATTTTTTTGCATATTATTACTTTCATGAGCCCTTTTTCTTCAATGTGCTTTTTTGTATTCTTCCTTAAACAACCGCCTTTTTTTGCAACAATTAGCAATATTTTTTTACTTTTTCGAAGTTTTTGGCCTGCTGAATGTTTGCATTTTGGTTCATTTATGTTATTTATCAAACAAATCATAATAACAAGCTGTCAGCGTGTAGTGTCTTGCTATTTGCATAACTTTAAGCATCAATCACTGTAATTAAAATTCTTTCTAAACCCCTGTATTCAACTGAAATTCTAGCTCAATATCCATGCTAAATAAAAATAATTTTTCTTTCCGCATTGAATTTCCAAGCTGCATTTCCTTCCGTTGCAACTTCTTTCCAGGAAATAAGAACGCCTTCCCGCGTATTAATGTCTTTCGAGAATTGCGTTTGCACTGCAGTGACGAAACGATTTTATACTTTCATACCACTTGCATCAACTGCATCCCATACAAAGCGCAGTTTGCAAAGAAGTTCGCACAAATGACAGAAAGCAGCATGTTCCCGCAGGAAAACAACAGAGCGGAGGGTAGCATAGTGTAGAGCGGTGCCAGTGCAGTTCCTTATGACAGCAATAGTAGTTTTGGGACGAATAGAAATGTAGTGCACCGATGGGAGATGGTGGCAAGTTGGTAATCCACGGGGAAAGCAAGCTGAATGAATCCGTTTTGCATGCGAAATTAGTTCATAAACGACAAAGAATTGGCTGCGGTGATTGAGTGCTCCGTTGCTTGAGCGTGCAATTGTGGAATGAAACAATGGGTTTTTGAACACTGTTGACATACTTAAAAGTGTCATTTAAAGAAATGGGTTGAATTTTGTTTTATCCTTTCTATGGAAATAAGCACATAAAGCTTTATTTTTTAATTTATTTTCACAATAAATTCTATAGTAATGATCATTTCTAACAAATACTCAGCTCTTTAAAAGAATTGAACACGAAAAATGAAAATAAATTGATGTAAAAACTACTATTTGCTTAAATTGAACCTATTTACTTACTTGGTTTTTTTTTCAGGTTCGGTAATAAGCCCTCAAATATAAAATTGTGAATATTAAAGTGAAAACTAATTAATGATAAGCTGAATTAAATTAAGTAAAGCGAACAAAACTTTCAAATGTAAACGTAAATTACTTAATAAAGAATGAAAATATAAGAAGAAAATCAAGCAAACAAGCTCAAAAATATTATAACTTAAGAAAAAGTTTTAGCAAAAAGTGTAAATAAACAAGCAGAAAAAAGGTAAATAAAAACAAATCGAGCACAATAACAAACCAAAAACATAAAATATAATAAAAAAGAAAATGAGTAAACATTTGATAATTCCTTTTTTAAAAATTCCAGAAGGAATTTAAGGAATTAACATTTGAATCGAATATAGACAATGTTCAATTACAAACCTCAGCCTTAGCAATCGACCGCCATGAACAAAAATATTTTTCAATGAATTGCAAATAATTTGAATTTATTACTTGATATACTTGATTTGACAATTAATACGAGGATACTACTTTTACAATGAATTTACCCTATTTATTCATTTATTTATTTATTTATTTATTATTAATTATGACGGTCCAGTGCCGTATTGTAAACACCGCTTGTGTTGAGTATATTTAATGATCATATTGATAAGGCAATTCCTTCATATTCTTTGCCTTATCCCGGGCATACTCGGTTAGAATTTACCTTATGTTGTTTTACATTTGGTCTTTGACATTTATTACAAGTTTTTACTTATGTGGTGTAACGTTTTTCATCTCATCAGTTTTATCAGATATGGTGGAGATATGATGATGGATGTATCATATATAGTAGAAGAATGTCCACAAAAAAGAAAAAGTATTCTATAATGGCCTATTTTGATAAAACTATGTTAAAAAAAAAATGGAGCTCGCCATGATATAATTAAACGAATTGAACTATTATCAAAGATAAGTGGTAATTTTATTTAACAGAAAAACTATTTACAATTCGATAGTTTTTTTTTAGAAGGGAGATAAGAAAGTTAGTTATTTTGAACACAAAGGAGGGAGATTGGCCGAAAGCTGGAGCAATTTCCTGGCTTGCTTATTGGAACCACTTCAGACGATTTTCAATGCAGTGAGAAGTATCGTAGTTTAAAACATTTGTTCGATTTTGTTTATCAGGATGATAAAAGTGCTTAACAGATTTTTGTATGAATGAAGTCTAATCGAGTAAAATGACCTCAAGAACTGTTTATCCAACCAAAGGACAGGACATTGTTTTGAACTGTTTCTAGAAATAACCATCCAGTTACGCCTTATGAATAAGTACAGTTACCCATCACATAATCACTATGATTTTAAAAAGATTAGCTAAGCTAAGAAAAAATATGTTATGGTACCGTAGTTTCAGGGCATACTAGGCATTTAATATCCGAATATTTTAAGAGCAAACCATCAACATTTTGCGTCCTAAAATTTAAAAAAAATGTTCGAGAATGCATACTCTGGTTGAACAAATCACAATCACACTTATACACAATAATTTCCCCTTTTTCAATGCAATACAAGTAAAACATCTTCCCGCTTTGTTTGACACACATTTTTCGAAAGAGTAACTTCTCTATTTGCATATAGCAATCAATTCAAATAAAGGAAACTTGCTCTATTCTCATTCTTACGACAAGTAGCTAAGGCTACACAACGCAGCATCAAAGAATGACTATAGTTACACTCTCTCCTTGTGCCCATACCACACAAGCAGCCCGAGCAGAAGTTTATCAGAAGCTTAGCAGCCTACCAAACTGGCAAGCGTGTGTACAGAAGAATCAATTACTCCTAGTGGAAATGGCACAACACACTACTTGCCAAAAGCCGGGTGTTACAATAGTGATCCCATTTTGTGCCCGCAGTACAAACGCCCAAAGCATTAGACATTAGGGACACAATACCGATAATTGGAAAGCGGACGAAACTTATTCTCCCATCAGCAACATCATCGCACTAGGCCTTAATTAAATGGAAGCCAGGAAGCTAGCTGGCAGCAACTTTTGTGCAATGCTAATGTGCGCCGTGGTTGTGCCAGAGAGCACTGATAAGCAAGTGGTTTGGTTGGTGCATTGTTTTTGCTTCATGAGTCCTGTATTGCTAACCAAACTTTTGCCAAGCAGAACGCACACTACCCCGACGGATGTGAAACATTAAATTAATTCACTCTGTTTGGTTTGTTTTGTGACACATTGCGTTTTGTCCCACTTTGGCGGGGAGAGGAGTTCTGGCACTATTCATGCGCTGTTTGTACTTGTCTTAATGCGAATTCTATTTTGTATGTTGTATTGCATGTCAAGCAATTCTAATTCTAATTAATGTGCATTGAATCAAAGTTTTCTCTTGTTTTCGTGATTAATTAATTCTCTTCGTTTACAATTATTAAATTAATGTCTTTAGTTAAATGAGTATCCTTCCTTGAAGCATGTTCTTCTTTTCAATTATTTTCATTAAACCCTCGTTTGATAATATTTTGAAAACTACTTTATATTAAATTCGTACCAATAATATTCAAGACTTTAACCTCAACTAAACACGAGTATCTCAAAACTGTTTTTAACTAATTTATTTTTATCAATTGCAAGTTATGTCACCACAACATAGTACAAAAATAAATCCCAAACAAAACCTCACTGGTGACCTCATCCTGTAGCTTTAACCCCCAACAAAGTACGGCGTGAAGTAATAACACTGCAACAACGTTTAAATTTATTATTACTTTTTTGTACCTTCAAATAACTCGACTAGCTGCAGACGTCTTCTTTATTTTAATGGCGCACATCAGCAGTTACTTCTGCTGAATTATTTTGCTGCTGCCACCGCTCGCGGATTACGGACGGAACCTTTGATCCGAACGATTACACGAGATTCAAAAATTTGTGGCTGTTGATAGCGAGTTGAGTCACCGCAAAAAAAAACCCCACTGTGACCCGATCGTCACTGCAGTTTTGTGCGGGTTTACTGGCTCAAACAGGACCAGAAAAACCCGCACGCATGGGTGATGTTTTTCGTTCGAGTAGCTCATAAAGTACGGCTGATCATGGCAATCAAACTGTGTCGGCAGGCGCGTCTTTGACACGCCCGACACAATATTGACGGTGTGTGACATGGCAAATAAAAATAAACAGACTGAGGACCGCGTGAGGTCCGATTGGATTGGTGCGAGAGCTCAGAGAGCAGAGGACTTACTAGCAGAAAAACGGTTGAGCAATATATGGATAAATAATTAAGTCAACGTATCGTATATATTTGAATAACTATTGATTGTTTGCTACAGATCCATTTTACCCGCAAACTGATGTTATTAATTTTCCTAAAAGCGTACCTTTTTTATATTTCTTAGACTGGGAAAGAAATCCTCTAAAATATTCCTACAAAACAAACAAAGTATGAAATGCCAACGAAAGGTACAAATGGGAAGTGATGTTACTGCTAACGATGGTTATTGGATTTGATGGTAAAAAGGTGATAATGATGAGCAGGATTGACATATTTTTCCTTTTTTTTTTTGGTTCAGTCACCAAATAGTGTGTTCTACGGGAAGCTTTTTGCTTTGCCTTTCTTTTCCGCCCCAGAATATCGAAAGATTGCAGCGAAACCAGAGCACGAGACAAAAATTTCATCATCATCCTCTAATGATGTAGGCCATTACAAGGCCTACGGTGAAACGTGCTGGAATAAAAACCAAGAATTTAGCAACCCACGAAGGTCCTTGCCTGGCGTGGACTGCCGTGGATTGCTGAATGCGTGCACCAAGTACGAAGGCACGTGATAATGATAGCACTGATGATTGCAATTAGAGGAGATGGAAATGAATCTGGACACGGGAGGGATTTCAAATCATTCTCGGTGGTGCGTGATGTGGTGCTGATGGTGATGGTGTGATAATTTTTAATTTTCGATGCTTTCACGTGACGCACATTTTTGGAAAGCAAAGTATTATATATTCCAGCAAACAAAGTATGAAAATCGTGTATTACATATGTTGAAACAATTTATGCAAGACGTTTTATTATTATTAGCAATAAAGAAAAATAAAAATATGATTATTATAAGAATTAAATGAAGCAAAACATTTCTTTCGCCAAAACTACTATTTGAAACCTCGTTTCCGCGTTTATTCTGCTAGAATGGCCGAATTTATCGGCTCTTTTCGAGGCTCTAAGCGGAATGGAAATTGGGGTGCTTCCTATCACATTGATTTAAAGTTCGGTGAGTTTCTGATTTTTGCTCCACATGTAAAGCTATGTAATCGGATTTGTGAGTGAGTTATAGCCGATTTTCCTTGGAAATGTGGGTGGCGGAATTTCCTGGGAATTTTAGGGACCCACATTAGCGCTAGGAAAAGCGATGAAAACTTCCTCCTTTTCCGCTATATACGCTATATACTGAACCCATGTTGATCTTCATCGTGCGATGGGGGACCTAATACTAAGGTGGGTCATAGAGGAGGCTCGTGCTCGCCGTTTCATAACTGCTCTAGTGGAGAGGGAGTGGTGTAATCATTCTAAGGCTAAAGGGTTTCTCTAGCCGACGAGGCTACCGACGGCTGCCAACTTCGCTGGATCGTCCGGTGCCATTCTCATCACATGATCAACTCACCTGATGCTGATGCTATCTATCTCTCGATATGAAATTTGTTGTTTTGACTCCCTCAATCCTTCTGCACATGTTCCTACTGAACACGGTGTGGATTACTATAAAGTTTTTATACAGTCCCATGCTGCTGTCAAAGCTCAAGACTTTTGGCCCCAAATAGGTGAAAATTTGGACGTCTTCTCAGGTTTCGAACGCCTAGGAGTTACCACCATTTCTGTCTTCTTCGTCTGGTAACAGCTTCTGTTGCATAAGAGAACCACAAATCCACAAATTCTGATGTCTTTGTCATCAGCGTAGGCCAGGACCTGGTTTGAATTACAGAAAAAGTTTTCAAATCTTCCACCTTTGACCCTTAGATTTCCCTCTCTAGTTCCAATTTGATGAGAAGGCAGAAGACCCATCTCCCTTGCCTTAACCCTGGATGATAGCCAAGGGGTTTGAGCGTTTTCTATTCATCTTCATCTGACATATGATGCTGATTCTAAATGAGCTTGTTGGGTCGCATAGAATTCAGTATTCTGTTCAGTGGTTAACGTTCCGTTTGGTATTGATACCAAACTCTCATGTCATACTGATTGACACAAGAGCAAGTACAACACAAGTATTGAATTGCTCCAATTATTGATAGCAAACATTAAACCTGAATAAACATAACTTTGACGAAAGAAAAGCGCTACTCTTTGTCCGATAAATCAATAAAGCGAAGAAAAAAACAGATGAGATTTTAAATTATTTCAGCAATAAATGCTTGCGTTTCTATTTATTTGTTCTACTCTTTTATTTTACCTTGGAACAAAGAGCAAATGACATAATTTTTAATACGTGTGCGGTATTCAAAATTCCCCAAAAGTGTGCTTAGCTTTGCATTTCAATGAGTCCCCACCAGCTATTGACTACGACACAACATCACAACGTTTGCGGTAGGCTACGCAACTCTTCCCAGGACACATCCTAAGGGTCTTTTCGGACAATAGTCTGTAAGATCGATATTCTGTGGACGTTTATTTCTTACGTAGCTTTTTTAAATGCAACGACGTGCTGCTTCTTCCGGCCACTGTTACCACTACCGGAACAGTCTCCGAACACTACCGTGGGCGGAAGGAAAGTTTGCCACTGGCGAAAACCTTAAGTGGAAATGCAACATTTTCCGGACGCAATTTGCATATTTTTCTGCACCTGGACATTGCTGCTTCTCTTTGTACATCCCTGTCATCATCAGGGTCCGTTTTCTCACCAGAGGTTGGTACTCTAAGGAAATGAGGGAAAGGTGCACGTGAACATCTACAATGAAAACTAACTCCCCTGCTGCTGCTACTGCTGCTGTGGGTGGATTTAAATTGTTCTCCTTCCGAGCTGCTGCTTCTGTTTCGGTAGCTCTGCTGCACTGTACGACGATTTTGCATTAAGCACCTTCTGGACAAAGAAAATAAACGTTCTACTCTTGCCGTACCGGGGACGTTCTGCGTCAGCACCTGGTGAAGTTTTAAATTGCATTATTATTGCTTGCCCGCTGGATTGTCCTATAGTCCCGGTGAATCCCATAAGCCCTGCTGATGTTATGATTCTTCCATTTTTTCTTGTAGGTGATTTTAACGTTTCGCTTAAAGTTCATAGCATCATCCCTTCGAACCAACTGGCTTAGAAAGATCAACGATGCTGATAAAACACTTTTGATTCTTAGCGATGATAATCTCCTTTTTTAATGCAGGGGCTTATAGAGTGTATAGAGTTTATGCAAAATGGATTGTTTATGAAGCAAGGTTAAACTTAAATTGTGTGTTTTTTTTACTTTGTTTTTTTGTTGCTAGAATACTCTCGATTTAGAGTTGTTCGTTTGACTACTCATAAGATGCAGATTTCTTCATAAAGAACATCGTGCTTTAATGGTTTCCAAGACCTCTTTTAGATACGTCTAGCTAAACGTCGTTATTCAAAGTGCTCAAGAGCGCTGCATAAAGTTCATGATCCAAGTTATTTCATGTTTGTTAATTTCTTGAACAAACCTTTTCACGACTCGTACTGATCTATGTGTCTGCTGCTTGATATGAGACCTCAAGAAAGCAGCGCAGGTTTGAAAACTCACATATACACCAAGTATACTATTCAAACTCTTCACCAGAGTTTCCACACAAAAGCATGTGCTTTTTATGACATATTTCAAACTTTTTGGTAGACCATCCTGAAATGTGGATGTCAGTATCAGTATATAATCAGTAAGTCAGGATCAGTGAATGTAGAATGCAATGACAGGTGATTTTTAAAAATTAATTGTAACCGTTCGAAACACTTTCAATCACGAGGATATAGTTTAGCATAAATTATGTTATTACTTGATCTTTCATATATCAGAGAATCGTTGACTAGGCCGTGATAATGTAAAAATGGTGTGATGGAAAGTGTGCACCAGGAACTCTCTAGCTTGTTCAAACATTTCATTTCAATTATTCAAAAATTATCGGTGAGCGCGACTATTTATTACTGAATTCTAGAATACGTTAGCATTGTTGGAAAATTTTTATAAGATTCCCAACACCCTGTCAGTTAGAAGTTGCACGGACGAAAAGGAGAGAAAAGAATAATCAGTATAGGGCAGGACGAGTCTGCCCTGGGATCAGTTAGGAAGCGAATGATGAGTCGCAAATCAACCAGGAACGAACTAAGATCAGAAACGTATACAAATGCGCGCTAAAAGCTGACAATTTTTTTGGTTGTTTAACTGTACTACTTACTAAGAAACTAAGACACACAGAACAAGCAAAAGAAGCCGCGCCTTGTTTTTGAATAAGCATCATTTTAATATTTTATTTAAAAAAACCTCGTTATCGTTATAATTAATTTACATAACTTGATGCACTTCTAACAAAAATAATTCTAATATTGTATCAGATGATAAAGGGTAGGTCTTTTTCCTATATACTGCTTGCTGTACTTGCTGCCATTAATATCTCTCTCTGTTGAGAAGATGTTTTATCGAATGGACGCATTATGTCTACAAGAAGCCTACCATTAATTTGAAGAAATAGGAATTTCTTTTTTTTTTTGTTAAAGGGGAGGGGAACCTTCAAAAGGTCCCCATCTCGGAAGGTGGTCTGCGGCTACAGACCAACCCTCAAGATGGGGTATGTGGGATTCATCATGACGCTGGGTCCGTGAAGCGGTTACTGGTTACTCGACGCTGCTGCTGCTGCTTCCGTTGTAGTTGTAGTCCTTTGTGTGCGGTTACGGCGGCAGCTGTTGCTGCCTTGGTTGTTCCGTGTTCTGCCGTCGTTGTTGTCGCCTCCGTCTTGCCGTTGGTGGACTTTCCTCATTCCATCTCACTTGGAGGTTTCTGAAGATGTTCCGAGCGGCAGTCCGGACTGCTTCCCAGGTGTCGCGGTTGGCACACATTTCCGCCGCCAGATTATCCATCGTCAGGCGGGTGTGGCTCTGCTGCTGCATCTCTTGTTGGATCCGAGCGAACCGTGGACAGTGGAACATTACGTGGTCGACATCTTCTACGTCATGTTCACACACCGGGCAGTTTGGCGAGCCGTCGAGGATGCCTTTCTCGACGAAGTAGCTCCGTAGAAACCGATGCCCTATAAAGAGTTGAGAGATAAAAATCAATTTCTCCGTGCTTTCGATTTATCCAGGACATAATGTCCGGGATAAGTCTCCTCGTCTTCGTCCCCGGCGATCCCTCCTGCTCTGCTCCGGCTGTCCACTGTTGCTGCCAGCGTTCCATGGTCTCCTCTCTGCGTCGCTTGTGTATGTCTGGTCCAGTATATCCATTCGCTACCTTGTCGTCGTGGCAGCGAATATCCTCCTCTAGGAGGAGGACTAGCGACCACGCAAGCTGCATCGTAGGAAACCGTCTGGAAGACCCTGGCTACTCGGAGTACTCCTGTGCGGTGTGTCCTCTGAACGGTGGTGTGATGGATGTCTCTCTGTAGAAGTATCCGTCCCCACGATGGTGCCGCGTAACGAACAATGCTATTCCCAACTTTAACCAGGGCTCTCCTTCTGCTGCTTTTGGGGCCACACTTGTTCGGCATCAGAGCGGTCAAGGCATTTGCGATACGCGTTGCCTTGCTGCAGACCTTCTCCAAATGCCGGCCGTAGTGCTGCTTGCGGCAGAGCTCGACGCCGAGGTACTTGAGCGATTCCGTGGAAATGATCGTGTGTCCCCCCGCCTGTAGTTGACCTACTTGCGGGTTGTGATGTGTGCAGAAGATCATGTTGCCGGTCTTTTGATGGGCCAGCTTCAGACCCACTGCATCCATCCAACGCTCGATCATCTCCAGGTTCTTCGTAGCATGGTTGCTGATTTCTTGTGGATCCCTCCCGATAAGGGTGAACGCCACATCATCCGTAAATCGAATAATGTCCGCACGATTCCCGGACAGCTCCAGACGTAGAAGGTCGTCATACATGACGTTCCACAGTGTTGGCCCTAGAAACGAAACCTGTGGAACACCCGCCGTCACTGGTAGCGAGACCATTCCTTCGTCCGTCTCGTAATGGAGCGTGCGATTGATGAAGTAGTTCCGCAGCAACGCCTGGAGGTACAATAGCGTGTTTCTCCGCTGCAGAGCTGCTCCAATCGCTGTCCAGTTGGCCGTGTTAAAGGCCTTCTTCACGTCGATTGTCACCATTGCACACAGTCGGTCGCCTTTGCGCTTTTTGTCCAGCGCAACCTTTCCGTTGGCGATCACCCTGTTAATGGCGTCCATAGTAGAGCGTCCCTTCCGGAATCCGTATTGGGCATCAGCGAGGCTGCCCGTCGCATCGAGATGCTCCGTAAGTCTGCGCTGTATTAGCGGCTCCAACACTTTTCCCAGAACACTCAGCAGGCAGATCGACCGGTACGACGATGCTTCACCCGATGGTTTCCCGGCCTTCGAGAACAGCACCAACCGTTGCCTCTTCCATTCAACGGGGAAGTGGCCGGAATTTATATAGTGCTGGAACGTTCTCGAGAAGACGCGTGGAAATGTTGTCATCGCCGCTATCAAGGCCACGTTCGGGATATTATCGTCTCCAGGGGCACGCTGTGGGTTGAGCGATTTTGCAATGCCCAACAGCTCGTCCTCGGTGACTGAATCCCTAGCCGTGTTCTCGTCCGTCCGTCCTGTCTCTGCTGCTATTGCGGGCCACTCCATGGGCGGTTGCACCGAAGAAATAGAACTTGACTTTATTAAAAGGGTCTCTCTAGATCTTTTGAGCTCTTGAAGAGTTGAAGACATTTTCCAGTGTGCTTCTTGAAATCCAGATTTCAAAAAACGCAAATAGAAGCGAATTTTCATCATTAGTGAATATCTTGAATTACTTCCATTGGAAGAATTCAATTACTTTGATAAAAAAGCCTTATTTCCTTAATTCTACAAAGTGATGATATTTTGATGTTATTGTGATTTTGATAGTTGTCTTACAAAACGATTATTATGCCTACATGCCGCCGAAGGACCTGTTTGTCAAAAATGTTTATAAATCCTCCAAAAGACTGTTTCCACAAATACTCATCAACCAGTAGACCAGTAAAGTATATTTACTGAAATATTCAGAAGAAACACCTCTCCAAAATGAGACCAATTTGTTTTACCCACATGCAGACAGTAGCTTAGCGAATAAGATGTTTTATTAAAAATCGATTTCTATCCCATCATCCCTAAAAGACTAATAACTCAACGCCATAATGCTAACCGATGACTGTGGATGTTGTAAAACAAATACTTTCGCTGGTCAGCATCCGTCGAATGGTTTTATAAGCCATCCTCCGCAGCAACGACGCAACCAGCGGAATCGACCATAGAACCTGGCCAACAGCTATTACAAGCCGTGTCGTGCTGTTTTTAGCAAAACCCGCCGCCCAAATTGAGGTTCGCTATTTTGCCATTTTGTGTCGTGATTATAATGCTACCCCGCTTTGGTATCCTTGCATTATTGAATTACCCGTCCGTAAATCATAAATTTTGCATGACACACCGAGACGGGAAATCCTTATGGCAGTACAAGCCTGGTGGAGTTGTGTTTGTCTGGCTGGCTGGGTTGTGGAATTGCACGAGCACCGGTCGTATTTGAACAACAGGAAGCGATTGCAGGGATGTTGTTGCTGTACCACGGTTTATTGGTAGTTGGGAATAACACACCGGACTTGGATCAACTCGACCCTCGTCCACACGTATATACACTTCCGGCTGGACATGGATGGTGTGCTTTTATTCCGCTGGTAAGCTCCTAAATGTCAGTACCCTTGGAAGCATGGCAAACACTCTCATGATCATACTCCATTTCGCCATGTTGGGTGCAAAAGTGTGGCAACTTTTCATTTCACCACAATTACCGAGAGCCACCCAGGCGGGGGGAGGGGGGGGGAGAGGGGGGGAAGGTTTGACATTCAAAATGAACGACGATAAATACTCTCGGTAATAGTTAGCTCATTCATCTACCAACCATTTGTCTGGGCGGCGTTTGTTGTTGTGCTTTTCTTAAAGAGTTTTCCGAATCGTTAGAAAATGCTTTACCAGACACTGCATGCGTTCGGAGTATGGACATCAAGGTACCACCAGGGGGGAAACTCATTACAATAAGGGATACGGTGGCTTAAGGAGAGGTTCTCGATTGCCATCGAGGAAAATTTATGCCCCAAGGCAACTTCTGGTTCGGTTCGGTGTGCAATAAACCGAGGTCCTAAAGAAGTTCCGGCTGGAGGGTGAGGAACTAGGGAAGCAGGGTGAGTAGAGTAATGTGTCTTTCGGTGGAGTCCATACACATGTCCGGGGTCCATCGATTTGGGCTGTACTGGGCACGTTATTCACATCACGTTTTCCCGAACCATCTCTCTCGCTCGCTCACTCGCTCTGCCCATTTTCTCACCAATTTTCCCGCATGGTAGTAGCTGGCCTTGGGTTAGTTTTGATACGTTGATTATTTGTTTACAACGTGCCGGCGGGCACAACCGGGCAAAGATCCGGTATCCGGATAGTACGATGAAACCGGATTGTTTACTCGCAGCCATCGATAGGGATGTGTTTGCCCTGTCGATCGATACGACAGATATGAAATGGAAGTCCTTTCGGTAGCAAACCAACGAAGAAAAAAGAAACAAGCAAAAAGCAACGACTACATAAAGGCAAACAATTGCGCATGATTGGAGCCCGTGTGTGCCTCGGCACGGGGTCGTAAAGAATTAATCAGCGTTTGGCTATTGGCATATTAATGGTGTAATCTTCGGGAATGTTAGAATAATTGGTCCGTATCGGTTATGTGGGTGCTGAAAAGGAGCAGCATATTTGTATGGCCATTGCAAACGTTTCGTTTTAACATGCAGGTCAACTTGCATGCCCATTTATGATGAACCCATTTTCGATCAAGGCGATGGTTATAGGGCGATTAGAATAAGGATAAAAGGTGGAGTTATTTAATAGGTGCTGACCCATTTGTAATACTATTCGAGAACTTTATGTATGATGAAGAGAACATGATTACACTAATTATATACAATAAACTATGTGAAAAAGGGTTCTGTAACCAATTATGAAGACTTTTTATTATTATGTCCCCAAATAAATATTGTTTTTTCTCATTTTTTTGTACGTTGTATGTTATCGAAGCTTAAAAATTGTATTGTTCGACTAACAAAAAGACAGAGACAAATATTTTTTTTACAAAATGGATGACATTTGAGAATAGTGCCTCAAACAAAAATTTAGAACCCAAGCACTTAAAGTTTGATAGTGTCATTTCAGAATTGTCTCCTAGTAATTGTAATTTGTTTAAAAAAATATTGTTGATAATCTGACGTATTTTAGCAAAATGAAAATAATTATTTAAAATTCAAAATCCGATTCCCTTTGTACTATAAGACAAGATTCCAACGAAAAATCTGAAGTCCAAAAATGTTAAGCCTTCTTGCCTCAAGCTTAAAATAGGTCTATTCTTGACCATTTTCTTAACATACTTTAAATGGCAAATTTTGGTTAGCAAGCTATATTTTATTAACCCTTTTTATGTTCGATTAACTTAACTAAACATTGAAAAGATTTTTTCTAACATACGATCCCGTGAAGCAATCAGTAAATATAAGCAATTAGAAATATCCAACTGAAAAGGAGTGACAGCGATGTTTGGCCAAACGACGGCCTTGGACCGTTGACAGTGTGGTGGATTTTTTGAGCAGGCCAAGACTGCAACTCGATGATGGCGACTGGGCTCTTCTTCTTGGCTTAACGACCACTAATGTCACGACGATCATCAAATGGCTTACGGCGTAGTTGGGAGTTGAACCCCGGTCCTGCCACTGTCGCATATATCACCTATAATGCTTGTAATGTTTTAATGCTTTAAAACAAACTAAACACTGAAAAGTTTTCGTCAAAAATACGATACCTTGGAGCCATTCTAAACAGTAAAAGAGCTAGCGCAACCATCTGACTGAGGATGGTTGAAGGAGTGACTGCGATGTTTTGAAAAATTAACAAACTTTTATGTTTGTTTTAATACGTTGGCTAGTCTTATTGTTTTGCTATCCGTCTCTATATCACTCCTTACTCCCAGAAAGATAAGTTCCTTGTAATGCCATCAAAATTATTTAATTAGTGTACAACGAGTTGTTGGAAAACTGCTGTATTAAAGTAAAAATTCTTATTCTTTGTTTTAGAATAAAATAATAATAATGCCTTTAGGAAAATAGTCGTGTTGATTGCTCGGAAATGCATTAGATAACACGTGAAAGCAGCAAGTAACCAGCCCAGCTTGCATCATCAATATTACATTCATTCCTTTAAGACATTAAAGCGAGGCAGCAGCGTGGCTCACATTGTACTTACCCATGAAGCGGAAATAATGTCATCTGCCGGGATGAAAATTTCATACGAGAAAAGCACAATTTTTATGGATCTTCGAGTAAACACAAGCACACACTCGTACGTGCAACGATGGAAGTAATACTTTCCATGGCCGATTTGCACTTTGAATAAGTAATCCGGCTCCATTTTGTCTTTTACCTTTGGGTTTGGTCCATTTTTGCCTCCCATGCAACATACACTAGATACACACACAAACACACAATACGGCGCCATTGTTTGAACGATTGTGTCTTTATACTGGCTGGGAAAATTATAGTCACCGAAGGAGCTGCATGCGAGGAAAAATGGAGGACTTACCGCACATTCACTGCACAGCACACGCTGGCACATGGGACTTTGTATCGCATTATTGTTTGAAGGCTGTTGGGGACTACGGCACTAAACTCTCCTGTGTCTGCTGTCCACTGTGAATGCGCCGAACGATGATGCAACACACAAATGGCATCTAGTCCATTGGAAGTTTTGTCCTGTTGCTTGCTGTTGGCGTATTGAGATCGCTCTGCGTCCTATTTTTTCCACATTTTCCCTGTGGGCTTTAACACAAAAGCGAAAGATGTTGGACGAAAAACAAATGATGTGGGCTTCATTAGCTTAGGAAACGGTAGATAGATTGTTTTTTAAAGTATGCAAGCCGAAGAATGCTTTCATAGTAAATGAGAAACTGTTGCATTCGATTTTTGTTTCCGTAGTTAAATAAATCGTCCTCCGTTGAAGTAACCATTTGTCTCATACTCAAGGATATTAAATTGTAAGATATTCAAGTAAACATTGAATACTACTTTGAAATCATAACTATAGAAAAAATGCAACGATGGATTGAAATGAGTTGCCACCAAGAATCCTTCGTAGTGTGGTGACCATGTTTTATGGCATATTTATTATTTCTTCCCTCTTCTGTTTATTCACCAGATAGTCTAAAGAAGTATTTATGGTCTGTTGTTTTTCCAAGTGGAAAATAATTGCCAGACAGTCCATTTCTCGAAACATCCAGCAAAGAGAAAGCCGTTGTCTCCTGAGGATGACGGAGGATAAGAAAATCTTTACTTGCTGACCAGCCCACCAATGTCTAGGGATGATCATAAAAATATTGCTATCATTAAATGTGGAGCTAAAAAGAGTGAGAGTTTACAGTGAGATCTACAAAGTCTGATACTTCTGACGTTACTTTAAAACCATACTTTTTTACATATAAATTTATCCTTTTAAAGCAGTATATACATAATTATTTAAACGTAACAGTGACAACACGATTAAAAGAGGATAAAATTTTATACTTAGGTATTGTCTTTTTAAAACATTTTGCTTTTCTTCTGATGGGACGGCCTGGTCGTATAGCTTTTTTAAAAATTTGTATAGACATGATTTTTTGATATGCCAAAACACTGCATCAGCAATTTTAGGAATGAAGAATTTTTCTTGATTTTTCTTTGGGATTTTGTTAAAAAAAATTGAAGCTCTGAACATATTGACGTTGAATTCAACACTTGTTTATGGACATGCCGGTTCGACATAAACATTTTGAATAGCCTTACATCTGCTACTCATCTTGTTTTTACGTTTGATATTTTTATCGCAATGTGTGCAAGAGAATAATCCTCGAGCTAAACCACAGAGTATGTGGCTGTCAGTGTAGTTTACATTTTCGATTTTACCATTAACGCATTGCTATGTGATTTTTGGAAGGGAACAAGACGAGCGTGAAGTGAAAGAAATCTTAACAAATATTTATTTTTAAACTGCATAACAAGAACATTTTTTTTATTTTATGCAATTAAATCAAAAACTGTGAAAAATGCTGATACAAAATGCCTTGAATAATACTCTGGTTGGGGCGATTCGGCGGTGGGGCAACCGCGGTCAGCACCCCTTCCAGACCGTTCCCCAGTAGTGAGGTTAAAGGTAGTTAAGCCAAGTAAAAGAATAACCATTTTTGCTGATGCAACAGTTATTTTTATATTAATTATAAATAAATAAATAAATAAATAAGTTATTTTTATAAAATGTTTTCAACCACAACCGACGAAGCGCAAGTCCAAATAGTGAAGGAATCTTTACTGCAGAATCGTCGATTAACGATAAAAGACCTACCCGTTGATGTTGGCATATCCACTGGATCGGTGAAAACAATTTTGAACGATGTTTTGGACCTGAAACGCGTCAAAGAACGTTGGACGTCAAGCGCTGTCGTCCCACAACCACGGTATTCTCCGGACTTGGCACCAATGCGACTTTTGGCCGTTCAATAAACTAAAAAGACCCCTTGGGGGACTTCGCTTCGAGTCTATTGAATAGATCCAACCCAAAACGAGGACGGAACTGAAAGCCATCTCTGCAGCAGAGTTCAACAACTGTTACGAAAAATGGATAATTCGTTGGAACAAGTGTATTGCATCGGGAGGAGAATACTTCGAAGAACCTTATTACACCTTATTTTTGACCACAGTAGTACAAAATTTTGGTAGAAGAATAGAAAACAGGAAAGGTAGCAAAATGATTTGATTCAATAATAGATTTTCTTTTAACGTTTAATGTAATTTAGTAAGAAAAGACTTAAAATATTTTACAATGTTTGGGTCCATATCACTTAACATTGAATACTGTATTGAAAGAACACATGACAAGCCTTCTTGACGCCTTTCTTCGAAGAGATTAGATTCACATTGTTATAATGTATATGGTTCGAGGAGTAACAATAAAATGTTCAGGTTCAGACTTTACGACTCGTTTCTAATTGGCATCCAGTGGATTTCTCCTGAAAACTGCAATGATTGCATTTTTATTATCAGCTACTTTCAAACGAGACCAAATCGTGTTGCTCGAAATTATTCTCCTTACCTTTTGTTTTCTATTCCCAAACAAAAACCGCCTCTGGGACAAAGTTATATAAAACAATTATTACACCCGCCCAGGAACAAGTCCTTCAACTTTCAACCACACGTCAATCGACTTCCGCATGAGAAGACAAGTCTGGAGAGAAATGTAAGATAGCATAGCGCTGCACCATAGAAGAAGCAATTTACAATAAGAAAAAAAAAACCCTCCCGTACGGGGGCGTCACTTTTACATTAGTGTCCGCCCTCGATTGGACCCCGTGCTCGACGTCCCGGCAGGCCAAACCTGTTCGTAATGCTCTCGGGCACGTGGCTGGGTGGTCGGACGTGTATCAATTTCTACCGAGGTGAAGCTTCGGGAAGCCTTTGATTGAGTGATTTAAATCATTTACCATGGAACGGAATTTGATCCATTCCCGTTAGCGTGGGGCTGACTGTGACCTGTCATTCGGACCGCAGTTTGTGTTGAGTGCGTTCGTCTCCGTTCGTTTGCTGCTAATGGGTTTCCCCTTTTTTTTTTCGTCTGCCAAAGTGAGAAAGTATGTTTTCGGGTGGAGGATTTAATTTTTAACAGTGAAGGCGTTGATCAAACGCGTCATCGAAGTTTAAGATCGTTAGGAGCTTACCTGCGCGAGTTGGGTGTTCGTGTTCGTGTCAAAAACTGGAAGCACTGGCTCGTTATCCGGAGTACGGAAGAAAGTTATTTGAAAAATGGAGTCACAATTACTTTTCCCTACTACCCTGCATCCCTACATCATGTTGGTGGAAGTATTGTAAGTCCACTCACAATTTCGCTACGCGATCGAACTCGATAACATCAAATTAGCAACGAAAAAGCAACAAAAAAAAAACGCACAGCGCTTCGGCACGTTGTAAAACATAATCGAACCATGGTCAGCTCCACCTCCTCACAAGCTTACAATCCTACACAATCTTCCATTTTTCAACCGAGTCACAAAATACCTTGAATTTCCAGGAGAGGACCGCCTGAATAAAAATAAAAAGAACCTGATTTGAGGACACGATTATCATTTTTCGTGCCGCGATCATTAGCACGATCTTCCCCACATCACTTGGGTTTTGGGTGTCGATCTTCCCAATTAAAGGGAAATGCGTTCCGGCAACCTTTCCCTCACGTCCAGATTTGCGGTCCATCGGCGCCAATTATTTTAGCCAACACCCTTGAATTTCGAGTGCAACAAGATCGTGAGAAGCATCGCTTGTGAGGATAACATCACCGATAAGGATATTATTTTGCATATAAGGCGATAATGATCTTTCACTTGAAGTTTCTGCATGCCAAAGAGATTTATATTTTTGTGCTTCCTGTTAACGAAAATTGATTTCACTTCTGATAAATTGATAAAGTTTTCCCTCATGTAAGGAAAACTTTATCAATTTATCATGTTTCCCTCATGTTGTTTACCCTCATGTAAGTAAAATGCGTTAAAATGAAAAATCATTTAATTTGGTTGTGTAGTTTTCCGAATCAAACCCTCTGTCTTACGTATGTTGTCTTATGGATCTCCAGAACAACAGCTCTGTATCATTCCTGGGTACGATTGCGTTCCCTTCACACCTAATTGCGTATTTTGTCACGGAAGCTTGTGACTATCCTACGTTGTCCTAACAGCAGTCCAGTAATCCCAGCTCCAACTGCAACTGTAAAAGGGCGAACAACCATTGACCTAACGATGGTTCGTAATGACCTGACGACGGAGCAGAAGAATGGGTGATTACGCTTCCGGATGAGACCGAAACCTTTCCCTAAGCTCTAATGGTCACGGTACCCACCACCGGAAACCATGGTACGCACCGTAGAGCTGCTGTTGTAAATCAAATTACACTGTCGGACGCGGTGCTCATTTCTGCGGATGGGAAGATAACATATTGCGTGTGGTTGCTGTAAAATCAGTAAATCCTGATAGGTTCTATACGACTCAGAGAAAAAAAGGGATAAAAAGGTATAAAGTATTGCAAATAATATATAATAAAGCCAAAATAAAAGCGTCCTTTAATGTAAGAAAACTAAAATCATTTTGTAGATTTCACACTAGATCAGCACTCGAAACGAAATGCATTATGAAAAATGGTTGTAAAATTACATTACAGTTAAGAATTATAAATCAACTAGGTTGTAACCTCTATCAACCTGAAAGCAGGTTCAAGCAGGACAGGGCAGGACCGGGTTCAAGGGTTCCTATCCGAACCGTTCCTCCGTTCTAAGGACTCCCAAAATCAGCGTGAGAGATCAACTACATGGTATCGATTTACATAGTAAGCTTAGTATATGGACGGCATGTTCCTGGCGGTCTACGGAAAATACAAGCAAGTCAGGCGTGAATTTTCATAACCAAATTTTGGGTCATATTGCAAAGTACATAATTATTTGGAGATCATATTTGTTTTCCATTTTTGGCTAACATTTAAGGGCCTTTAACATTTAAGGTTTTTTGAATCAAAGAATTTGTCAAGACTATTAAAAAAACGTCAATTTGTATAGTTAACAGGTTGGCTGATAAGTCCCCCGTCTGACACATAGATGGCGCCGCTAGTATTAAATGCATATTATTTTTATATAGCACCAACCTTCAAATGATTCGTGTCAAAATTTGACGTCTGTATGTCAATTTGTTTTTGAGACAGAGCGTCTTTTGTCGAGCAACTTTTGGTTGCTTGACGAACGAAAAAAGAACGAAGAAGAAAAAATTGTTGTTCCACCAAGACAACGCACCGTGCCACAAGTCATTGAGAACGATGGCAAAAATTCATGAATTGGGCTTCGAATTGCTTCCCCATCCACCGTATTCTCCAGATCTGGCCCCCAGCGACTTTTCTTGTTCTCAAACCTCAAAAGGATGCTCGCAGGGAAAAAATTTGGCTGCAATGAAGAGGTGGTCGCCGAAACTAAGGCCTATTTTGAGGCAAAACCGAAGGAGTACTACCAAAATGGTGTCAAAAAATTGGAAGGTCGTTATAATCGTTGTATCGCTCTTGAAGGGAACTATGTTGAATAATAAAAACGAATTTTGACAAAAAAATGTGTTTTTCTTTGTTAGACCGGGGACTTATCAGCCAACCTGTTACACTCTGTGCAAATTATTTTCTTCTTCGTTGATTCTAAGACTTCAAAATGTCTGCTTCCTACAGATATAGCGTATGTTACCCGTAGTTTGACAGTTAGTCCTCCCTACCGGGGTTCCAAAAGTATTTGTTTTTTTCGAGTTACCACAAAGAATCTGTTCCTATCGCCTCTTGCTCCTATCGCTGTCGTCTATTAGTGGCTTGAATCTTTGCCAATAAGACATTATCATATCCAATTCCTCCTGAACTGCAGTCCAATTTCATTGACGCTCCTTTCTTTCTTTCCACTACGTTACTTCTTCTACTAGGCTGACACGCAATGACCAGAATGATCCTTTTCTTTGGGTGCAAGTAGCATTCAACCATTCTCAGTATCTATTGGACTATCATGTCATGTCATCATGTGTATCTATCTTTTTGGCTCCCGTCTTCCTGCTCCCTATTTGTTATGTTTCCCTTAATGTTAGTTATTAAGTTACATTGTTAAGCCTTTGAATCCTGCTTTTGTAAATAAATAATTAAATAAATACACTGGAGTTGCAAAATAAAAGCAACTGCGAAACATAACTAAAGTCATCCGAAGGCCTAGGTTGATCAAATGCAAGGATCGCGATTCAAATTTCGTCTCGACCGTAAGATACAATGATATAATGATACAATTTTCGATAACTAACATGACCTTGGAGGTCATAAAGCCATGCTGAAGAAGAGATCATCGCTTTCAATTTTTAAAGTGTCATCTCAAAACAACTACACATTTACATGAACCACAGATAATTTTAAAAAATCAGTCTAATAAATAGATCTTCATTCAAAGAAACAAAAACCAACATAAGAAAAACACACAACCGTAGCTGGCTCTAGTTGAAAGCATGATCAAAAATGGATATAAACGACCTCAACTAGCAACGCGCTTGAAGAAGCCATTGTCGTCGCGACATACGTCATTTTAAGAAGCATGTTGGAATGTGAGATGCAGTTTTGAACCAACAGTTGGAAGAGAAAAAATATTAAGATGTTGCCTGCTTCACACTATAAATTCTGATTATGGCTCCAATAAATTTCACATCACAGAAGCGCACTAGAATTTATGCTCACTCTTTCTTTCTTGGTGTTCGTTGCTGGCTAGTGTCACCTAGCTGTATGCTCACAGTTGCATCGTCTTGTTGCTTCAGCACTATCAACGAACTGATGATGTACATCCTTTAAGTTGTGCCAGACAGACCGCGTAGTAATTGAGGTTTAATGTATGCGATGTATTTTTTCCCCCTGTAGCTAGGTAGATAGATGGAAGATATTAAAGTCCCTTACGTGCATATGGATAATTCGTGATAATATTACGAATTTTTAGAATTTCGTGCGTCCATGTTATGCAACTGAAATGTGTGCTTGAGACTCATAAGTTTTAACCCCAATTTAGCGAACCCTAGCGACTGAGCTAACAACTTGGACTTGGAGTCTCAATTAATCCAATCACCAACAACTTAATAGCTCAAGGATTTATTTTAACTGCCTCTTGCCGACTTGTTGAGCGACCAAAGCTACACTGGGCAGTACGATCACTCGCCGTTTGAATATCTCATCGAAAAACAAGCGGTAATTGATTACAAAAGCCAAATTAAATCAACCTCACCGATTGCGCATTACAGTTTCAGTTGATTTTACGTGTAAAACCCCGCCAGCCATAGCTGCAACCGCAATTTTCCTGCATTGCAACCGTCAGCAGAAAACCTCTTCTGCAAACGTCGTTAAGTGGTCTTAATTGCATGTCAAAATGGTTTGAGGTAACCCGCGCAGTGCAGCTTCGGTAGGTACACACTTGTGAACCGTTCATCATGCATCGAGTGTCATAAAAATAATCGTTAAGTGCATATTGAATGGCAAATCCTACGTGTAAAGTTTGGTACTAGGGAACAAGAGTTAGCGAAACATTGCATTGCGGTGGATTGCATTGCAGTGTTGCATAATTTATTGCGAAAAAACAATCTGTGTAAGGGTAACTTTTTTAATAAGCAAGGTTTAACTTCAAAAAGGCTCTTTTCTTCTAAAACTCTTCAATAAATAAAAAATATAAATAACAAACAACAGAAAGGAACATTTGTTTCCTTGTTCCAAAGTAAATCCTTCAACCCTTTCGGCAAAGTAGCAATGCAAGAAATCGAAGCAAAGCAAGCTAAACGATGCAAACAAGCTTCCATGGTTTGAAAATAGCATTAGAGTCCCTTCTGCAGAATTTATAGTTGCACTAGCAGACAGGTTCGCATTGAAACGCAAGATTTATGGTGACATCAGTTAAAACGGCACCGTGCACTTGTGTTGCAAAAAGAAATTACTTCGTATAATGGAACAGAACCTTCCGTCCCGGCATCGAACGGAACCAAGCGCTCGCAACTGTGCGGGATTCGCCGAGTGCGAATGGATGACTTTGATACATGTGGCTCCTATCGATGGGTGACACGCAACCGAATCGTTTGCTCAGATGGTCGCACTGTGTGCGAAAGAAAAGGTGTGAACGATTTTTTGGACTCTATTTCTAATAAGAAGTACAGCTATTGTGACCCTTTACTAACTGTTTGTTTGAACTATTTTTGCTAAAACTGTCTCAAGCGAGATGAGAAAATCTATTTATTAATCGAAAACCAACCGAGACGAGTCTGAGCAGATGGTTGAGGATTGACTAGACGCAAAACGGTTCGTCAAGATCAAGAGAGCCATTGATTTAGACGCAACTAAATCACATCCCTGCTTCCTGAAACCCAAACCACTCGCCCTTGCCAATGTTGTCTGGCCAGGCACGATGATTGATTGGGTTTTCAACGCAGGCAGCAGAACGAAGGCACCGCACGCCGGCGACCACACCGATGTGATGTGGTACCGCGCGATGTCATAATTGTACATCCGAAGCAATCCGCAAAACCGGTAATTGTCGAGTGATTTGTTTTCCGATTGTTGTTAAATTGATTAAAATTTCAACTCGAACCTGGGATGCCGGTGGAGCGACTTCATCGTTTATGCAAATTGACACGGGCAGACAATTTGATTAAATCCGCTATTGAATGCGTCGAGTCGCGCACATATGCACGCACTCGCTGCAATCGCCCCGAATTAAATGGTGATGATTGGTGATAAACGTGCGTGCTGCTGGGAAGGCTCTAGTGTCCGGATGTCCGGAGTGGAAAAATTTATGCTAGTTCAATTATCGTGGGGGCGCTATCGGGACCGTTGTGGTCGATTAGTTGTCAATGAGTGGTGAAATGCACTAAAATCGCTACGACTAGCGCATACAAACGGATGGTTTGCGAGATCGACAGTAAGAGCTAGAATTGAGAGGCTTCTGCATGGATCAATAAAGTTATGAGGAGGGAAATTTGCCTAAACTTAAATTAAACTTTAGTCAAATTATTCGCACATGCACATTCATTCCATTGTCAAAAAATTGCTTCATTGCTTTGGAGGCATTTGATAGGATTAGTCTTGTGAGAATGGCTAGAGAGTAAGCAACTTCATTTATTTGTAATAAAAAATTAGCATCGAATGTTTAATAATCAAATACCATAACGACCTATAATATTTTTCTAAAAGGAAATCTGGTATTTGCAAAATAATCCAATCCTTCAGTTTATAAGTAGGACCGACTCCAAGGTTTGTAGCGTAGTAACAACGGATCCAACGGTATTGATCCCAACCTATGGACATGTGTGAAATTCGATGCGGCAAGACCCGAACTCTTAGCAGCCATTCGGGCATCAGGAAGTTCTTCGGCGATCCCGATATATGATCTCCTGGAATGACAACGAATACGCACGGATTCTGTTTGTCTTCGCCGAAGAGATAAGAATACTGCCAGTCGTGCAACTGGCGGCCTCACTCTTGGCGTAATACGTGAATTAGATGTTACTGTAACTTCACAAATTTGTAGTGACTTTCCGACCCATACATTCTGACGATGATACGGTCACCAGCCACAACATCAGAATGCTTGAACCGGATTGCAGTATCCCAAGCAAAGGAGGTTCACAGTGGGAGCCATTTCCATGTACTCACGGTACCAAGCTCCAAAAAGGCGTAATCCCCTAAAACCAGCACTGAAGACAATAATTTCAAAGGGACATCTGGCAGCCAAATCATCCACAACCGAGCATACCCAAGGTAATGTCCACTCAAACAGAGGGAAAAGGAATGTTTTCCTTCAGAAAAGTTGGAAGGGTTATAAAGTTATGAAATACAAAATATAATAAAAAAACAACACGTGATAAATGAGAAAGATTGTTGAAGTAGTTAGAGTTTAATAAATTACATGAATCATTTTCTCCAGAAAAATCTTTGGTTAATGTCGATGTCGGCGGACTAGCTTTAAATTTTTACGGACAAGTAACATCCCGGAAACGCTAAGTACCAGCCATCAACAATTAAAAAAAAAATGATAAAGGTTGCCAATTATCTCGGTCCTATCCGACAAACTTTTTACGATAAACGCAAATATCGAGACAAATTATATGTGAGTGTACTAATAGCTGTCTTGCACAGATTTTGCGGCTTTTTTGTCTCATCTCCTTATCCAATCGTCCTGCATTCGACTACAGAATGATGAGTGTTCAACTGCACTCTTCAACTTATGCCTGTCTATTCTGGATACTGATTAAGCACTGATCAAGTACAACCAAATGAATCTAAAAGTTTTGCTCTACAACGATTATGCTTGTTAAGAGATTCTGTTTATAGAACTTAGAGATCTACTTTTGAATACCTGATGCCTTCCATAGTAATTAATTTCTTAGGCAGAGATTTAAGATCCCCATTTGCACTTCATAACGGCTGTACAAGACCCATAAAAAGAA